>NW_028241331.1:0-370717 GCF_964263255.1 Lissotriton vulgaris
CCAGGCTAATGTACTTTCCCGGAAAATTTACAACTGTCTTGCAAGTAAAATATATTCCTTTTTCGAGAAAAAGGGCGTTTCTTCCTTCCATGACGGAGCCGTTGAGTAAAAGAGATTCGGCCTGCTGTCTTAGTCGCCGATACGCCTGATTATCAGATTCTTATCGATCACTTTATGTTGCAGACATGAAAAACACAACTGCCCTTGACCATTTATCTTTACTGCGTTCCTACATATTATACCTTTTATCCGTCATGTAATTGGACTGCTTTATTTCACTTGCCTTTTACTGATTCGAAAACAGTCACTAAAAGTAAAAACTTTACAAATGAAAATACTACTACCGTGTTTTGTTTTAAAAACCTTTATTGTGAAAATGTCAGTATACAAATACGGGCCTATAACCACGTGGGCCGGCCACGGAGCAAACTCAAATCGTATATGATGAGGAGACATTTACACTGTAGAAGAACGTAACGAGCGGGCCATTAGGTGACAAGAACAAAGGTGTCTAACAGTTGCGGAATCGGTGGACGTACATTTTGTAATTAAAATACGACAGGGCCACTTACAATAACATTTTCTAGATATACATTTGCGGGCAAAGAGTTACGAGTCCCATTTATACCGGCGCCATTTTGGGCGAGGCCGGGCAGGTCCAAGATATAGTCAAAATGTCTCCACCAACCATCGGCCAGACCAGAACCCCTTTCGGCCCTTTATGTTACAAGATGGTGTCTTCCATTCAGAAAATATTGGTGGCAGCATTTTGAAAGGAAACAGAAACAGCCGTTCTCCTAGTGAGTTTCACATTGTTACATTTAGGAAGAATGTTGAAGAGTAGTATGTGGAAAATCTGAAGCCATTTTTCTACAAACTCTCAATCAGACTTGGATGGAAAAAAAAACCTGAAGAATGTACAAACTGAAAACCAATTTTTGTCTGTATAGCACCAACAGTAACGCTTGAGTCAGCTTTGTGTCAAGCCGCCATTTTCATTCAATCAATAGCGTCCCCCTGCACACATTCAGGGACCTGGTCGTGTCTTCAGATGAAACGCATTGTAGGAAAAGAAGCAGAAAGGAAAAGGAAAAAAGTTCCGCCGGACCTAGTGAAGCTGCAGCAGGTGCAAATAAGCTTCAGACAGTCTTACAAGCACTGCTCAGAACTCTCAACTGAGGCACTCAACATCCAGGACTTGCCATTCGGATCTTGGCGCCTTGTATTTTTGTTTTGTTTTTGATGGAGGGGAAAGAACAAAAAACAGACATTGAAAAAGGCTCAACAGTGCAGGGCGCCTTGTGCTGGTTCCGACCTATTCACACATCGGTCCGCTACTGACATCACCTCATAAACCAACGGGGCACCCCACGCCGACTTTCGGCGCAGCATTGTAGGATGGCCACACCAGTGCGGCAATTTGCTGGACACCACCTCGGTGCCATCCAGATCTCGGCGCGTTCATTCATTCAATAGCGTCCCCCTGCACACATTCAAGGACCTGGTCGTGTCTTCAGAAGAAACGCATTGTAGGAAAAGAAGCAGAAAGGAAAAGGCAACAAGTTCCGCCGGACCTAGTGAAGCTGCAGCAGGTGCAAATAAGCTTCAGACAGTTCTACAAGCACTGCTCAGAAATCTCAACTGAGGCACTCAACATCCAGGACTTGCCATTCGGATCTTGGCGCCTTGTGCTGGTTCCGACCTATTCACACATCAGTCCACTACTGACATCACCTCATAAGCCAACGGGGCACCCCACGCCGACTTCCGGCGCAGCATTGTAGGATGGCCACACCAGTGCAGCCACTTGCTGGACACCACCTCGGTGCCATCCGGATCTCAGCGCGTTCGAGTCACTGTGCCGGAAGAGTGACCGGAACTCAGCTGAACACGCCGTCTTTCGGCGCAGCATTGTAGGATGGCCACACCAGTACGGCAATTTGCTGGACACCACCTCGGCGCCATCCGGATCTCGGCGCGTTCGAGTCACTGTACCGCAACAGTGACCGCAATTCAGCTGGACACGCCGTCTTTCGGCGCAGCATTGTAGGATGGCCACACCAGTGCGGCAATTTGCTGGACACCACCTCGGTGCCATCCGGATCTCGGCGCGTTGTGCTGCCTTCGGCCTATTCGCACATCGGTCCGCTACTGACGCCGCCTCACGTGCCAACGGATTTTCTACGCTTTTTGTAGCCCTATGTCGCATAACAGGTCATGTGACTTGTTTATAAAACTTTTCATTGGTTCATTTTACTTTTGGTTTCCTAAAGATGGAAGGCTTGGTCATATGACCTAAAAATAACACTTTTCATTGGTTTAGAACATTTTTTTTTCCCAAACGATGAAAGCCCCACCTTGTTTCTGGATCATTCAGACTGAAGCTGGCGTCAGCATGAGAGCACCACCATCTCTTGGCTCCGTCGTGGTCATTCCGCGAGCAATCATGTCAGCCGCTCCCCACCGGAAGCCTGCGGGAGTCGGGGGCCCCCAAGACTTTTATACAATCTTCACGGCTGAGGGGACGCTTTTCGAGAATGGAGCCCAAGCCCTAGCAGGCAAGCGTCCGACTTCCAAGGTGTCCCAGGGCCATTTCAGTGGACCAGGGAAGAGCCGTCCGCCATTTTGACAGCCATGTGGCAGCCGCCTATCGCTGCACTGCAAGAGTGGGAGCAACTCCACAACATGGTGAGCGAGACGCTGTGGCCGCAAGAGCGAGCTCAACTCAGCTAGATGGCCGCCACCTGGGGAGGCCCGTTCACGCCGCCTCCCCCCCCCCCCATCCCCCCCCCCGGGCCGCCGCACGCCAATTTTCGGAGCAGCATTGTAGGATACCAAAACCAGTGCGGCAGTTTACTGGACATCACCTGGGTGCCTGTCGTACATGTTGTGTCAGCCATGTGACACTGGACACAGACCGCTACTGACGAGGCCTCCCCCCGCACCACCCGGGACGCCCCACGCTGTTTTTCTGTGCTGCATTGTAGGATCCCTAAACCAGTGCGGCACCCAGGCGACATCACCTGGGTGCCGTCCAGAACTCTGCACGTTGTGCTGCCTTGGGACTATTCGCACAACAGACCGCTACTGACGAGGCCTCCCCCCGCCCCACCCGGGACGCCCCACGCCAATTTTCGGAGCAGCATTGTAGGATCCCTAAACCAGTGCGGCACCCAGGCGACATCACCTGGGTGCCGTCCAGAACTCTGCACGTTGTGCTGCCTTGGGACTATTCGCACAAAAGACAGCTTCTAACCATTGTTGCTTTTTGTGTTAATAAATGTTTAAATGTTTTTAGTTTTTGTTCTGTTCATTATCGTTAAAAGTTAATAAAGTTTTATAACCTTAATTTGTTGGAGTGTTATCTATTTTTTGAAAAACGGGTGAATGGGGCCTTGAATCGGGTTATTGTCATGTGTGGGCTTTGGAAGTGTGCTGCTGCAGGATCGGACATTTCAAACTCAAATGCACGTTCTTTTTCTTACCTTTCCGAAGCATGGAGCGCAATAGCAGGCAGAGAAAGGGTGATGCACGTGTTGAACACTACCTGACCTGGCAAGTTGCTGGCAGTGCCCCCCCGCCCGCTCCTGAAAGAGGGCACACACACACCGCCGCCCCGAGTACTTCACAAATCTTTAAAAGACCATGCGCTTGTTCATGAGGCTTAAATGGTTTATCACCTCTTCTAGTACCCCTACATCGACCCTCTGACGTTTCATGGAAAAATTACCATGTAACACAATACCAAGCCCTGTCAGCTGAAACCCCCAAGGAATCGTGGGGCATATTATCAAGGGGGTTTATCTCCGCTTTTTTGGCTTTAAAAACCATGAAAGCGGAGATAAAATTATTTCCCTATTATCAAGCTGTCGCTAACACCAGTTAGTGACACCTAAAAGGAGATAGCGACCATCTTGGGCCCGGCTTTGCATGTCAGTGATACTTATCACTAATGACATGCAAAGTGGCGTGCCAAGATGTTAGCGACTGGAAACAGTCCCTAACATCGCTACCTTCTATTACCAACTTTTGGAGATATTCGCGCTAAGCGCGAATATCTCCAAAATCTAACACCTGCCCTGAGCAGTTCTTAGCCATGTTATCCAATGGGAGGTGGATAACATGGCTAAGAGCATTAGGTCGATAATACATGAATATCGCTGACTTTTCTGCGATAATAGCAAGGTTTATCTGCGATAAAAATCGCCGATGTGCGGCGATAATTTTTGTCTCTAAACAAGTTATAGACAAAAATTATCGCTAGTTCGTAATATGCCCCCGGGTTTTTGCTTGCAGAAATCGGGAGGCGGGAGACTAGCACTGAAATCAGTACTCACACGCCTGAATCAGGAGGATTGGCATGTCTGAATTCTCTACAGCTGGGGCCATAAACTACATCCGCAGGGGTAGGTGATAGCCTGGGACCAGCCTGGCATCTAAAATGGCTGCCGTGCACGACAAAATTGTGGCATTCGAAAAAAGGCAAGATGGCGCAGCCGCTGGAAGAGATATATCAACATATATCAGCCTCCTCAGCCACCCTCAGGAAACATAGGGGATTAGGATATGTCTCCCGCACCCCCTTATACCTAGTACTTTAATTAACGAAGCACAAAATGGCGAATTCCCGTTTCGCTACCAGTTTGCGGCCCAGTTCGCGGCCCGTGAAGCGCTTCTACCGTGAAAAATCATTTTTTTTTTATTTTCCCCACGGGACCCTTTAATAACCCCAACAACATTCCTAGGGGGTCAAGAGGGGGATACCTTGCCCCCTTTCATTAAATTCCCCCTTAGTTTTTCACCTTTTCTTCTCTCTCGATCCTACCGAGAGACAAGATGGCGGCCGCTCCGGACTGTCACGCAGCAAAAAAAAAAAAAAAAGCTCACGCACAGCCGCTGGAAGAGATGTATCAACATATATCAGCCTCCTCACCCACCCTCAGGAAACATAGGGGATTAGGATACGTCTCCCGCACCCACTTATAACTAGTAATTTAATTTACGAAGCACAAAATGGCGAATTCCCGTTTCGCTACCAGTTCGCGGCCGCGCTTCTACCGTGAAAAATCATTTTTTTTTTATTTTCCCCACGGGACCCTTTAATAACCCCAACAACATTCCTAGGGGGTCAAGAGGGGGATACCTTGCCCCCTTTCATTAAATTCCCCCTTCGTTTTCCACCTCTTCTTCTCTCTCGATCCTACCGAGAGACAAGATGGCGTCCGCTCCGGACTGTTTAGAATGTTGACAGACACCGGAGAGCCAATCAGCTTTCTGCGCGCAAAGTTCCGATAAGCGAAAAGTAAGCGGACCGGATCGCTGCCCAGAGCGCTGTTACAGATATATATCTTGGTTTGAACGTTAATTTCTCAAAAACTACTGGAGCACATATATTGAGACCTAGCAAAGGCACATCGGGCTAACAGTCCCTACAATTTTGCCAAGTTTCGTGCAAATCCATTCAGCCGTTCGAGCTAAAAGTGAGTCCAACCGCCCTATGGAAAAATGAATGGGAAAAACGCGTTTTGGGACCCCCCTTTTTTCTCAGCCCCCCCTTGACGAAACCCCACCAAATTTTCAGGGGCTGCTCAGAAACAAAATGTGCCATTTTCCTGAAAATTTCAGCCGATTCCGTCCACAAACGCCAAAGTTATTAGACATAGAATTTTCAAAAGTCCCATAGGGAAAAAATTCTAACTATATATACCTACTGGCGATAGCCAGTAGGTAATACATACATATATATATATATATATATATATATATATATATATATATATATACACACACATATATACATATATACACACACACACATATATAGATATATATATATATATATATATATATATATATATATATATAGATACACAAATATATATATATCCAAAACAAAGAGTTTTTCTCTTGGTGAAAGCCTCAAAACACCAGGTAAGTTCTTAGCGGTTTATTAGGAGTTCTGCATCTGCCACGTGCAAACAAACATTCAAATTTCAAGTCATTTCGCTGACGCGTTTCGTGTGCTGGGCGCACTTCTCCATAGACTGACAATGTGAATAATGCAAGCAGTCAGGACACCTGTGTTTCTTTTCACTACTTGCCCGTGTGGTTGGAGACAGTCAAACTGTTTGCTGGTAGCTGTAGTGCCTAAAATTATACAGTGGATTGCTTGCCGGTAATCACTAATGCAACATTCAGAATGCCCAGAGGGTTGATGAGAGCTTGCAACTGGGCAGCGGCACCATCTGACTCTCCTCCTGCTGCCTTGTGCCTCCAAATGCCGACGTCGGTTGGCGCCAGCGCACGGACTGTGGAACACAGCAGGGCTTCCACCGCGGCTGGACTAGCCGCATCTATCCAAAACAAATATGTATGTATATATATATATCCCTGAGAAGGACTTTTTGCCACTAAAAGATTTGGTAAATTTTTCCTTTTATTATACACCAGCAATAAGCTCTTCGCCAACAGCGAAGGACTATTTTTTTTACCCTTTCCCTTTTTTTCTAAACACCATTACCAGCTCAAATCAGTGAGAAATGTATTAATTATATCAGTTTTGCCAATATCTCTAAGGAGTTGGATATATGATTAATATGGACTTTAAAGTCTCACTTACAGGCAGCCGGTATTTAGCTTTTGTACAAGATCTATGTTATGTTATAATTATGTTATGTTATAATTTTGTTAAGCGCAGAACTGCCCCAGCTAAGGGGCGTCCCGGCGCTGTCCGTCTGATTGTACAAGATAGCAGATGCAGGCCGAGGAGACAAAACCCCTAAGTCAGTGGAAACAAGAAGGTCTATTGTGGACAATCCCAATATTTAAAGTGGGCTTTGGGTCAATCCTTTTTCTTACCATTGGTTTGCTTTCTTGTCAAACCCATTAGCTAGCATCTTATGCAATTGCTTTCATTTGTCTACTTGTTATCTCTTCGACTTTAGCATAGCCTTTGCCATCCTTTTGATTGGATGACATGTATCCTTCCACTGCTTACATTCAGAGAAATTCTTTTTATTTCAGAACTCCATATGGGTACATGTATATTTCTCCTCTCTCCCTCCTAGGCTGCTTCTCCCCTCAAATCTCAGCCCCACGTTTCCATGTTGTTTTCCTCCCCCCACCATGAAGCTCATTTGTTGCTTCCCACATCCCTCCCAGTCTGTTTATTTTTTTAACATTCCCCTAGTTTCTCCCTTGCTGCCCAGCTCCCTGCTGCTCCGCAAATCCCCCATTCCCTCCTATCCTGTTAAGGCGCTCACCTCTCTACCCCGCCATCACCTCCAGGGCTCCTCTGCCCCTCACAATGGCGATCTATTGTAAAACAATTTATTTTTATTTTTTGGAAGGCCCAGCAGCTCACATTTGTTACCAGCCAGCCCCCTTTTCTTTTCTTTTTTTCAATTTACCGCACCAACAGGTACATGCATCAAATGATTTTGCGATTGCAAACGGTGCAAATCGCAAAAATCGGCCATTTGCGATTGCAAAATCTGCATTTGGAATGCATGAAGGGTGAAGGCCCTCGCAATTTGAGAATTCGCAAATATTTGCGAATTCTCAAATTGCGATTGCATTTAAGGAATTTGCTCCCCCTAATTGCGAAATCGCATTTTTTAACAGTTTCATGCATTGCATTTAAGGAATCTCAAAATGCGATTTCGCAATTAGGGGGAGCAAATTAGCATGAGTTTGAACCTCATGGTAATTTGCGAAAACTTTGAAAAATGCACTTTTGTGCATTTTTCAAAGCTTCATGTTGTGGACACACATGCCCTAAGGACATGTGTGTCCACAACATAT
The DNA here is from genome assembly GCF_964263255.1 of Lissotriton vulgaris. Classification (NCBI taxonomy): domain Eukaryota; kingdom Metazoa; phylum Chordata; class Amphibia; order Caudata; family Salamandridae; genus Lissotriton; species Lissotriton vulgaris. The sequence continues at coordinate 7,804 of NW_028241331.1, forward strand.
GTGCACAGATTGATTTCAGGGGTTCAACAGGGTGTCCTTTGGGCTCCCCTGCACCCTTGAAATCGCATTCTCAATTTGCGATTCGCTAATTGCAAATCGCAATTTGAGAATGTCTTCCTATTACTTCCTATGGGCCTCTTGGCCCATAGGAATGAATGGGGAGGTATTCCTTAATTGTTCCTCAAGGTTCCATTCTTAGCCCCATGCTTTTTAACATCTTTATGGCCCCTCTGCCGGCGGTGGCGGAATCCTTTGGCGCCCAGATTATATCCTATGCTGACGACACCCCGCTTCTGTTCTCTTGTGACAGGGGTGGGGCCTTCGACGGCATACGGATTAGGGACTGTCTTGATGCAGTTTTTGAGTGGTTCCGGCAACATGGCCTAAAATGCAACTCCGATAAATCGGAGCTGCTCTTCTTTGGATGTACACCGGACCCCAGTTGGAAGGCCTGGTGGCCGCAGGACATGTTTCCCCCGGACAATGTCTCTTCCAAAGCGAAAAACCTTGGAATTGTGATTGACTGCGACCTCTCTTTTAGACCCCAGATTATAGGGCTCTCTGGGAAATGCTTTGGTATCCTGAGGATGCTCAGGAAGTTTCTCCCCCTGCTGTCGCTCCAACACAAAAAAACCATTGTACAGGCACTCATAGGGTCGCGTTTGGATTACGCGAACGCCCTGTATTTGGGCCTACCCAAATACCTTTTGACCCGCCTACAGGTGGTACAAAATTCGGCAGCTCGTGCTATCTATGGGTTCCCGAGACGGGCCAGTGCTGCTGAGTTGCTTAAAGCATTGCACTGGTTTCCCATTCCCAAGAGAATCCTATTCAAAAGCCTGACCTTGGCTTTTAAAGCATGGTTTAGGCACCAAGTATATTGGGAAACGTCTTTCTTTCTACCTGCCTAACAGGGCTTTGCGGTCAGCCTCTTTGGCCAAGGCGGTTGTGCCTTCCATCAAGCGTTCCAGAATAGGTGGTCGGTCCTTTCGCTATTTGGCTCCTCGGGGCTGGTATGAGCTACCTTTGTCTTTGAGACTGGCAAACAGCCTTCTAGCTTTTAGGAAAGCACTGAAGACCTGGCTTTTTGTTCAATAGTAGCGCTAGATTTCCCTCAGTTTTTAGCTGTTGTGTTGTTACTCTGTACCTAGTTCTCTTCGCCAAAGCGCCGGGATGCTCTTGGGAGTAGCTGTGCGCTATAGAAGAAAATAAATAACATAACATTTGCGAGTCGCAATTAAGGAATATTAAGAAATCGCAATTTATTTAGTGATTTCTTGATGCATTGCATTTTGTGTTGAAATTTTGCAATTCCTGAATTGTGATTCCTTATTTTTCACAATTAAGGAATCGCAAAAAGCAATATTGATGCATGTACCTGATAGTCTGGTGTCTATCCTATTGGAACTGTAAATTAAAAGTGAATTTTTTTTTAAAAAGCTGCATGATGGATACAGGACATGCACAAACATATGTCAACAGGCTGGAATGACTTGGCTTTGTTTTTGCTGATGCTGTTCCTTATAAGCACACAAGCTTTTTTTCCCTTTTTGCACAGGCAGAACAGAAGTGGAACAAAACATTGACAAAGCCAAAAGGTGCGTGTTCTTTATTTTTAATTCTAGTTCCTCCCGCAGCTTGACCTACTGACACACTGGGGTGTCTGCATGGTAGCTTGGCCTAAGTTCAGTTTCCCCAAATATGTGTTGGCTCCCTTTTGTGTATATGTATATCTTCACTTCTGACGCGCATCTCAAAGGCCATGGGGAAGATTTAAAAAAGCTGACACCATCACCAGCTACCTTTACTTGTTTTCTGGGTAAATAAAGGACTAGTTCGTTTCCCAGGGTAATCAGCATGTACCTTTGAAAAGAATGGATGCCACAAACCACCTTGTCCCAAAAGCTTACCTCGAAGGAGACCAGGACTTCCTCTCCCTCCAGGGACTTCTTCTTGATGTTGGCATCGTGGCCAATAATGTTCATAAAATCTGTAGTCGGTGGTTGGTCTTTATTGGGGTTTTGGGGCAATGGATCATGGAAGGTTTGTAGAAAAGAAGAAACTGGCTTAGCTTTTCCCTCTGGGCCAACCTGAAGGAGAAAGAAATAAGCACAAGAAGCCACACATCACAAAACGCCAGTACCAGCTAGTGCCCAGTAACAGAGCCTCACTACAACTCAGACAACAGGCACAAACTCCCAGCAGATGCCACAGACTCAGCAAAGAAACATCAAGGCAAAGTTGATTGATGCACCCTTTCATTATTATTTCTGTACACAAACAAAAACATGAATAATAATCCACTGGTCATATCGGTTGTGAATTCATTTTAACAAATGGCTCTTTACGTTATAAATAACCAGGCATCAAAGCTAACAGCCATGTGCTCTGGTAATCTCTGATGTCTTAAGAAAAACACCAGTACTGCCACCATGCCAAGCTATAATCCATGTCCCTGAACTCATTGAGGACAGACAAGAAATCTGTCATCTTTTTTTCCGCAACAAAATGTTATTGTTGACAGTCAAAGCAAAAAAAGTGCCTCACCCGGCACCCAAAGTACACATATGAGATAGCAAAGAGGAGTATCAACATTTTGTGCATGAGCATAACAATGATCACACATAGAATTGGTTACAAAAACAAATACTAACAAAAGAAGAAAGAACTGAGCCGCATTGCTTTCACCAAAGAAATCTGACATCTTTAACGCAAAGATTAATCCATTCTGTCCAGAAGTTCTAGCTTCTTCTGAGAATTCATGTTTTTATTTTTGCCACCCCACGCTGTGTTGGCAAACAATTTCCTGAATGTGCAAAACTATCAGTCTGACATTTCTTTGCATGCCACTATACTAAGGGGCAAATTTACTATTGTGTCACCCATTGTAGCACAGAAGCCAAAAATGCTGCACTTCGTAGTGTTACAGGGAGGGAGCAGGAGAGCGCCCTATATACAGAAATATGGCGCTCACCGCCCCTGTCCCTAGCGCCGGCGCGGATTTCAGCTGCCATGCTCCAAGCACACACATTTGCGCCATAGTGCTATTGTGCGTGCCTGGGCCTACCATAGGTTTTGCACTGGAAGGGTTCCCTTCCAGGTCAAAATACTATGCACAGACAACATTTAAAACCTTTCCTACTTTGTATGTGTGCTGTACAGTGCAGCACACATGCAAAGTCGAAAAAGAAAGGAGAAAGGACAAAATGTACCCTTCTAATGCCTGGTTTCAAAAGGCTACTTTTTTATACAAAATCCTGCCTCCCATTTTTGGTAGATAGGGTTTTGCATCAAAACGTGTGCGCAGTTGCATGGGAATGCCCATGTAACGCCCCCTTGACGCTAAGTATTGCAGAGCAGTGCTTTGCGCTGCTTTGTGTAACGTTTAGTTAATGTCCAGCGCAAAACAAGTTTTGCACTGGAAAGTCGTTTATAAAAATAAAAATGTGCTGGTTTGGGTCACCTTTATGACATAAAAGCCAGTTCAAAATATTAGTGAATCACCCCATACACCTCAGTCAGTCATGTGTCTTATATAGCAATAATAACCAAAAGAATAATGCCAACACCTCACTTAGAAAGAACTCCAACTATATTAGAATCTTTAAGGACCTCCTAAAATGCACGGTATTTACTCTCTTTATCTGCTCTCCAAAGCACTTTCAGATACCAAATCGAAGTTGCTGAGTTTTCGCCTTCATAACACCTTGACTGCGGCTCAAATTCCCGCCGCGGTGCTGGAATTCTAATCAGTGGGCGGGGTTCAGACGCCCTCGGCCCCCCCCCCCCTTTATTATATGATTATCAGGTAATGGAGGCATTAGGAGGTGGAACATGGGAGGGTATCGATTGTTGTGAGAGATGGTTCTGGGTACTCTTTGATTTCGCCGAGATGCGTATTAGCGGGAAAACGTCAGTCACTAGTTATATTGAGTACGCTTTGCTTGCTGCAAGTCTTAAATGTGTGAACACCGATTTGTGAATGTAAATTAATGACCTCTGTTTTTACATTTATAGTGAACCCCTGAAGAAGGGCTTTAATAAACCTGAAATGCATTGGGTATAAAGAAATTCGGCTTCGAGGAAGCTTTAAGTATACATGACATGCTTCCGAAAAAGGCCCGGATGGGCATATTTGTTGCAGTAGAAAAAATTTTGTATGCTAAACTGAGCCCCACATGTGACAAAAATAAGAGTTTTGGAAAATATCGACGTTTGGAATAAAACTAGATTAAGTTTGAAAAGTTGTCAAGTATTTTGTGAGAGAATTGCGAGGAATGCTGTGCGTCCGTTGGGAGTGCAACCCTGCTCCAATTTTTGAAATATTTTAGAATTGGCCACCACCTAAACATCACGGGCCAGAATTATCAATGGATTGCATTGCCCCTGCATCACGCAAGGTGTTGCAAGGTCAACGCAATCCCTAAGTCAGATTTACCAAGCAACGCAGGGCCACCTTGTGTAGGCCTGCGTTTCTTGGTAAAAGTCAAAAGTCAAACATTTTTATTCGATTAAGAGCTCTTCTGAGGTCAACAAATGCAAGTACAGAATTTACATTTTTTTTATTAATACTTTTAAAACTTTCGTTGCTTGATACATCTGGTGTAACGCAAGGCAGTGCAAGTTGCTGCCTTGTTTTACTCTGCCCAGGGAAGATGTTCCATGGGTGGAGGTTGGGGTTTTCCACACATCCACTCATGGATTTTGGCACACTCCTAGATTTATCAACAGTGGTAATCCTCGGAATGGGGCAATATGGTACGCTTTCCCAGGAGAGGCCCATGGAGGAGAAATAACTGTATTACTCCTCAATTGTTCCCTCTTTTTAAGTGTGCTGCATTCTGCAGCATGCTTAGAAAGAGGAAAGTGCCTCTGAGGTCCTGCCTACAACGCATGGTACAAAAGTAAGGGGTCCCCGCAAGTGAGGTGTATTGTACACTACAAACACAGAGAATTATTATAAAATTCAATGAAAATACACAAGTTTTAGCGGTGTTGTGATTTATTCAGCAAACCCGCGTAGTTGCCAAAATTGCAAATTGAACAATCACATAAAATAAATGCCCCAAGAAAAGGGAAAAAGGGGGGGAGGGAGGGGTAGTGCTCGAGGGAGTGTCAGGTCAAAAGGGAAATGAACACAGTTCCACGAGAAATAAATTACAGTATTGCAATCACTATTACAAAATTAGTAGTACAAAAGCCTAAGTTCAAGGCACCGATTGGAACTAGTTAAATGATTAACATTCTGCGGTCACATACAGTATTCTGAGATATTGGGACCATGTGCCGGAAATCCAAGAAAAGAAAACAACCGTCGACGTTTCGACCCCTATCTACAGGCTGTTTTGAGTCCTTTCACGGGGTCTTCATCAGGACGTCTACAAGGGGTAATGGGGGCAATTCATGGGGTACGGCCTGGAGAGGCTCTGTACACGGAGGAAGAATATGCCACGCAGATAGTCGAGGTCAATAGTTGCTCGAAGTACCAGTAGAAACTAGTAGTCAATGAGCGGTGGAGCTGTAGTCATCAGGAGTCAATAAAATGAACGATTCAGGCGAGGGCTTTTAGTTAATGTGGTATCTTCGTCAAAGTAGTTGAGTAAGATCCAAAGATGGCGGACCCGTCAAAAGGTCCAGTCTGTTGAAGCACAACAATTCAATGGTTCCGCCTTCGTTGATTCTGCCACTAATTAATCGGGCAGCCACAGCCGTCTAACCCTGTTCATGGAAAGGAACTCCGCTGAAACCGCTGCGCGGATTTGGAGCCGGAGTTACGGGACGTTGAAAAAACGATTAATTAGTGGCAGAATCAACGAAGGCGGAACCATTGAATTGTTGTGCTTCAACAGACTGGACCTTTTGACGGGTCCGCCATCTTTGGATCTTACTCAACTACTTTGACGAAGATACCACATTAACTAAAAGCCCTCGCCTGAATCGTTCATTTTATTGACTCCTGATGACTACAGCTCCACCGCTCATTGACTACAGTTTCTACTGGTACTTCGAGCAACTATTGACCTCGACTATCTGCGTGGCATATTCTTCCTCCGTGTACAGAGCCTCTCCAGGCCGTACCCCATGAATTGCCCCCATTACCCCTTGTAGACGTCCTGATGAAGACCCCGTGAAAGGACTCAAAACAGCCTGTAGATAGGGGTCGAAACGTCGACGGTTGTTTTCTTTTCTTGGATTTCCGGCACATGGTCCCAATATCTCAGAATACTGTATGTGACCGCAGAATGTTAATCATTTAACTAGTTCCAATCGGTGCCTTGAACTTAGGCTTTTGTACTACTAATTTTGTAATGGTGATTGCAATACTGTAATTTATTTCTCGTGGAACTGTGTTCATTTCCCTTTTGACCTGACACTCCCTCGAGCACTACCCCTCCCTCCCCCCCTTTTTCCCTTTTCTTGGGGCATTTATTTTATGTGATTGTTCAATTTGCAATTTTGGCAACTACGCGGGTTTGCTGAATAAATCACAACACCGCTAAAACTTGTGTATTTTCATTCAATTTTATAATAATTCTCTGTGTTTGTAGTGTACAATACACCTCACTTGCGGGGACCCCTTACTTTTGTACCATACACTGCCCAGGTCCCCGTGACTACATGGGTTCAACCCCCTTCATGTAACACTGCCTACAACGCAGGCACCTTGGTACCTGCCTGCTTAGGTGCAAGGGAGGACATTATGCACCAGTGCAAGGAGAGGGCAGGAATGTGCCAGGTAATGTCAAATATGGTGTATTCCTACCCTCTTCCTTTCCCGCAGCACAGCAAGGTGTCTTGCTGCGTTGCGTGAAAGTTTTATAAATCTGCCCCAATGTTTCCAAGCTAGAAGTTTATATGTTCTTTGCTACATGCATATGATAGTTTTAGTAAGCTTATTTTTACATGTGTGAAGTAAGAGCATTTCTTTATTTTTCAACTTGAATTAAATGCCACCTTTATGCCAGCCTGAACACAATGTTTCCACCCTTGAGGCTTGCGGATATTTTCTCAGATATATGTATATAAAATAGTGACATGGATTTAGTTATGATCGCACTTTTTCCTTTTGGTATACAAACACCTGTTGAATGATTGCTAGTTAAGATACAATGAATATGCTGTACATAGCCCCCTACATTATAAAATGTATGTGAGACTTTTTATCAGTGTCAGGGCTATGGCACGTAGAAGCACCACTGAGGAATTTACTGTTGTCTTTATATGACACCATAATAATTAAGGCTCTTTTCACATGTAGCGTGTAGCTATGAACTCGCTTTTTCCTTTCTCTTTGGCATGAAAAAAACCTTTCGAATGGTTCCTAGTTAAGTTACAAAGTTGCAGGGCTGTATGCTCTTTCGCTGCTTATGACTTAGTTCACTGATCACTGCCCTCTGATTACAGCTCCATTATTTATAGATGTGTACTTGGTTTTCATTGTTTTTACTGAGTCATTAAATGCGCTAATCATTGTATGCATAATTAACGTAATGTGCACTTGCATATATGTAGTATGTAGCCCACTGCACTTTAAATGTATGTGGCAGATTTGATCATTGTCAGGGATATGGGAACGTAGAAGCGCCACTGAGGAGATTACTCTTGTCTTTATATGACACCAGGACAATTAAAGCTGTTTTCACTCCACAGTGTTTCTTCATGGTCTATTGACCCGGTTACCAGTACGGCGGATGATAAGTAGTAACCACCGTGTCGCCCTTTTCAAATTAATGATTGGGCAATACTGAAATGATAAGTTGAGGCTTTTCCTGTAGGTTCCAGTTCTGTGTGCCTACCAGGGCGAAGTCCCTAAAATAATACCTCTGCTCAACATAAGTAGCTTTTGAGGGTAGAAGCACAATGGATTACGTACCTTAGAGTGACAATCTATAACACACACTCACTTACCTAACTATTCCATATGTTAATGCTGTCTAGGATGTATCCCCTCATTGGTGTCCTGATGAAGACCCGCTTCCATGGCATAAATAGGACGAAACATTGACAATGAATTAAGTTATGAGCCTGATGCAGATTGATTGCTACCGGACTAAACAAAGAGATGATCACTTGCCCCATTTCATAAACTTAGTTTATACTTGTTCACGGGCTCTTATTGATGTAATACATGTTGTACATTTGTACTTTGTTGTCATTTTCATTAGCACTGCGACAATATTACCTAGTGGAACATCCTTATATATAATGTTGTCTTCTTATAATTCTGAAATATAGTTCTGTTTTTGACTAAGTAGTGTGTTGTTGTAAGCCACTACATAACCTTTTTAAGGGATATTCTTTCACCCCTTATCAAAAAGTTGGTTTTCTAAATCAGTTTTTAGTGTCAATACGTCATCCTGACAGAACCCTTCTGAAATGTTATCTTTCTTTATTAGTAGGAGCTGCACAAGGAGCCGACAGACTTCTAGCTCTCCTTTGTGCAGCCTCCGACATTATGGAATCTGTTCTTACTTGTTCCTGCTGCAGTGTCTATTGCATTGTATTTCTTTTAGATCCTTGCCAAATTCATCGAAGTCGTAGCTGTTTTTTGCATTATAGTTAAACCTTCTTCCGAAAGATGATTCAACACAGGGATAGAACATGCAATTCACTGAGACGTCTCTTTGAAATCAAACAGGAAACAAGTGTTTTCCACTGAAGACTTTGGTAAACAAACGTTCTGATCCTTTGCTAATTAAAGCATGAAACCATCCAATATCATCCAGTGGTGAATTTCTGTGTGCTGGCTCTGGAGTGGCATTTTTTGGCACTATAACCTAATTCCAATCCGCATCATCATCATCATTAATGTCGCTAGGAGTTCCTGGTTGATATTCTGTACTTGCATCATCACACTCATCATCATTATCACGGATGAATGGTGAGGTTAGACCACCACCACCATCCCCTTCACTCTCCACTCTACTTTCTTCACATTCTTTATCCCCCACCTTGTTGTTGATGCTCAATTGTAATTATTTTTATCTTGAGTTTGAATCTCTCCTTGCTGCGATGTTGGAGGTTATGATGTCTCTAACATTCCAGACTGTGGCTCAATCTTCACCGGTGGTGGAAGTCTTTTGTAAATGTCTGTTATCATTTCCTGCAGTGAGTTAATCATCTGTATCCATACTTCCACCAGTCATCTCAAATAGATTAACTCATTCCTCCTCACTTCCTTTACTTAATAACACTCTAGGTGGGTGTAGTGGTTTTGGACTCTGATATTCAAACTGACCATACATATAATTCTCATCATAATCAATATATTGGATGTTTAATTGTTCAGGATGTGTTGGCCTTCGTTCTTCCTCTGGCCCCTCTTCATCACTGAACAAGGCCTCAATATGATCCAAATGAGGATCATTACTGCCACCCTGTGGATAGTCCTGTAACAACTACTTCACTTCTTCCAGCCCCCTGGTGCTGGGCCCACTAAGACTTCAGATTCTATTGCAGTGCCCACAAGTGGCACCTGGAATAGTTGACAAGCAGGATGAAAGAGGTCAAGAGGACCAGAGGCAAAGAAGCCTCAGAGCCACTCTCACTGAGAGCCAGGACCAAGGCTGAAACACTGGGATCACAGCCCGAATATCCTGGACTGCACAGTATCCAAGATGGCTCCAATGAAAGGGAGCCTCAGTGAAGGAGTCAGTTGACTTAGGTACGTTGCTAGTGAACACCAACAATGTAAGGAGTTTCGGCATCATCTAGATGTGGTCGATAACTGACTAGAGCGAATTTGCCTTTAATAGCGCATTTGCAAGGTAGTGGATAACTGGAATCCCTTACCTTTGAAAGTGTGCTACGATCACTGCCACCACAACTGATTGGCATTGGTAAGACTGAAAGGGTGCAAGGCAAATTAAACATGCTCCTGTCCCACCTTGAACTACAGTAGCATCTGTGGGGATGCAAGATTGGTGCATAAAAATAGGCACCCTGCAGGTCCAAAGCCACCATCCAGTCGCCTGGATACAGGGCATATAGAACCGGGCCAACATGAGCATCTCAAATTTTTTTTTGGGAAGACGGCATTCAGGGGGTGAGATGTAAAATAGGATGTAGGCCTCCATCCTTCTTCGACAGGAGAACATATTGGAAGTAACAACCAGTCTAGTTCTGGGGCTGTAACCCTCTCTATGTCTTTTATCTAAATAGCTTGCACTTATTGGAACAGGATGGACAGGTGCCCCTCTGAAAGATGCTCTGATGTGGGTGGAAGTATCAGTGGGTCATAAAGGAATGGTAGGTCACAGCCTCATTGGACAACTTAAAGGATCTCAGTGTTGTATGTTATATTTTGGCCCTCTTGGAGGGAATGACTGATCCTGCCTCCCACAGGGTAGTTGTGTGTCACTAAGAGCAAACTAAAGTGGATTGATCACTGATGATGCAGAGGCAGGTGAATGGGAAGTTCTTGATCTTCTTGAACCCCAGCCCCAAAAGGGCCGGGTGCCTGTCGCAGGGGCAGAAAGCTTTGATATTGCCGGTATGCCAATATTCTGGAGTAACTTCGAAAGGGGTGACATTGTTGAGGGTACTGTCTCACAGTGATAGAACAGCTTAAAAAATTCCCCACTGCTTTCCCTGAAGCATTCCAATGCTAAATCAGCCATCTCACCAAACAGGCACATCTATTATAGAGACCTGTAAGTCACCAGAGAAGCCCATGGAACTCATCCACTTGAAACGCCAAAAGCACTGAGCTAGTGTTGACTGCTCTGCCCAAGCAGTCAGTAGTGTCTAGTCCAGAGCAGAATGATATATTTGGCCACATCCTGATCATCCTGGTTGGTGGAGCGAGGTTGCCCCACAATTCCTCTGGTAGGACCTCACCAACCATGTCCCATAAAACATGGTAATATCTCCCAAGCAAACAGCTGGCATTGTCTAATTATAGAGTATGGCTTGCTGAGGAAAACATTTGTTCCCTGAAAGCTTTGATTCTTTTGTACTCTCTGTCTGTGGGGGTCGTAGGAAATGAATTGGGGTCACTCGACGTGAGGCTTGAAAGCTCGTATCTGAGCAGGAAAAGAAACTGCCTATTCAAGAAACAAGTTTTTAACATTGGGATCGAGGAGTATTTACCTTGGAAGTTCTGTGCTCTATCCCGGAGAAGTTCTTGACTTATGGTTGGTAGACTCAGAAACCAGTTTTTAAGCACGGCTCCAGGGAGAGACATTCGTCCCCAGCTAAGACTTTTGCAAGGTTCCCTACCTGCATCCTATCTGATGTTGCACAGCATCTCTAAAACAGATTGATAATATTGTTTATGGGAGGAGCCAATTCTTGTCCTGAGGAAGGTGGTTTTTAATCAGTTACTTCCACCGAAACATGTTGACACAAGATTAAGAAAGCAGACTGAAGATTGTGGAGAAATTTGTTATTCGTACGAATCAAGTATCTAGAATTATCATTTCAAGGAGAACGAGTGATCTGGATCTAATGTCTTTGCCTTCTTTATTGACAAGAACGTATTATTCTTGCAGATTGTTTTTCCCAGCTTATAATATGTGCATTTAATGTGAAACTGTTTTTAAAAAAAAACTTTTTATTGATTCAAAACATCTAACAGTGGGCATAGACAAATCATTACATGCTTACTTAAGTAGTGGGTCATTGTGGAATCAAAATCCTTAGCACTTCAGGTACATAATACATTTACAGCAGATCAATGGCCCTCCTCCCGTCCTTGTAGCTCCCTCACCCCCCCCCCCCCCCCCCCCATAGTCAGAATCGCTGTCACTGCCTACTTGCGGTGGCTCACATATAAAACCCCTTTATTCATTCCACGCCCCCCAAATTTTAGTCCACTTTCTTGGACATTTTCGAATCAAATACACTGCCCTTTCGGCCACTATTGCAGAGTCTAGATCAGAGCACCACTCCCTAAGCGCCGGTATCTGTGATGCCCCCCAACATTTGGCTATATTCTTTTTAGCGCCGATGATACTCAATGTGGCCCAATCTTGCATGGATTGATTAAGATCGTTTGGATCCCAAATATTCAGTAAGCAACATCTTGGGTCCGGGACCAGCGACTCCCCAACCACCTGAGACACAGTCCGCATAACCCTCATCCAGTAATCGGCAATCCGTGGGCAGTCCCATATGGTATGTAAGAACGTACCCTCCTCCCCGCACCCCCGTAGACAATACTGATGTGTGGCTTTTCTCATCTTGTAAAGGGAGACCCTAGTGTAATAAACACGATGCAAAATTTTTAACTGCACTAGTCTGAGCCTAGCTGGTATGGCCACTTCCCGTGGCGAAGAGAGCGCCGTTTGCCAGTCCGACTCATCGAACTCGCCCACCTCTGCAGTCCATGCGGTCCGCAACTTGAGGGTGGGGTCAGGCAAATTATTAACGAGCTTACGATAAACAAAAGAAGTTGCCTTTTTGGACATATGCTCCGTTAGGAGCCTATCCTCTAATGGGGTAGACTCCGGCAGCTCCTCACCGGGCTGGATTATGGACTTCAGGGCGTGACTAATCTGCAAGTATCGGAAGTATTCCGTGCGTGACAGGTCATACTGGTCCTGGAGTTGCTCAAAAGAAAGGACGGTTCCACGCCTCCAAAGGTCTCCAACCGTAGAGATACCGATCAGGTCCCAGGCCTCAAAGCCTTTACTATTACAAAGTCTGCCCAGACGGCGTGACGACCAGAGTGGCGTCATTTGTGTAAGCGTATCCTTGCATTTAAGGCGGGCAGAGGCTAAATACCACACCTTCACCGTATGAGCCGTCAGGCAGACCAGGACTGCTGCATACTTTGAGTCGTAGAGTGCGGCCATTACACCGCCATTCCCAAGATCGTACCTGTCCCCTTTGTACGCCTTGTCCGTCTGCGGAGCATGCAGCCATTGATTTATGATTTTTAACCGGGCCGTCCAATAATACAATTGAATGTCAGGGAGGGCTATGCCTCCATCGAACCAACTCCTAACTAATTTACTACGAGAAACAAGTGCCGGTTTGTCCCCCCAAAGGAGACTGGATATGAGTGCGTTTATAGTCGTAAAATACCTAGGAGGTACCAAAAAAGGTGTATTCTCAAGGAGATAAAGCAGCCGGGGCAAGGTCATCATTTTAAAGAGCGCCGCTTTCCCCAGAAGGGTCAACGGCAAGGTGTGCCAATGTTTGACGTCACTGCGAAAACGTTCGAGGGGGGGCATTAAATTATGCTGGTAGAAGACCTCTGGATTAGGTGTTATCCAGACCCCAAGTATTTAAAGGGACCATCAGTGATCACCAACGGACAATCAGCCGGGAGTTGCGGTGGAGGTCCTTTAAGGACATACAGAACAGACTTGGATCAATTAATCGTATACCCTGAGGCCCTCCCGAAGATTTCACAGATATTGAGGAGTACTATAATTGATCGCCTGGGAAAGGTCAAATAAAGGAGGATGTCATCAGCATACAGCGATATATATGATCCTCCCACGTTTCGGTCCAGTTGAGTCCCTTAATCATGGGGTCTCACCGTATCCATGCTGCTAGGGGCTCTAGGATCAGGGCAAAAAACAGGGGTAACAGGGGGCATCCCTGGCGCATGCCATGCCCAAGTCGGAAGTCCCTTGAAATATGGCCATTCGCTACTACGTGCGCTAGCGGTTCATGTGTAGAGAAACTTTACCCATGCACAAAAGTTGGGGCCAAAGCCTAGGTGTTGGAGAACCGCAAAAAGGTAAGGCCACTCGACCATGTCGAAGGCCATGCGGGCGTCCAGGGAAAGGAGCACCGCAGATTCCGTTAGAATAGGTATTTGTGCCATCACCGCATGGGCTCGCCGAAGATTAAGAGTGGTATTTCTGTTTGGCATGAATCCGGATTGATCCGGATGAATCAGCTTCTCCAAGTGTAGGGTCAGCCGAGTAGCAATCATTTTGGCCAATATTTTCGCTTCCGCGTTCAATAGGGAAATTGGCCGATAGGACGTGCACATGTCCGGGGGCTTGCCTGGTTTCGGGATGGCAATCATCGTAGCCATCCATTGGTCTTGCGGTAGTATTCCCCTACGCAGGCTGTCCTTAAACACCTGTAAAAGTTGCGGAGCCGCCAAATCAGATACTCGTTTGTAAAGTTCTATAGGAATCCCGTTGGGACCCATGGCTTTTCCCGACTGTAAAAAGTGAACCGCAGCAAGAACCTCGTCCCTTGTGAATTCAGACTCCAGGAGCGTGGCCTCTTCCTCCGACAAGGAGGGCATAGTTATATCCTTGATATAGGTTAGTGCTTCCTCCGTGGACATACAAGAGGTAGGAGTATACACCTTCTCATAATAGTCCGCCATGGCCTCTACTATGTCCGCCGGAGCGGTGACCAGCACCCCCTCTTGGGTGTGGAGCTGCGCTATCGTCCTCTGGGCCTTTTCCTTCCTATCTAGCCAGGCAAGCAGCCGTCCTGCCTTATCCCCTACTTCATAAATGGTGTGCTGCGTATGTTGGAGTCGTTGCCGTACCCTTTCTCTCTGATGCTCCATGAGTTCAGCCTGTTTAAGGCGAAGTTGCTGCACTGTTTCCCCAGTGGGGTCTTCCTCATGTCGCGACTGCAACACAGCCAGATCGGTTTCGATCGTCTGTATGTCTGCATTCGCTGCACGTCAGTGACCCGTAATCAGGGCTATGGCCTGTCCCCTCAACACTGTTTTATACGCCTCCCACAAGACCTCAGGCGAGTGAACTGAGCCTACATTTTCTTGAAAATACTGTTTCGTAACTGCAACTAATTCTTTCCTGATCCGCGGATTCTGGAAATAGCTGGGGAAATCGGGAAGATACGCCACCGAGTTTTCAAATGGGGAGTGTAGGACATGGAGACCGGGGAGTGGTCGGATAAGCCGCGTGGACCTATCAACGCGTCTTTCAGATGAGGCAAACTATCAGCGACGAGGAAGAACTAATCAATGCGGGAAAGACTATTGTGGACCCCCGAGTGAAAAGTGTAGGCACGGCTCCCGGGATGTTTAAACCGCCATCCATCTGTGAGACTCAACGCATCAATAAAACCAGCCAGTCGGGACTTACCCGTCCCCAGCGTCCTGCCGGGGTGGCGGTCTAGCTCATCATTCAAGACTGCATTGAAATCGCCCCCTATGATAAGCTCCCCCTCGGGCAATGTCAACAGAAAGGCACTAAGGGCGGGAAGCGCTATAGCATGGAGGGTAGGCGGGATATATACTGTTACAACATTGAATCTCCTCCCCTCCTACAGGCAGGAGACAGCAGCAAATCGACCCTGCGTATCCCTCCAGACCTGCTGAACAAGTAAAGGGAAGCGCTTATGCACCAGTATACACACCCCTCTGGAGCCAGATGAAAACTCTGAATGCACCGCCATTGTGTACCCCCAACGGTCCATAGCCTTACAGGTCGTACCCACGAGATGCGTTTCCTGGAGCAACACCAGCGCCGGCGCTGCTCGGCGTACATACTGTAGCACTAATCCCCGTTTTATCTTATCCCCCAGCCCATTCACATTCCAAGTAAGTAAGGTCAGAGGAGTTGGGGCCATTAGCGAGGCATCAACCTCCCCTGAAGTGCCTATTCGTTCCGAGTCTTCCATTACAATCTAGAGATCCCTGCGGACCCACCTCTAAGGCAATTAAAGAGTCAAAGCTTAGCCCAAAACTAAAACAAACAAAACTCAACAAATCCCCCCTCTAACCCTCCCCTCGTCGCTGCTACCACAGTTTTGACATCTTCGTAGCGGGCATTACCATCACTCCTCCTTTCCAGTGAACCCTTCCTCCCTCTACCCGCCACCCCCCACCCTTCTCCCCTGCCTGTGGACCTCGAACTGCCCACCCCCCAACATGGCAGAGTGCCTGCACCCCTAAAACCTTTGCTAATTGCGCAGGGGAAAACGAGTCCCCCAAGCTGTGGCATCTTCAAGTGTCAACAATAAATCACAGCCTGGAGTCTAAATCAGAGCCCTTCTCAGTGATCATAACACATCTAGGCATAACAAATTGCACATATTACAGATTCACATTCCTCCGACCCAGGTACCTTCTTACAGTCACTTCCTCGCTGGGTCATCCCCCCAACCATGCCCCTCCACCTGCAGGGGACCCCATGAACTGGTCCAACAATGCGCCTCAAAATACTCAAAATACACTCAATCCTGTTCCTCAAGGCCACTGGCTTGCCTCTCGGCCTCTTGTGCCAAGGTGGCGGTCCCCCATCATTCCTCCGGTCCCTTCTGTCGCGGCGGGGGCAATGCGGGTCACCGACTCTTGTCCACCTTTCCAGCCATTCCCTGGCTACCTCGGGTGAACCAAAAAAACATGGTGTTCAACTCTCAATTTGGCAGGGTAAAGCATTGCATATTTGATGTCTCTACTGCGGAGTTCCTGTTTAACTGCCTGGAAGCTGCATCTCTGTGCCTGAACCCGTGCCGTAAAATCCGGAAATTAAAGACTCTAGCAATCAGGGGTCGCGGTGGAGCCCCAGGTTTGGGCCACCCGCCCGGAACCCTATGGGCTCGCTCAACGGAGAAAAAGACTGATAGCATCTTAGGCTGTAGATGCTTTGTAGCCAGTTCCTCCACATAGAGATTCTCAGCAGGTCCCTCTGTTTTTGCCGGAACTCCTAAGATTCGCACGTTATAGCGGCGGGCCCTTCCTTCATAGTCGTCCAGTTGTTGCGCCATTCGAGTGTGTTTCTTCTCGAGTTCAGACACCTGACGTTGTAATTCAGAGGTATCCTCCCGTAATGCCGTAGTCACCACCTTGAGCTCCCCCACCTTCTCATTCATCTGCTTGAAGTCCGCACGGAGCAGAGAAACCTCCGTTGTGACTGAGTCCATTGAAGTACGCATTCCCCCTATGGCCGCCATAACAGCACGCAGCTTAGGTTACTTATTCGGGGCGGGTGACGAGTCTGCACCTTTCTTGTTCGTTCTGGGTGAGACGCTCTTATCCCCACTCTTGGTCCAGGCAAATTTAGAAAGCTGCGCCTGAGGAGTGGCCCTCGACCCTCTACCTCCCGCCGCCATTTTCTTCGTTGGCATGGGGGTTGCTTCTAGGATGTCCACAATAACAGCAGCCCCGACCTCCCTATAGTCGCCACTGGGTCCGGCAGTCCAGCAATGGGGTCTTGAGCCCCCCCCACAGTCCTCCAGTGATCGTGCGCCAAGTCGATTGCGTCGGAGAGTCAGGCCCACACAGCAGGTTCCATCGCACACAACACCGGCAGTCAGCGCAGATCAGATGGGCCCCACAATATAGACAGCAAGTCCGTTCACTGGCCCATTGGGCATTATCCCGTCCCGGATGCAGCAGAGCAAGGAATCACCCATCAGGTAAGCATTCCTCAAAGATCAGTCCAGGAGGGCCACCACTTAGCCATTGTCTTATCAGTGACCCTTCACGAAGAGGGGAGGGGGCCAAGGCGGGAGGAGACAGCAACAACGACACAGTTCCAACCGCATGCATCGCACCAGCCACCAGCTTCGCGTGGGGTCCAGGGAAGCAAGCAGTCCAGCGCTGCCTCAGTGTTGCCCCCAGTTGTCCCCGTGAGCTCTAGAGCTCTTCCACCCCGAGGAGGTTCGCGTGGGGAATAAGGGGGAGTGTGTGTGGGGGGGGGGGGGGGGGGGGGGTGGAAGGCCCGGTCCCGCACCTCAGCACAAATCCGGGCCAAGCTGTTCTCCGATCACAGGTGTACAACAGCACAAACAGGGGCCGCAATCCGACTCTCAGCGTCCGACGTGCACTGTGCTAGGCCCCAGAGCCGGGGCCTAAATGTATTACCTTGTCCCGAGCCGGCTCCTTGGACCCACCTCTGCATCGAAATCTGGGGGGGCGCCTCCGCCGCTTCCTGCTGCGTCGCCCCCGCTTCTGCCAGGCCAGGCACCGGAGATCCGTCCCAGACTGGAGGGAGGAATCCCCCCCGGAGACAGTCCGAGCACGCACTCGGCGTTCACCGCGCCGCCGCCATCTTTCCCTCTAAGGTCCCCGGACGGACCGTGAGCTCGTCCACAACGGCGTAGGGAGCGGCAGCCCCATCCACTGCTCGCCGAAGCTTCTGCAAGGGGTTCCTGCAGCTTTCACGGGCACTATGACATATAAGCGCCCGATTGTAGGCTGTGTAAGGATAAGTAGCCATGGTCGGGACGGAGCTCTCTTAAGCTGCGGCCATTTCCCTTTGCCGCTAGCCACGCCCCTG
Organism: Lissotriton vulgaris; assembly: GCF_964263255.1. Taxonomy (NCBI): domain Eukaryota; kingdom Metazoa; phylum Chordata; class Amphibia; order Caudata; family Salamandridae; genus Lissotriton; species Lissotriton vulgaris. Next base: position 25,977 of record NW_028241331.1, read on the forward strand.
TGAAACTGTTTTTTAACCTTTGATTGTTTCACAGTTTTTATCTTTTGTATAATCATAGGAGTTTTCATTGTATATGATGATACATTGAAATGAACTTTCTTGTTTAATGAAAATAAATACTTCTAAATTGTTAAAGTTGGCCAATTGAGGGTGTTGGTGTCTTGTTCTGGTGATTGAATGGATTTATTGTGAGTTACTGTTTCGGTTTTAAACATTGCCGGAAGGGGGATTTTTCTTCTTTGACTTTTGTCTACTTGGTGCCCTACCCCTTTCTGGTAAAAGGGCCCCTCTCACTCTCTTTGTGACAACAGCAGACAAAAACAAGGCTTAGACCAGGTGCCCATTTGAGTGTTAGTCCAGGCTTTATTCACTGGAAGCAAAGAGGTTTGTCCTGGTTGGAAAACGTCTGTTAATACATTGGTTTTGACTTCCATAGTTGGCAACTGTAAACATAATACCTCCAATGCCTGTCTTATCACCACAGCAAAGGAGGCACTCCTCTGTTGATGGCTAAAGGGGAGAACACAACCCAGTGTCCGGAGAAGTGTCCAAACCACTGTCCTCCTGCAAGTCCATACAAAAATTGACTTCATAATAGTGTGTGAGAAAATAATCCCATTCATCTCCGCTGTAAACCCCAAAGGCTGGTTGACTCTGAGCAAAGTCAGTTACAAAACATTGTTGGAGTGCTGGGGTGTGGCTGAGAAAGAGGCATGGTTCTGTCTGAGATCAATTTGACTGGGACCATGTGCATCTGTACAGCTTTGGGATGCAACCTCGATTATGAATTCAGCTCAGAGTGAGATAAGACTATGGGGACAGCGTCTACTTCGTGCGCCAGTGTCATCCAGGCCAGCGTTGACGTCAATGGGATCAGTGTGGATTTTAATATCAGGTTGGAAGTCAGCTCTGGTGTTGGTGCAGAACCCAAGGTAGGTTCAGGAGGCACAGACAGAGCAGCTTACTGGCCTTTGTTAGTAAGCTGATTGGAGGCCTCTGAGGTTCCTCGGTGCTTGAAGGAATGCCAGAGGGAGACAGAAGAGTTCCAGAGATTCACAACTTGTCCTATTTAAAGTCCTCAAAATGTTGCAATGTCTCCATGGATAAGGAAATTCGGGGTGCATCAGGATCAGTTGCAAAAATGCTCCTCAGTGGGGAATGAGGGGGAAGACCGAGAGGCATCCTGATGTCGTCGCAAATTCTGAGGCTGAGAGTGGCAGGACTTGGACAATCCCTTTGGCCTTCTTGTTCATCGCTTTGGCTTTTACTTACCAGAAGACTAAGACTGCAATGAGGTCCTGTCACAGGAATGGCCCCGAGAGCAGGAACGGGTCTGCATCCTCAGCTTTGAGTGGGGGCAGGACTTCTGTGACTATTTTCGAATTCGGCTTTGCGTTTCAGGATTGTCTTTAGACTCATTAGGGGGCACACACTTCAGGAATTTGTCAAATGCCAAACACTAGCACCAGATCCACACATTGTTGGATTTATTTGCAACAGTCCATACAGAACTTTTTTTACATCTTTATTTATATTCTTATTAAGAGACATATGGTAACATTGCAATGAGCACAGAAGGTGACAACACACGTACAATGAACACTCGAAAGGGAAGACCTAGATCAGAATTACTAATTAGGTGTGTCATGCCTAGTGGGAGTGCAGTTACACAGTGCAGCATTATCAATGTGTGAGGCTATCTGTCGCCTTGGCGAGGCTGCATAAAAGAGGAGGCATCCATTGAAGCATCTATTCGAGTAGCTTATGCTTGCTCTCTATCCTTCAATAATGCTTTAGCCCTATCTTCAACAGGCAACTTGTCCAGGAAAGGAACTAAGTTGCTCCACGGCTATCCATCAAATCCAGCATCTATAGCTGGTGCAGTAGTTAGTTTTACATCATCTGCCGCCAAGACGTTTACTCTCTAGCGACCTTCTAACTTCCGTATCAATACGAGATGTGTAGGGCATTGATGGGTTCCTTGATCTATATGGGCTGCCACTGAAATCACTGAATCGGTCTGAAATTGGTTTAAGAGACACACAGAGGCTAAATGACTAACTTTATATTTCTTCTTTATTCTTGAGAAATGTACACAGGTATAATAAGAAGGCCCTCTTCTCTGACATGATCTGAGATGGGAATTGATCTTGCATTCAAACCGGGACGCCGCCACGAGCCAGGCCACGGAGATTGAGCACCCGACTACAGGTGCTCGGTGGTTACTACCACGAACACCGCGTTCCACTGCAGACCGGTGTCCCCTACAGCTTCACTCTATGCCCATACTGGAGTTGGACATTAGAAAGCGAAAAAAGAAATTTCGCCTGGGAACCATTAGATTCCACGGCGAACGTTCGGTTGACCTTGAACAATTATTGTACCAAGTCCTTGAATTTCTTCAATACCCAGAAAAATGCTGAATTTAACACTGGGATATCCACTGGGCTGACTTATTCGTATCTGATGTGAACACCATTTCTTAATATACGAAGGCTATATACCTTTGAAGAGCTATTGCCATTTGCTGTTCGATCCACACGGTGGGACCAAACAGGTTGACAACTTTAAATTGAACCAATTTGCCCTGACGAAGTTCCACAAGGCTAATGGAACGAAACGCGTTGGCTGTGCCTGTATTTGACAAAAATTGCTAAATAAAGAAGAAGATATACAATATACTATTCTTCCTTTGGACTCTAATTGTGTGCACCTTCCACTTTCTGTTTTTGTATCTCTGACTCATACACCTATTGGTAGCAGGTGTAGGAAGAAGTTTGCACCACCCAGAATTTAGAACGACAGAACTAGTAGTGCTTGACCTGGTCTGCTGCCTTGACCTTTTGGAACTTAGCATTATCAATGTGTGAGGCTATCTGTCGCCTTGGCGAGGCTGCATAAAAGAGGAGGCATCCATTGAAGCATCTATTCGAGTAGCTTATGCTTGCTCTCTATCCTTCAATAATGCTTTAGCCCTATCTTCAACAGGCAACTTGTCCAGGAAAGGAACTAAGTTGCTCCACGGCTATCCATCAAATCCAGCATCTATAGCTGGTGCAGTAGTTAGTTTTACATCATCTGCCGCCAAGACGTTTACTCTCTAGCGACCTTCTAACTTCCGTATCAATACGAGATGTGTAGGGCATTGATGGGTTCCTTGATCTATATGGGCTGCCACTGAAATCACTGAATCGGTCTGAAATTGGTTTAAGAGACACACAGAGGCTAAATGACTAACTTTATATTTCTTCTTTATTCTTGAGAAATGTACACAGGTATAATAAGAAGGCCCTCTTCTCTGACATGATCTGAGATGGGAATTGATCTTGCATTCCTGTTGCGATTTTTCTTTAAAGTTTATTCGGAGACAATATTTTTAAGCTAAAGATATAGGGAGACTGAAGCACTCTGAGGCCTTCTCTATTAATGAGTGGAATCTCTCTCTATTATCCGTCAGAAGGAGAACTTGTTGGTGCTAGCTTAAGACTAGCTTCATCCAGAACTATGAATTGATTTCAATTTGAGTTATCACTAGGTGAATCAGGATGGTCCCATTTAGATGTATCTGGGTCATCAGGCCAGTAAAAGGCAGTGATCTTACTTCACCTATATTGTGATCACCATTCTTCCACTTATCAGTGTAATGAACATCATAATCATAATCAGGATGACCTCCATCATTTACTGCATCACTGTGAACCTTCTTAGGAGAAGCAGCAGCTTGTGGGGATGGTCCTGGTGCAGGAAGTAAATCAAAACATGCTTGTCAGGGTTGTGGTGCAAATGGTACTGGAAGCAACTCTGGTGGTTGTGGTTTGGATACTGCTTGAGACTGGGTTGTACTGTGTTGGACTTGGCCTTCTCCCCAAAATTTTTCGCTTTTGACCCCATTGACTAGGATGTCTCCCCCATGGTAGTAAACATGTATAGGCCATGTGTGATAAGAGTTGCCCTGTTTTAAAATTGTAATGTCACGAAATGGTGTGCAGGAAATGTTCCCCCATTTTAGAAATGCACCTGACTGAAATGTTCTGTATTTAAAATGGATGCCATGGCCATGGGTTTTGCCACCTGACTGCCATAGGTCAGCGGTCTAGATATTATTACCCAGTCACCCCTAGCTTTTGGAGGGAAAGCCTGGCACCCAGGGTGCTCACCCCCTCCCCTTGAGCCAGTTTAGGCCAGCTTTGCCAACATTCTAGAAGGTTCTGGCACTGCCTGGGAGGAGGGTATAAGTAAGGGGGATGTGCCACCAGAGAGTCAGACAGAGCTGGGACAGGAACGTGAGGGGACCTGCTGCGAGGTGTTACCGCCACAGGGGCCTGTGAGCTGGGCCCTGCACCCCTCAAACCCCCCCCCCCCTAAACTGTCCCCCGGGCCCCTGACGAAGGAGGGCCCCTAGCCAGGTCGCTGACGCTGTTTGGACCTAGAACCGCGCCAGCGCTGCGTGGAAGAAGCGCCCAGGAGGTGAGGAGTGGGACTGTCTACCCCAGAGGTCTTCAAACTTTTTGATGCCGAGACCCCCCTGTCAAAATTTCCAGGCTTCAGGACCCCCTTCTAATAAAAATTTCTAGAACTTGGTACTTCTCATCATCAATAAGCATAAATGCCCGCAGTTCCCCCGGCAAATCATTTTTATGTTGGGGAAATATTATTAAACAGTGTATAGCAAATCAAATGTTTCGGCAGGGACGCTCATCATTCTGCAATTCTGGGCAAATCACTTAATCTCCTCATGCCTAACAAAAATTAATGTGTCCGTCTGTAACATAATTGGTGCTCATGTAAAGCGCACTGATACCTTCGGGTCTAGTTTGCGCTATATAAAACGCCACAGAAAAAAAAACCTCCACAAACTATAATCCTTAAATGGTTACAATTCGAATAAGCACACATGAAGCTGTGATATTAAAGTCGGTTAGGCTCTAGACCCTGACCATGAACTCCATCCTTCGTGGGCAGGTGTTCTGTTTTTTTCACTCTTTTTCCTCCAAAAGTATTGCAAATATTTTCAGCTGTTGGCTCCTGCTTCACAAATATGCTTGTCGCGGTCTATACCTTGTTGCGTTTCTTGCTCTACAACTCTAACATACACTGTTGGCATGTTTTATTGCACTCTTTAATTGATATTCAGAATTGGGGTTCATCAGCTTTGGCGCCTTACTCACTTGATAAATGAATAAGTCCATGAATAAAGCAAGCAGTAATCTTCAAACTGTTTTCAGGGGAATTTACCGACTATTAATGGCCAGGTAAGATGATTGGACTATTACTGAACATATTTATATAATTTGACTACCAGAGGATAACAATATTTTTTTCATCTCCCATAATGGGCCAATTTGAGTGTGGGTTTATGTTTGCATGAAGCAAATGATATTGCCTGCTCCGGTCTATCCATGTTGAAAAGAAGAGCGTTGCTTCCGAGCCATAGCCTCTAAAGACCCACTGATGCAAGATGCGGTGTGCTCTAATAACGAATATAAATGGTAAAGAGACTGTTCATAATACAGCCAGAATCTATGATGATAATAATGAAGATCAAAATATGAGTGCAGTGGAGGTATGTTCTGAGGCACAGGAGGCTCCATCAACATGTTAACTTTATCAGTGTGTCTTCCATATACCTTTTGGCTAAGAGTACTTGAACAAAATTGCATTTAAAAACTTAGAATACCTTCCCCATGATGTACCTTCAAGCCAATAAATACTATTCAGGCCAAGACATTTCAGTCCAAGGTCCAGTTCACCCCAAGAAGGCCCCTTGGTCCCACTGACAGATAACAGATGTTTATTTTTACCCAACTCAACAATCATTATTTTATCAACCTCGAAAGGATGGAAGGCAGTGTGAACTCACTGGAATTCAAATCTGTGACCATGTGGTCAAAGAGAAACTCCTGTAGCATGTACAAAAGTGTATTGAGCCCCCAGACCTCGGTCACTGCGATCTCCTAATGCATGATTTTGGAAAAAAGACCCAAGTATTCATTGATAGCCCATACATAATTTCAGTCCTTTGCTGTAGTTTGATGTCACGGCAGAATGATGTTGAAAATTGATTTAAAAGAAATCAAGAGACCACGCAGAACAAAAGAGTAAAAAAAGGCATATGCAGTTAGTGTAAAAGTGGAAGTGAACATAAATAAACTGTATTTTGGTAATGTAGCCTTCGGAAATAGCATCGTTTGAAATAAAAACAAGCATTTACAATGCAATGGTTTTGCCTTTGTTAAAGTTAGAGCTATTGGCATTGCTCTTGACATTATTTTTATTTATGTTTTTTTAACATAAATAAATGGCATTGTCATTTACAATGCCACTAGCTTTATCTCTCGCAAATGACACACACAAACACACACAGAGCCCCCCCACACACACACCCACACAGAGCCCCCCACACACACAGCCACACAGAGCCCCCCCACACACACAGCCACACAAAGCCCCCCACACACACAGGCACACAAAGCTCCCCACACACACAGCCACACAGAGCCCTCCACACACCCACACAGAGCCTTCCACAGACACCCACACAGCACAAGCAGGCAACAGGGGCACACGGAGGCACAAGCAGGCAACAGGGGCACACGGAAGCACAAGCAGGCAACAGGGGCACGAAAACGGAGGCACAAGCAGGCAACAGGGGCACACGGAGGCACAAGCAGGCAACAGGGGCACACAGAGGCACAAGTAGGCAACAGGGGCACACGGAGGCACAAGCAGGCAACAGGGGCACACGGAGGCACAAGCAGGCGACAGGGGCACGAAAACTGAGGCACAAGCAGGCGACAGGGGCACGAAAACTGAGGCACAAGCAGGCGACAGGGGCACGAAAACTGAGGCACAAGCAGGCGACAGGGGCACGAAAACTGAGGCACAAGCAGGCGACAGGGGCACAAAAACGGAGGCACAATCAGGCGACAGGGGCACGAAAACGGAGGCACAAGCAGGCAACAGGGGCACACGGAGGCACAAGCAGGCAACAGGGGCACACAGAGGCACAAGCAGGCAACAGGGGCACACGGAGGCACAAGCAGGCAACAGGGTCACGAAAACAAGCACAAGCAGGCAAAAGGGTCACAAGCAGGAATAGTGCGGCTGGTGCAGTGGTACCAGGTCGAAAGGTGAGAGGGGCTGTCTGCACCCCAGTTTGGACAGTTTCCACTACCTAACAGGGATTGGTGGGAGGGGGGCGTACTTCTTGCTTGCTTTAGGGCTGTTACTTCGGGGACGCAGTGCACGCTCTTGCCTGCTGCCTGCTGCCACCAGGACACGACAACAGGCAGGGAGAGGACAGGCTGGGAGAGGGCAGGGAGGGGACAGGCTGGGAGAGGGCAGGGAGGGGACAGGCTAGGAGAGGGCAGGTTGGGAGAGGGCAGGCTGGAAGTGGACAAGCTGGGAGAGGACAGGCTGGTAAAGGTCATGGAGGGGACAGGCTGGGAGAGGGCAGGCTGGAAGTGGACAGGCTGGAAGAGGACAGGCTGGGAAAGGGCAGGGAGGGGACAGGCTGGGAGAGGGCAGGCTGCGAGTGGGCAGGCCGGGGGAGGACAGGATGCGAGAGGACAGGCTGCGAGAGGACAGGCTGCGAGAGGGCAGGCTGCGAGAGGGCAGGCTGCGAGAGGCCAGGCTGGGAGAAGGCAGGCTGGGAGAGGGCAGGCTGCGAGAGGACAGGCTGCGAGAGGACAGGCTGCGAGAGGACAGGCTGCGAGAGGACAGGCTGGGAGAGGACAGGCTGGGAGAGGGCAGGCTGTGAGAGGACAGGCTGCGAGAGGACAGGCTGCGGGAAGACAGGCTGCGAGAGGACAGGCTGCGAGAGGACAGGCTGCGAGAGGGCAGGCTGGAAGAGGACAGGCTGGGGCAGGGAGGGGACAGGCTGGGAGTGGGCAGGCCGGGAGTGGACAGGCTGCGAGAGGACAGGCTGCAAGAGGACAGGCTGCGAGAGGACAGGCTGTGAGAGGACAGGCTGCGAGAGGGCAGGCTGGGAGAGGACAGGCTAGGAGAGGACTGGCTAGGAGAGGACAGGCTGGGAGAGGGCAGGCTGGGAGTGGGCAGGCTGGGAGTGGGCAGGCTGCGAGAGGACAGGCTGCGAGAGACAGGCTGCGAGAGGACAGGCTGCGAGAGGACAGGCTGGAAGTGGACAGGCTGGAAGAGGACAGGCTGGGAAAGGGCAGGGAGGGGACAGGCTGGGAGAGGGCAGGCTGGGAGAGGGCAGGCTGGGAGTGGGCAGGCCGGGAGAGGACAGGCTGCGAGAGGACAGGCTGCGAGAGGACAGGCTGCGAGAGGACAGGCTGGGAGTGGGCAGGCTGCGAGTGGGCAGGCTGCGAGAGGACAGGCTGCAAGAAGACAGGCTGCGAGAGGACAGGCTGCAAGAGGACAGGCTGGGAGAGGACAGGCTGGGAGAGGACAGGCTGGGAGAGGGCAGGCTGGGAGTGGACAGGCTGCGAGAGGACAGGCTGCGAGAGGACAGGTTGCGAGAGGACAGGCTGGGAGAGGACAGGCTGGGAGAGGACAGGCTGGGAGAGGGCAGGCTGGGTGACGGCAGGCTGCGAGAGGACAGGCTGGGAGAGGGCAGGCTGCGAGAGGGCAGGCTGGGAGAGGGCAGGCTGGGAGAGGACAGGCGGGGAGAGGGCAGGCTGGGAGTGGGCAGGCTGGGAGTGGGCAGGCTGGGAGTGGGCAGGCTGGGAGTGGGCAGGCTGGGAGAGGGCAGGCTGGGAGTGGGCAGGCTGGGAGAGGGCAGGCTGGGTGACGGCAGGCTGGGTGACGGCAGGCTGGGAGAGGACAGGCTGGGAAGCAGAGAGGGTCTTACCTGAGAAGTCTGCCAGCGCGGAGCTCTCCGGGGCGCAGAGCAGCAGCAGGGCCCAGCAGAGCAGGGCGGGGGCGGCAGGGGCTCGCAGAGGTGTCTCCTGGGGCAGCCGCCCAGGTCCACCATGGTGCGGCTCCGAGCCCCAAGCTCACATGGTGCCAGCGCTGCCCGCTTAGAAGGATTGGAAGGGAAGGGGTCACAACGGATATACCTATTTCTGAAGTACGGATGTGTTTGACTACAATGCTAATGTTTTCAGGGGAGTGAGTGCCTTCTTGTTTTAGCTGTGATGCTTACAATACCAGCACCGTCCGCAGACACAAGTGAGTGCACATTTAGCAGGCAAATACGGGAGCGTCGTTCATTTTTCACAGTGCACACAGATGAACATGGATAAACAGATCCAAATGAACTGAAAGCAAACAGACCTAAATGTCAAAAAAGGCGGCAAAAACATAAGCGCTATTTACAAATCACAAGCGAGTCCTGGCGCCTGAACCCCTTAATTCGACATTGACTTACTGTGTTAAAAAAATAACTTTTTAAAAGATTTGTGATACTAAAGGGGATTCCAGTTGAGCCATTAAAGGGGAATCTATAGGGTTGGTTCCGCCGCCGAAAAGAAGTGAATTAACTCCATCGGCTTCTGAAACAGTCGGAAGGAATTTCTAAAGACTAAAACCAGCTCGTGCCAAGGACACAAACACGCGAAAGTGGTCTGTAGAATTCGTTTCTAAAAGGCGCGGAGGGGCCTCTCTGTAGGTCACCGATGAGTAAAGACAAGGGTTTTAAACTGAATCTACTGCTGCAGTCAGTCCCTAAAGTGTGGGTGTAAAGGGCTCCCACCTGCCAGCGCCCCAAAGGTTGAACTCGGAGATCTGAATGACTTCAAGCCGATGAATAGCGCATCAGTGCCTCGTCAAGGCCCTTAAGCGCTATATGAATACATTTACAATCACACACGACATAAAGGGCCAGCGTGCAGGCGCGACGAAGCTGCAGGAGCGGTGGGAACCTTAGCTCCTGTGGAAGAAGGGACGAGGCTTCATGGCACATTGGGATCAAATGAAATGCTGGCCAGGTGTACCCTGTGGGGTCAGCCCAAAGCAGGGGGAGGTCTTTTAGCCCACAAAGTGGTGGGCAGGCGCCCGAACAGACGAGTCGCGCTGGGACCTCGCTGAACAGTGATCAAACCCCCAGTTTTCCTTGAGATTTGAAGGCGGCCACATAAACCTGGCAGTCAGAGAGGGGGTACAGCCCATTGACAGAAAACACGAGGCAGACAGAGGGCAGAAGGACACAAAAACGAGAGGGAAGAAGGACACACAAGCTACGGCAGCAGGGATGGGGCCATGTCTGGGCACAGACTAGAGGTCTCTCCGGGGAGGTGCTGCGCCAGGCCCTTGGCACAGGGAGGGGGCCATGTCTGGGCACAGACTAGAGGTCTCTCCGGGGAGATGCTGCGCCAGGCCCTTGGCACAGGGAGGCGGCCATGTCTGGGCACAGACTAGTGGTCTCTCCGGGGAGGTGCTCCGCAAGGCCCTTGGCACAGGGACGGAGCCATGTCTGGGCACAGACTAGAGGTCTCACCCGCGAGGTGCGTCTCCAGGCCCTTGGCACAGCGAGGGGGGCACGTCTGGGCACAGACTAGAGGTCTCACCCGCGAGGGCACAGACACACCCACAGACTTGAGGTCTCACCCGTGACGTGCTGCGCAAGGCCCTTGGCTCAGGGAGGGGGTCATGTCTGGGCACAGACTAGTGGTCTCATCAGGGATGTGCTGCGCCAGGCCCTTGGCACAGGGAGGGGGCTATGTCTGGGCACAGACTAGTGGTCTCACCAGGGAGGTGCTGCGCCAGGCCCTTGACACAGGGATATTTACAACAAGGGGTGGTGAGGGACAGAGTCTCTGAATTAAGCAGAATACTCTCACCCAGTCAAGAGATCAGGGCTAGATCCAACACCGTTTTTTAGCTCACTGCACCATCCCAGTTTCAGAACCTGGCTGTATGCAAATTAGTCTGTTCCTGTCCCAGTGCATGATGGGAACAGGGCAAACCAAACTACAAAAGCCAATTCTTACACTGGGAGGGCACAGACACACCCACAGACTTGAGGTCTCACCCGTGACGTGCTGCGCAACGCCCTTGGCTCAGGGAGGGGGTCATGTCTGGGCACAGACTAGTGGTCTCATCAGGGATGTGCTGCGCCAGGCCCTTGGCACAGGGAGGGGGCCATGTATGGGCACAGACTAGTGGTCTCACCAGGGAGGTGCTGCGCCAGGCCCTTGGCACAGGGAGGCGGCCATGTCTGGGCACAGACTAGTGGTCTCACCAGGGAGGTGCTGCGCCAGGCCCTTGGCACAGGGTGGCGGCCATGTCTGGGCACAGACTAGAGGTCTCGCCCGTGAGGTGCTGCGCCAGGCCCTTGGCACAGAGAGGGGGCCATGTCCGAGCACAGACTAGAGGTCTCTCCAGGGAGGTGCATGCGCCAGGCCCTTGGCAGAGTTTGTCCACTTCTATAATATTCGTGTTTCTTTGTAGACTGAGTTGACTTCACACTACCACAGACATGAAAAGTAGCTACACTGTGTACCAGTTTAGATGAAAGCGCCCAGAAGTGCCAGGAAGGGCCCCTGGGCTCGTGCAGGGCCCCTCCCTGCGTGCTGGGCTCATTTGTATGGCTGCTTTTGAGCCCACGTTGCTGCGTTTGAAGGAACCGAAGGATTTGAGCCGTTCGTTTTCCGTGTTTTTTAATCTTTGCCGGTATTATCTGAATGTATCCTCAAGGTGAAGCCAACGACCAGACGCGTCGAAATTAATTGAATCGAGTGCGGAATTGTAAAAAGATTAAGAGAAACATCAAAGAGGAGGATTTTACAGCTCTTGAGCCTGGCGCTGCCGAGGCCTCCGACTGGCAACAAAGGCGGCGTCAGGCGCTACAGGCCCGACTTCAAAGGCGGCGCAGCGCCTAGAGGGAGGCGGCGCCGCACGAGGGGCTGTGGGAAGGAAACACAGCAGGGACAGGGAGGGGTGAGGAATACTTTACCAAGAGAGTCTGTGAGAGAGAAACACGGGGTGGGGGGGGATGGGGGCAGAGCGACACGGGGGGCTGTGGGAAAGAAACACGGAGGCCGATGGGGAATCGCTTCACAAGGGGCTGTGGCAAGGAAACACGGGGGGCCGAGGGGGGCAGAGCTTCACGAGGGGCTTGAAGGGAGAAACACGAGGGGGGGGGGGGCAGCGCATCACGAGGGGCTGTGGGAAGGAAACATGGGGGCGAGGGGGGGCAGCGCATCACGAGGGGCTGTGGGAAGGAAACACGGGGGGCCGAGGGGGGGGCAGCGCTTCACGAGGAGCTTGAAGGGAGAAACACGGGGAGGGCAGCGCATCACGAGGGGCTGTGGGAAGGAAACACGGGGGGCCGAGGGGGGGGGCAGCGCTTCACGAGGGGCTGTGGGAAGGAAACACGGGGGGCCGAGGGCGGGCAGCGCTTCACGAGGGGCTTGAAAGGAGAAACACGGGGGGGCAGCGCTTCACGAGGGGCTTTGGGAAGGAAACACGGGGGGCTGAGGGGGGGCAGCGCTTCATGAGGGGCTTGAGTCGCGCTGGGACCTCGCGGAACAGTGATCAAACCCCCAGTTTTCCTTGAGATTTGAAGGCAGCCACATAAACCTGGCAGTCAGAGAGGGGGTACAGCCCATTGACAGAAAACACGAGGCAGACAGAGGGCAGAAGGACACAAAAACGAGAGGGAAGAAGGACACACAAGCTACGGCAGGAGGGGGGCAGGCACAAAGGGAATACGAACAACGGGAGGGGTCGGGAGGAAACACAAACTACGGTCACAGATGCCAGCCAGTTACCCCCACATTGGGTCACGGGTCGAAATGCAGCCTCAGCCCCACCCCTGCCCCTTCTCTTAGACAGCAGGGACTGTTTATCACACCACAGCCCCCTCATGCTCTCACGGACGGCTTCACATGGCCTCTGCAAACGATGGGCCAATCCCAGCGCGGCCCTGAGGCGAGCCCCCCGATGACGTCAGAGCTCCTTGACCAATCGGAGCGCGGCTCCCTCGTGCCAGCAGCCTATCAGAGCACGGCTCCTGCGTGCCAGCCACCAATCAGCTAGCTGCCCCTTCGGTTTGGTCTCCGTGGCTCTGGAGATGCGGGCGGCGATTTCTAGGTCAGTCTCAGGCCCCGGGCCACGGCGGTGGAACACAGCAGGGTTACCTCACGGCAGGGGCGCTCACAGCCAGGAGTTTTTAGGCCACAAAAGCGGGGGCTAAGGAGAACGATCTTGGCAACTCCTAAGCACTCACCTGGACTTCTTCCGGGTGCCGTCAATGCCGGCCCAGATTCGGGGGCGTGCCCGAGAACAGGCTTTCGGCTGACGTCGCCAAAAGCCAAAAATTCTCGGGAACGCCCCCGAATCTGGTCTGGGATTGAAGGACAGAGCCGTCTTCCATTGGCTAGCCTCCATTTATGGAGCTAGCCAATGAAAGACGGGGGCGTATTCCAAGCCACATATACTATACTCATTAGCTTTTTCCTAGCACATGCGTACTTCGTACGCATTGGCTAGGCAAAACCTAAAAAGGCGAGGGGTGTGTGTGTGTGTATGTCTGAGCGGTGAAAAGCAGGGCATGGTAGATGAGGAGGAAGGAGGGGGGGGGAAGAGGCAGCTGCCTCGCCAGCACTTCGATGCTTCGGTTGCCTTGGGAAACAGCAATGCGATCAGATACCAGGAGCTGCCACGAGGAAGAGGCACGGAAAGGGCACCAGCTGGAACTACACACAGCAGCAGCAGCAACGAGGACGTCCGGGAAAGGCAACAGGGTGCAAGGCAGCGAAAAAATAATAATAATGATGACTCTACGTTCATTCCACAGGTGTATATTCATGAACCCAGCTCCCGGCATTTCCTGGTGTGTGCATTCTGACGTCTCTCTGATTGGAGGACAGTCGTGGATGACGTTATATTCTTTTGTCCTCCAATCAGAGAGCACATTGACACGCATTATTCGTAATCCGAAACGCAAACGTTTTGCATTCCGGATCCAGGCAGTTCCAGGCAGGAGCGCAACCCCCTTTGAATGAGTCCACGCCCCCCCTGGGGGTCGCGCCCCACAGATTGAAGACCCATGGTCTACCCCCACTTGTGAAGCGGTGGCCCTTTTGAAGTGCGGGGTCGTGAGGAGCTGCCCGGGGAGGATTGTGCCCCGAGGGACTGTGGCGTGTTAAGGCACTGTGCCCTATGACTGTTGTGGTTGAAGTGCTGTGAGGCCCCGAAGCGCTGCGAAGCCCTGAGTACCGCGAGTTGCGAGGTGCCAACCTGCCACCGGAAGCGCTGTGCCTGGAAGAGCTGAGAGCTGTGTGAGCAGAGGGAGAGGAGCGGTGCGCTGTGAATAGCGCTGTTTGCTGAGGAGAAGAGCGCCGTGTGGCCTGAAGGGACTGTGAGGGGAATAGAGCTGGAGGAGCCTACCCTCGTTTTGGCGCGCTTGGGCAATTAAAAATAATTAATTAAAAGGGAGCCTACCCCGAACTGCGGCCGAGGAGACGGTGGCGCTGCCTGAAGATTGCGCCTTGTGCCGCCGATCTCACCGCCGCGGCCCGGCGCTGCATTTGAGGGACCCCCCCACACTGCTGTGGGCATCGTTGCGGCGGCCCCCGGTGTCAGGAGAGGGCTGCATCATGTGACGGGGGCGACCGGCCGCGTCATCGGCCTGCCCCCACCAACGCCGCGCACGGATTGGCCCGCGCAGCCGTGCCCCCAGAAAGGCAGCGCAGGGATTGGCTGCCGACTGGGCAGCCAGAGGAAGGGAAGCCGAGCCTAAGCCCCGGGTCCCGGTGAGGTAGGGGGAGCCCGGGTGAAGACGGAGATAGGAGGCGCCTGGGCGGGGCCCCCTGTGCCCCCTGTGCCCCCCCGAAGGGAGCCCCGGTGAGAGCGACCAGAGCAGTCTGTGCTCCGTGGACTGGGGTCGGTGCCGGGAAGAGGCCCTGCTGAGTGAAGCGGGGCCGGGGCACACTGTTGGTGTCTGTCCCGCTGCCGGAACCGAGGAGAATGGAGGCGGCTGCCTGAAGCCGCCGGAGAAAGAGGAAACAGCGCCCCCCCCCCCTGCGAGCTGCCAGTCGGGCAGCCAGGAGAAGCGACCCGACAGCTTTGCGGGGCTCCCGGGAGGTCGAGGGAGCACCGTGTGAGGTGGGACTAAAGTCAGGTTGGCTTCCCCCACGTGGGCCAGGTCACCGCATTCGCCCCCTGTGGCCTCCCCGAGGCTGTTTTGAACCCCCGGGCCCCCTGTGAGGAAGAGGGGCCCGGATGAAGCAAGTGTGCCCCGCCGGTCTGCGCCCGAGGAGAGCCTCTCCAGAGGACGCCTGCAGTACCTACTGAGCCCCGCAGGAGCCATCGAGAGGAGCCCGGTGAGTGGGGCCTGCGTTAAGCTGTGTGGGGGTAGAGAGGGCAACGGGACACAGGGTCGGTGTCCGCCCCCCTCCCCTTTGTTGACTGATAGGGGCCCAAGTGCCCAGAACCAGGGTAAAGGCCACTAGTGACTGCTGGGGAATTAGTTAACCCCAGGATGCCAGTTAGGCCCCTCTGAACTGCCTACAGAGACCCCGGTTAATCATAAAGGCCACGGGGGAAATGTAGAATGTTGTAGGGGCCCCCAGGGAAATGTTTGATACGCATAGCCAGGTGATATGCCTAATGAAATGCACATTTTTACCTGTTGCCTGATGTTCCCTGAAATGTTTAGGCCTGACAACCAATCTATATGTTTATGCCCGAGGAGGGTTTGCCCTAGGTTGGGGTTCATAGGCCTAGAGTCAGGCCCATGGTAAATGCATAAATGCCCCCAGGTTCAATGTGATTTGGGCCTAGTGTTCATGTGACTGCTATCTGCATGACCTCCAGGAGTTAGGGCCGAGCTTTATGTTAATGCTGGGGTGATGCTGAGGCAGATGGTTTCGCGCCCAGTGTGCTGATGGCCTAGTATTAATGCTTGATGGGGGGTTATGTATGCTGTTGTATACTCCCTGATGTCTTATACTAGTGGACCTGCCGCTATGCTGGCCTGACGTGTCATTCCAGGCCCCTGGTTGCATCCCATTTTAATGAGCAAGCCTTGCTGCTTTATTACAGGTGCTCCTGTCCGTTATCATGTTCTGAGATGCCATGAAGTTCTTCCTTTACAGGGGTCGGGTTGGAGTTATAGTGCACGGTGTGTACTTATGCTGATGTTGTATTTTGTAATTTTGTAATTACAGCCTACCACTAAAGATGAGAGCCGGAGTTGGCCCCGCCATATTGACCCCAGGTATAATGTCAATTTAATCACATTCTTCTTTATTTCAGCCATGGACTTATGGACTCAGCCCTTACTTCCCATGTAAATAACCCCCGATACACTTGGCTCTGGTGCCAGTTGGCGCTGTGTTGTGATACCACTGTTTATGCATTTTTGCCTTGCAGGTTGGAGATATACTAAACTACTTACTAATTTTCCAACGCAAGCTGGTATCCTGCCTCCTTTGTGGTGTGCCTGGTGTGTCGTCTGTGAGTACTGCGTGAGTGCTTCACATGTCCTCCGAAGTTTGGCCTGCCCGCTTGATTCTGTGCTACCCCCCCGGGGGATTTGGTAACTCCATTTCTTACATACTGTAAGTGGTAGCCTTTGATATTTCTATCTTGAATAACGTCATGTAGCTAGTTTAACGTCTGCATAGGGAACTCCACCATGCAGTATGAAAGTGGCACCGAACGTTGAGTCAAATTAGGTGACTGAACCTTACGCTCCGTATGTGAGGAAAACATAGCCTCGTTATTTTCTTCCTCAGAATCCACATATTTTCAGTATTTAATTCTTCCACATGAGTTGCTCCTTTTTCAGGTATTTTTCATCACTGAAGAATGCTTCTAAAGGGGTCCAAATCTGCTAGTGCCTGCCTCTCTTCTTCCTCCTGTCTTAAAGAGGCATATTGTAAGAGTCGTCTTGGTAGTTACAGAGGAACTGGTGACACTAACAACATCTGTAGTGACCAAATGGCAAGAACTAGTGAAATGGCTGAGTTAGACAACACTTTGACACTAAAGGTTGGCCTGCAGGCTCAACACTAATTGTGTAGCTGTACTTGAAGGTCACAGAGGTGCTTGCAAAGTTTCCGCTGTTGTAGATGAGCCATTCATCGTTCACTGGAGTTCAGATGACGTGACGCAATTAGGTAGTCACCATGTCAATGATAGGGTCCTTTTAGACAGCATAAAAACCGGCATTAATGGTATTCTCAAGGACTTTGTTGATGATGAAGCCAAGACCAACAATGGCCTTGCCGTTGATGGATAATGGCAAAGTTGCCTGTTTCCTAGATGGTTTCCCCATTGTGGATGGTCTCGCCAACAAACTGTGTTCGATTCTGAGGTGACTTTAGACTTGTTCATAGAGGCTTCATCCTCAGAAAGGATGTTCCTTTAGAATTTCTTTTCATGGTTTTCAGGCATCTCATCAGGACAGCGGCTGATCGAGTGTCTAACCCTTAGGGATCAGAGGGTCGCAGAGCCTGCTTGCAAGTCTTGTAACCTGATTTCTCTGATAAAGATTTGGTAGGCTTACCGTGGTGTTCTGAAGAGGTAGCCTCCAGTTTGTCTTTCAAAATAGTGAACAACAGTCTTTTTTCCTGGTCTTTTAATGTTTTGGCTGAACACCGTACAAATATCACAGTCCTTAGGTTTGTGATTGGGGTGAAGGCAATATCAATATTTTGTATATAGTCATCCATATATATAGTCTTTTTTTACCAGAGATTTCGTCTGTATAGTTTCAGCCAGGCTAAAACCAAGAGGTTCTCCTGAAAATATTGAAGAAATTCTTCTTTTAGAAAGAGCTGCACAGAGCTTACACTGATTGTGCGGTAGAAAATCTGACAGTTGGAAGCCTCTGGTAGGGAAACAGCAGAGGGTGTTGGCATAGGATTTGCTGGCCTTTGAATCATTGATAATGACGTGTCACGTGAATAGAATGCAAATGTTTAGTTTTAAGTACAATTTTATAGAGTGTAAATGTACACTGCTGTGTTAATATAGTTACAGGGAGTTCCCAGTCAGACGAGTCTAGCGCCTGGACGCCTCAGGGCAGCTGCAGCGCTCTACAAATCACATTTTCATTTCATTTCATTTCATATGAATCGTTGCAATATACAGTAGTCAAGAATCCTCTTAGCGGCCTTGATTACATGAAAGAGATCCACCAATTGCAAGCCATTTATGATGTCACCCTCCAGCAAAACACATTTGTGATAGCAGTCTGTGAATGATGCCTTTCAGCAGATAAACTCTTTTCGAACTCAATGAGTCCACACTCATGTCTGGGCAGGGCAGCCTTTGTAAATATGAAAAGTTCACTTGCCTCTAAAGCTGGAACTCCTGAAGGTTCAGTATCTGGCAATCTCTGACTTTCTGGTGGTTTGGATTTATTAGAGAGTTCCTGTAAAAGTAGAGAGCAAAGAAGAGCAATCACTATTCAAGTCTGTCAGCTCTACTTTCCATAGAAATTAATCAAGGCTCTAAAAATAACTCAATCAACTCTTTTCATTCCTTAACATTCAAGTATCACCTCCCTCAGATAATGGAAATTTACTTGACCTATCCTGAAAAGTGAGTTACAGCTTCTGCGAGTCGGCAAACTGTCCCTCTAAGCTCTTCTAGCTCGAAGTCTACCTCTAAGCTTGTCTAACGCTAAATCTAAATAGCCATCCACCGTATCAGTCTTTTCTCCTAACAGTAAATCACAGACTCAACAGAATGTTGTAGAGCAGCACCACTCAGCAGTGGCCACTGCCGTCGCCTGAATCTTGGAAAAAAAGCAATGAAGTATTAGTCCCTTTTCAGTTTCTTAGCAGCAGATGACAGAACCCATGTCCTGATCTAGGGAATCTAGATGAAGCCACTGACTTTGCCAGATGAGTACATGACCATAGTACATTGATACTAGGGCCGTTGCTTTCATCCAGTTTGATTTAGCCGAACAAGTTATCTATCTATTTTAAATCAACTAGATATATTTGGTTACATCATTTAGTTTCTGGTCATTTATCAACATTGTAATTAATACCTAAATTGCCCCCAACAGTAATTAAATAAACTAAGAACACAGGCCCAACATTTCTGTAGGAGACTACAACTAGTCCTGCTGAATGTCAGGGTTACTGAATACAAAGGCTGCCTACTCTTGATGCCAGCTCACACTGCTTTTGTCCACCACTCTATGCTTCTTGTCTCTTTAGCACACTTTTGCAGGTTCTTTATTATCCCTGGGTTCACACCTATTACTATTTTTCTTACTTCTTCTTTGTCTTTCCTTTTTTTCCTTTCTCTTATTCTGGGTCAACATCTGAAGATGAAAAATAAGCCCGGGCCTTAAACCTGCAACCACCAGCACAAATTAAGCACTCACGATATCAATAAACATCCCCTGAAAGTACCATCCTGTTCCTGACACTTAGACAAAAAGCAGCAACCACTTTGCAACTCTGGCATAGTGTGAACATTCTGTTCTCACTCACATACAGAAACCACCTGCAGCTATAAACATGTACCTAAACTCAACTTGACTCATACTATAGCATGCTCAATTAAAAGTGAGGGGTTAAGGCGGAGATATAAGCTCCTGCTATTACAGCTGTAGAGGGAAAAAGCTCCTGCTATTTATTACAGCTGTAGAGGGGGGGGGGAGTTCCACAGTTTGAGTGCAAAGAATGAGAAGTCTCACGTATGGTGGTGAATTTCACTATGTGAGTGAGAGCGCTTTTAGGCCTGGATTACAAGCTGGATGGAGCAGTGCAAGCCAAATTGAGACCGCTTGACCAATGCGCTCTCTCGCCAAAGGGTCTGTGTATAACAGCTTAACCCATCTGACATACTTGTGCCCTACTCCCGACTGAACCAGCATTCCTCACATATACTCCCAGATTAAGGTTTCAAAGGCTTGCTCGAAACCAAGTAAGCCAAGGCAAACTCATCATCCCCCAGTTGGGGTGCATTTATGACACGAGACAACCTACGCAGATTATAAATCGTGTTACTTATCGGGATGAACCTGAATTGTTCCTCATACACCAGCCCAGGAATAATTTCAGTTAGCCTAGTCACTAACACTTTGCTAAGCACCTTCCCATCAACATTTAAAAGCATTAAGAACAATTTACTTACCTTTGGTAACACCTCAAATCCGTGGGCCCGGAGGCGCTCCCATAGTATTCAGTGGAGTACCAAAAATTGAGGATGCTGTCTCTTTCACAAATAAACAAAGGGAGAGTAAGGGTATGATAGTTCACTCTCTTACCCCTTAAGAATGTTTTGATAAACAACTGAAGAGTGAAGATAACGGAATACCACTTTCAAAAGAGTACTCTTGATATGGTCAAAAAACATACAAATGGAGAAGGAAAACCAAAGACTGGTTGAATAAGAACCCTCACTCACCACCTAGTGGTGACATGCTTCATCACTGGGTTCCCACTGGAAAGACCTAGCGTCTTTCCAGTGTGCTACAACGCCTGTATACAGCGGAGCTGGTTCTTGTGAGTGTTGAGGGTGCAAACAGAAAAACCAAATTGTGCTAAGTGAGTGCAAAAAAAGGTAAAATTAAAAAGTGCGTAGTTGTGACAGTAAACTATTTTATTCAGAGTCCAACCAGCACTGGTTAAAAACAATTTAGAGTGGAAACATAGGGAGGGTCTCAGTAATTAAAGACACCTAGTCCACAAAGTGAAAAGATTAGGTCGACATGTTTCTGCTATAAGTGAGCCCGAGTCGCTCAGCTTTCGTCAGGACCAAAGATGTGTGATCCTCCGGTGGTGTGCACGCCCTAAGGTGCACCCTGCCGTGAGGAATATTGTGTGAAAAAGTAAAAAGGATAAATTGATCCAAAATACTTACGGCTTAGAGCCGATTCTGACCCATGCAGCAATTTGCTGGGGTCTGTACCTGTAAGGAAAAATTGTTTTAAATTATCAGCAAAATTATTACAGTGTCTTATCAGTAGTATTTATGGTCTATGGTTATGTCAGACTAGCGGCATCTAATTTTTTTTTTTGCTTTCTTGTGGAGGTCATGCTGAGCAGGATGGATTCCTGGTAATCGCTTTAAACTCCTTCTCCGCAACCTTTGTTTCCTTCTTTGGTTTCTTGTTCTGGGGGGGAGAGTTTCTCACAGCGCCAAACGGAGACCTTGGAGACTCGCTACTCACCACCAGCATCACAGCCAGTCCTGGGGAGCCAACGCTGTTGTTCTCCCTTGCCGCAGTTGTCCACCACACCTGAGGACGCCGCGGGGGGAACTACAGCTCCCAGGCTGCTCGGCGAGCACTTCCGCCTGCCGCCTGCCAGCGCGCCCGGAGGCGCTTGAAAAGGAGCACACAGCCCCGGTGGAGCGGGGAGAGTTTCTCACAGCGCCGAACGGAGACCTTGGAGACTCGCTACTCACCGCCAGCATCACAGCCAGTCCTGGGGAGCCCACGCTGTTGTTCTCCCTCGCCGCAGTTGTCCACCACACCTGAGGACGCCGCGGGGGGAACTACAGCTCCCAGGCTGCTCGGCGAGCACTTCCGCCTGCCGCCTGCCAGCGCGCCCGGAGGCGCTTGAAAAGGAGCACACAGCCCCGGTGGAGCGGGGAGAGTTTCTCACAGCGCCAAACGGAGACCTTGGAGACTCGCTACTCACCGCCAGCATCACAGCCAGTCATCAGACACGCGACGTGAAGTTCACCCGCCACCGCGTCTGCCCATGAGGAGAGATAATCGTTCTCTTAAAGTGAGTTCACATTAAATCCTGAATCTTCCAGGGGTCATGTCACCTTTTTGAACCCCTTATTTAACCTTCCCTCTCCATGAGTGGGAGTGTAGTCGGACAATTATGGTTTCTCCAAAATTAAGTGCACCTTTGGCTTAATAGCCACTATTACATAATATCCTCAGCATTTTATTAAATAAATATAAAAGCACGGGGATGGAATTGGAAGGACAGTAGTAAAAGTAATCAATTTACTTGATCCTCATACCCAATACAAGCTGCAAGGATTCCCTGCTGCTTACAAACTTAAACACTGCCCGTTGATTTCTTTCCACTATCCGGGTGGTATTTTGTGGTGAAGGATTTCTACTACATACTACTGATAAGACACTGTAATAATGTTTTGCTGATAATTTAAAACAATTTTTCCTTATAGGTACAGACCCCAGCAAATTGCTGCATGGGTCAGAATCGGCTCGAAGCCGTAAGTATTTTGGATCAATTTATCCTTTTTACTTTTTCACACAATATTCCTCACGGCAGGGTGCACCTTAGGGCGTGCACACCACCGGAGGATCACACATCTTTGGTCCTGATGAAAGCTGAGGGACTCGGGCTCACTTATAGCAGAAACATGTCGACCTAATCTTTTCACTTTGTGGACTAGGTGTCTTTAATTACTGAGACCCTCCCTATGTTTCCACTCTAAATTGTTTTTAACCAGTGCTGGTTGGACTCTGAATAAAATAGTTTACTGTTACAACTACGCACTTTTTAATTTCCCCTTTTTTTGCACTCACTTAGCACAATTTGGTTTTTCTGTTTGCACCCTCAACACTCACAGGAACCAGCTCCGCTGTATACAGGCGTTGTAGCACACTGGAAAGACGCTAGGTCTTTCCAGTGGGAACCCATTGATGAAGCATGTCACCACTAGGTGGTGAGTGAGGGTTCTTATTCAACCAGTCTTTGGTTTTCCTTCTCCATTTGTATTTTTTTTTACCACATCAAGAGTACTCTTTTGAAAGTGGTATTCCGTTATCTTCACTCTTCAGTTGCTGTCTCTTTCAGACATTGTAATTTGTCCACTGTGGCTGTCTGCTGAGAGGGAAAGAGGCTGAGCAGAAGTAGTTCAGGAGCACAGTCCACAGGGCAACTCTGTGGCCTAGAGTTACCTGGGGTGTTGCTTGTCTCAGAGTAGTGCATGTGGCAGGACAATGGTGAACTGTGCATGGATTTCTTGTGTTTTTTTGTGGGAACGCTTAGACCTACCTGATCTCATGGACCTTGAGGAAGAGTGGGTGCATCCATTCCTTCGGCCGACACCGCTTCCTCGACTTCTTTGGAGCTCAGCGACAGCAAGCTTGTCTTTATGGCCTCAAACGCTTTCCGGTACATCTTGGAACAGCACGAAAAAACTTTGTGTCTTGATTGCGTCAACATAAACCTCCAACTCTCTACTAAGCGCCCTGCATTGGCTTAATAAAATTTTATGGGTAATCCATTCGCTCTAGGGATTTTGTGATGGGCATAGTCTGTACGGCTGCTACAATTTCTTTTTTTGTTAGTGGGGAATTGAGCATCATCTGCTGCTCAAGCATAATCATGCGGACAGAGAGCAACAACAAATAAGCACCTATCCGCTGTAAATCATTTTCCAGGGGCTGGCTATATATCTGTCTGAGATGTGCCACAAAAGCGTTGTCCCTGTGTCAAAACCTCAGATACAGCCTTGTTCAGACCAATATTTCTGAACAATGCCATGTATGTTCATATGTTTCAGTGTGAGATTTAGACGAAGTTTTCTAGCCACACCTGTCATTCTCTGATGAGTAGGATGATGCACTATATTGTATGTTATGTCACCCACTCCTATTACTCTCTGTGCCTTGACTTTACTAATTCAGAAGCAGCGCTCCCTGCATTCCAGCGGTGCTCTGACAGTCTCTCGCAGAGCTCAGACAGATCAGCCTGGAATTTCTTTATAACATAGCAACAGTAAGTTATGAAATCTATAACCCACTGGTGCTATGTCACAGCAGAACATTTTTACACTTAGAACGTGACATTCACACTCATGGCACAAAAACAATTTTGCTAAACCACGTTCCTTGCCAATTCCATGCCTCCGCAAGGACTCAATCAACCTGGCTTTAAAAACATTGATGGGGCTACCAGCCTTATACTAAATGAAGCCCATTCCATTCCAGTTAGAGATTCCTTTCAGCCTTCTTTTTTGTCATGCATTCTTGATTGTGCTATATTGAAGCAGGGTCCATGCTATTGCTGATAGAAGATATGTATGTATCATGTATGGCTCTCATTGAAAACATCTATCGCTTATTTCAGTTTCTAAATCTCATAATCCACTGATATGACACAGCACCAGTTGATATCAAAACGGGTAACCCATGGTTGTGACGTCATACAGGCCTTCCAGGCCAGGCTAACAGAACTCCTTGAGAACCTCCAGGACAGTGCTGGTAATCTGCTTTGACTGAAAGCAGAAGCACAGCTGCAGGAGGGGAAATAAAGGCAGCACAGGTGTTGTGGGTAGGTTAAGGATTGCAGGTAAGTTATTATTTTCCAAATTCAAGTAGGGAGGAGAGGCCATGTTATGGATGACTTCCCCATTACTCCTCTGCCACTGCATAGCAGTTGTAAGCAGTGGCAGGTGATTATGGTGGTCATACATAACATAAAATTATTGATGGGTAAAAAGTAAATTACGGTGATGTTTTCCACCTCAGGATTCTAAGTGGCATAATAGACAACTGGAGCATTGCTCTCATTGTCTATTTGATGTGACCCAGAAACCCTCAGTGAAAAACCTCCCCATAATTCACTGTTACCCAGCTATACCTTTATATCTTATGTATGGCTTTCATACAGAACCTCTGTCGTTTATTTAAGTTTCTGCATCTCATAACCCACTACTATGACATAAGAGTTGATATCTAAGCTGATTATCAACTGTTGTGATGTCATAAAGGCCTACCTGGACAGGAGAAGCGGCAGTCTGCGAGCCTGTCTGTGAAGCTCCGCGTGTCTGCTTTGACAAAAAGCAGAAAGCACAGCTGCAGGAGGAGGAAGGAAGGCAGTTGACAGTGCTGTGGGTTGGTCAAGGATGAAAGGTAAGTTTTTTTATATTCTTTTTTACCTTTGGGACAGGGATACATAACAGAGACCATGTTATGTACAGCTCTCCTATTACTACTCTGCCACTGCTTAGCGGTTGAAAGTGGCGGCCCATGATTTTGGGGCCATACTTAACATAAAATTATATTTGATGTTACTCAGAACCCCTCAGTGAAAAACATCCCAGTAACTCACTGTTACTCATCTAGAATTCTATACATTGTAGGATATGTCAAGTGGTACTCAGCCAACAAGGATGAAGTTAAGGTACAAATAGTGGTAATGAGGTTCTGCATCAAACCCTGATTATAGCTGAGATCAGTGTCAAGGCAAGGGTGGCTCAGTAGGTTTGCCACTATGATATCTATCATCACTAGCAGTCAGCCAAGAAAGTGTCTCCAAATCACCCTTGGTACAACAATTTACAGGTACTAGTATCTGTTCATCCCACTCTCTTCCCATGGCACTCTGCAGGATGGGTGATCATGGTACCTCTGTACTCTCCTGGCGTTCGGTAGTCATCAAGGACAATGGGAGGCCTGTAAGTTCAGACAGGAGTAGTTCACAGGTTTCGATCCACTCGTTGCACTCCATCTGGTGATAAAAACAAAGTGAAAGATAAAGAAATATGAGACCAAATGTTGGGCACTTCTCTTTCAGTGCCATCATCTCAGTAGCTTTATGTCGAAGATCCTTGCAAGCTACTCGGGCAATGTATCAAAGCTATCTTCTCCTACTTCCTGCCCCTGTCCACATGAAACACTAGGTTGTGTTTATTTTAGCAAACACATAGCATTGTCACTGCAAGGATGCTACCTATATTTCCACACGTGATCTTGCAAAAGGTATACACAAAACATATTCATTGCAAATACACAAGAGTGTTTCACGATAAAAACACAGACATAACTATTGCTATACTAAATGCTTGTTGAGTCCTCCTAGGTATAAGGCAAAAAAACTGGGCATTGGTAAGGTTGACAGATACAGCAAGAAAAAGAAAAACTTCACCTTGACAATCTCCAATTCCTTGAGTTCATAGGTGGGATCAGCCTCAAAGGAATCTCCTTTTTCTTGAGAAATCTTATCCACCATGTCCTTGCAGGACCTAAAAGACAGAAGATTTGTGTGAAAGGGGAAGGAAAACTATATAAATGTAAATGATAGAGCGAAAAGATGCATAGTTTAACACTTCAAGAATGCAGACAACAGGATGCCAGGAAAAAGTCTAGAGACACTGACTGCATGACCCTGATGTGCTTCACTGAAAAGCTTTGTAATTTCCAGTGTGCATGATGGGTGACTGTGTATATACTCTAAGTGAGAACACATGTGGTGTGTACATGTGTATACCTTCTTTGTGTGTCTGAGTATGCATATGTGCAGGAACGTGTGGGGTTCGTTGCTGGGGCAAATTATCTTCCTGTGGACATCAATATCCAGTGGAATTTATTTGGGAGCGAAGGAAATGCTGTTGAAATGCAGGAGACAGTGACTTGCCACCTGAGATCCTGTCAGCTCATAAGAAGGCTTCCAGTGATAGGCTGACTCTAACCTGTCACTGGCCAATTACCTTGATAGTTTCCTCTGTTAGAATTTGAGGACGGATACTTATGTTTTGGTTACAGTTCAGGCTCACAAGAATGGAATACATGTGGATAAACCGGACAGATTAAGGAACGGCATGGAGCTGTTGAACAGTGTTTACACCTATATTCATTAATCAAGAAATACACAGCAATTTGGAAGATATCAGTTGTCTGAGTTTCTTTCATGTGAACAGACTTAAGCTATAGCTCATTCTGAGTCACAAGGGAGTTGATGATTGGATGTTAAATTTAATACAAGGTTTGCATTATTGGTTAGTTACTGCTAATGGATATAGAGCAAAAAGGGAATGCACAGAGAATTGTAACTCTATTAGAAAAGTAAGGAAGGGTGTGCCTTACCCTACTCTTCCTTTCTTTGCATAATAATAGTCTTGAGGCAGGTTTATAAGAGTGTGGCTAAAATCCATGAAGAGTGGAGACTAGGTTCATTGCTTTTCTTCTTTATTCATATGACCTGGTGGTGCTTAACATAGCAGAAAACTGGCATCCAAGATCAAATAATTTTTATGAAACCATTATGGAATTACTGGCTTTAACAACTAAAAGAAATTCTACGTTATGGTAAGTTAAGTCGCTAAGAGCATAAAATAATGAGATTCCAAAGGCCCCTGTAAGGAGTGTTAGTTCATTTACCTACTTAGATGTGAATTTTGATGTAGTTTTGAAATGGGCCCAACACATAGAACAGAGGCAGGTGTATTTCAAGCAGACTCTGGAACACTTTTCAAATGTGCCTACTGTGTTTAGGTCTCGCCTGTCGATGCGCATGCGCATCGAGCAAGCGAGACTATGGGGGCTTCTCCACTCTTTATCCACTGCAAGGAATCGTGGGGATTCCTTGCAGTGCCCGTGACTTTTAAGCTCAATGCGCATGCGCATTGAGCTTAAAAGCGCGTGCACGTCCGTCTTGTTTTACCCGCTCCGCCCCCTCCCCTTCCCGCCGTGTCGCATTTCTCCTCCCCCCTCCCCTCTCTTCCCTCCGTCTTGTTTGTTTATTTTACCCGCTCCGCCCCCTCCCCTTCCCGCCGTGTCGCATTTCTCCTCCCCCCTCCCCTCTCTTCCCTCCGTCTTGTTTGTTTATTTTACCCGCTCCGCCCCCTCCCCTGCCCGCCGTGTCGCATTTTCTTTTAAATCCCCACTTCCCCCCTACCCCCCATCAATGCCAACACTGACGCCGTGCTCTGCTGCTTGTTAGGTCTGGCCTGTCGATGCGCATGCGCATCGAGCAAGCGAGACTATGGTGGCTTATCCACTCTTTATCCAACTTGCAAGGAATCGTGGCGATTCCTTGCAGTGCACGAGAAATTTAAGCTCAATGCGCATGCGCATTGAGCTTAAAAGCGCGTGCACATGCCCCCAGCCGCCTGCCTTGCCTACTCTCCCAGCTGGTGCCGCTCCACCCCCTGCGGCATCAAAGGCTTTCACGGCCGGCCGGCCATGCTTTCAGTTTCACGACCGGCCGGCCGTGTGAAGTACATTTCAAAGCCCGCTCTCCCTGCTCCGCCCCCTGCTCCGGCCGAGACGCATTTCTCCTCCCTCCTCCCCCCTCCTGGGTCAGGTTACCCTGCTTTCTCTTTCGCTTTTTTTTCACGCTCATGCTTATGATTTCTTTATTGTATCTTGTGCTTCTCCGCCCATCTAATGGTTGTTAGTGCGCTTTACGTTTGAACAGCCATAGAAAATGAGATTTCTTATATAATAAATATTTAACTTGCATACAAATGGGAGTGCTTTAGTGGGAGAGCGTGACAATTGTTCGTAGGGATCATTTGAAGATAGGGAGGTGCGTCATTTCCTGTGGAAAACGCGGAAGAGACTTTTCACAGTTGAATGGAAGGGGTGAAGGTAAAGTGTGTTATAAGAGGCATTATAGCATGTACACATTTTGTTTGGCCGTCTCATTGAAGTAACACGCATGCAATGCACTCTATACTATTTTAAGCTCATGCAATAAAATAAGCTCTTGAATTAGTACTTGGAAAATATTTCAGTACATAGACTTATGACACGTGCATTGCGACTAGGCTCATTTCAGTAATATACGTGTGTTCCAATTGTGAAATGACATCCAGAATTGATATTCTATTTATCACACCAAGCCACCCTGTGCTTAATCAAATCGCTCCCTGTATTATATCAGAACGCAATTGATAACGTGTTTTTAAATATAAGCCCCTTTTCCATCTTTGTTTTGTTTTTGTTTTGCCAAGTAAGCATAGGCATTCCAGCGCCTATCGAATAAAGTTTCGAGGCACAAAGGGTCTCACAGTAATGCTTTTCACCACTTTTATTGTGACACTTTATTATCGCCAGGTCATTATTAATAATTAAAGGATAGGCGATTACACACGATCCTTACTTATCGTATGCATAAGCAAATGCATATTATTTTTGGTAAATGCGGGTTTCACCAAATTCAAATGCCTACGCAGCGCCAAATGAGTTTGAGCGATAAAGGCGACACTAGAAAGGGAGCCGGGAGCAGAGGAAACTGTCCTGTAGCATTTGTACTTGCATAATTTTACTCAAAAGACCATACCCTTTAATTATTTACATTTTTCTCCAGCCACATACAATAAAATATATATTTTGTGAAGAACTTCTTAATCCTCTAGTGTGGTTTCCTGATTTTTTTTACTTGTTTTTTATTAAATCCGCCTCCACTGTATCAGGGGTTTCACGATTAGTGCTGGAAAATCAGATTTAATGGCGATGAAAAAATGTAGATTAATCGTGCTGGAGCAGCGGTTTAATCGAACGCCCTCTTTGTTTATAGCATCCAGGGTAAGCTGGCAGCCTCATTGGGAAGCATGCCTGCCCCTCTCTTTGAAGTGTTTTTTGTACAGCAGCGCATTGAGGCGGCGCAGGCGCTCTACACGTGACCTATGACATAACACGCGGTAAAGCTTCTCAAAAGCACATCAGGGGTTAAATGTTAAATTTAAAAGAGGACCCTAGACACATATTCTCTCTTCCATCCTACAGAGGAGCCCAAGCGCCTATCTTACAACTTTTCGAGGCTTCGAGGCACAAATGGGTCTCACACCAATGCTTTTCGACGCTTTTAGTGCAACATTTTAATATGGCCAGGTTGTTTTTTTTAATATTTTAAGAACAGAAACATACATGGGATCGTTACTTTGTTACTTTTTTTTATTTAGCTGGGACTGAGGGGGGGGGGGGCGGGGGTGGTGAGAATGTGATTTCGGACAATATATGAAAACACTTCCGACTGCCCCCGCCATTAACTAAAATATGAAATGGTTATTCAGCAGTCTTTGGAAATTCCTGGAGGCAGAACAAGTGTTTGCACTTGAAGGGTGTGGTTGGCTTCTCGGATTGCAATAATGTCCAATTGTCTTGAAAGAGCTTGGCAATTCAAATCACACCTGTACTAAAATGCAAGGCACTTAGCTGCCCTCCTTCCAAAATATCAGATATACACATACATTGTATTTTTTTTCTGTTTGGTGCATTTCTTATCTGCAAAGGACACTCTGTAAACACAAAGCATCTCCAAATGTGCCCTCCATAGCAATACATATTATTATTATTATTATTATTATTATTATTATTTCTCACACCCTCACTCACCCTCACACACACTCACGCAACGTCACACACCCGAAGCCTCACACCCCCTCACTCACACTCACCCTCACACCCCCTAACCCGCACACCGCCTAACGCTCACACCGCCTAACGCTCACACCCCCTAACGCTCACACCCCCTAACGCTCACACCCCCTAACAATCACCCCCTAACCCTCACCCCCTCACTCTCACCCCACACCCTCACCCCCTCACCCCCTCACCCTCACCCTCACCCTCACCCCCTCACCCTCCACCCTCACTCACCCTCAACCCCTCACCCTCACACCCTCAACCCTTCGCCCTCAACCTCTCACTCACCCTCACTCACCCTCAACACCTCAGCCTCACCCTCACTCAGCCTCACTCACCCTCAACCCCTCACACTCACTCACCCTCACTCACCCTCAACTCCTCACCCTCACTCACCCTCACCCTCACCCTCACTCACACTCACCCTCCCTCAACCCCTCACCCTCACCCTCAAACCTTCACCCTCAACCCCTCACTCACCCTCACTCTCACTCACCCTCACTCAGCCTCAACTACTCTCACTCACCCTCAACCCCTCACCCTAACTCACCCTCACCCTCACTCACCCTCAACACCTCACTCACCCTCACCCTCACTCACCCTCAACACCTCACCCTCAACCTCAACCCCTCACCCTCACCCTCACTCACCCTCACCCTCACTCACTCACCCTCACTCACTCACCCTCACTCTCACTCACCCTCAACCCCTCACCCTCACTCACCCTCACTCACCCTCAACCCCTCACCCTCACTCACCCTCACCCACCCTCACTCACCCTCAACCCCTCACCCTCACACAGTGCAATAGGTCTCAGACCATTTCAGTTACAGCTTTAAGAAATGTTTATGGCTTTTTTTATTTGTAATTCTTTAGCATTGGCTACAGGAAACAAAAATGCTAAACATTTACAAAAAAAACCCATAAACAATTCTAAAAGCACTAACTCTAACGGTGCGAGACCTATTGCATTTCCAATGCTTGTTTTTTTTCTTCCTCACTTCTAGCTGCTGCAATTCCAGTCCAGCAGCCTGGGCGACGGAGGGAGGATTTGCAAGCAGAGCTGCTCCCATTTGCAATCAATTTCCGTAGAATTTGGCAATGATTTAAATGCTTACTTTTTTCCGCATTTTTGTTAGCACAGAGCTGTGGCATTATCGAACCGGCGTCGATCTCTTTCTGCTTACTGAATTTGCCAATGATTTAAATGCTTATTTTTTCCGCATTTTTGTTAGCACAGAGCTGTGGCATTATCGAACCGGCGTCGATCTCTTTCTGCTTACTCAACAAGGCGCACTGTTGACAAACACTGATGAGCCAACTGGTTTAACGAGGATAGCGATGTTGGCCACCCCTCACCCTCACTCACCCTCACCCTCACTCACCCTCAACCCCTCACCCTCACTCACCCTCAACCACCCTCAACCCCTCACCCTCACTCACCCTCACCCTCGACCCCTCCCCCTCAACACCTCACCCTCACCCTCACTCACCCTCACTCACCCTCAACCCCTCACCCTCACTCACCCTCAACCCCTCACCCTCAACCCCTCACTCACCCTCAACCCCTCACCCTCAACCCCTCACCCTCACCCTCACTCACTCACCCTCACTCACCCTCAACCCCTCACCCTCACTCACCCTCACTCACCCTCAACACCTCACCCTCACTCACCCTCAACCCCTCACTCACCCTCACTCTCACTCATCCTCACTCACCCTCAACCCCTCACCCTCACTCACCCTCAACCCCTCTCCCTCAACCCCTCACCCTCACTCACCCTCAACCCCTCACCCTCACTCACCCTCAACCCCTCACCCTCACTCACCCTCAACCCCCCCCCTCGACCCCTCAACCCCTCACCCTCCCTCACTCACCCTCACTCACCCTCACCCCCTCACCCTCACTCACCCTCAACCCCTCACCCTCAACCCCTCACCCTCACTCACCCTCAACCCCTCACCCTCAACCCCTCACCCTCAACCCCTCACCCTCACTCACCCTCACCCTCACTCACCCTCAACCCCTCACCCTCACTCACCCTCAACCCCTCACCCTCAACCCCTCACCCTCACTCACCCTCAACACCTCACCCTCACTCACCCTCAACCCCTCACCCTCAACCCCTCACTCACCCTCACTCTCACTCATCCTCACTCACCCTCAACCCCTCACCCTCACTCACCCTCAACCCCTCTCCCTCAACCCCTCACCCTCACTCACCCTCAACCCCTCACCCTCACTCACCCTCAACCCCCCCCTCGACCCCTCCCCCTCAACCCCTCACCCTCCCTCACTCACCCTCACTCACCCTCACCCCCTCACCCTCACTCACCCTCAACCCCTCACCCTCAACCCCTCACCCTCACTCACCCTCAACCCCTCACCCTCAACCCCTCACCCTCACTCACCCTCACCCTCACTCACCCTCAACCCCTCACCCTCACTCACCCTCAACCCCTCACCCTCAACCCCTCACCCTCACTCACCCTCAACCCCTCACCCTCAACCCCTCACCCTCAACCCCTCAACCTCAACCCCTCACCCTCAACCCCTCACTCACCCTCACCCTCACTCTCACTCACCCTCAACCTCACTCACCCTCAACCCCTCACCCTCACTCACCCTCAACCCCTCACCCTCACTCACCCTCAACCCCTCACCCTCACTCACCCTCAACCCCTCACCCTCACTCACCCTCAACCCCTCACCCTCCCTCACCCTCAACCCCTCACCCTCACTCACCATCAACCACTCACCCTCACTCACCCTCAACCCCTCACCCTCACTCACCCTCAACCCCTCACCCTCAACCCCTCAACCTCAACCCCTCACCCTCAACCCCTCACTCACCCTCACCCTCACTCTCACTCACCCTCAACCCCTCACCCTCACTCACCCTCAACCCCTCACCCTCACTCACCCTCAACCCCTCACCCTCACCCTCACTCACCCTCAACCCCTCACCCTCACTCACCCTCAACCCCTCACCCTCACTCACCCTCAACCCCTCACCCTCCCTCACCCTCAACCCCTCACCCTCAACCCCTCACCCTCACTCACCATCAACCACTCACCCTCACTCACCCTTAACCCCTCACCCTCACTCACCCTCACCCTCAGTCACCCTCACCCACACTCACTCACCCTCACTCACCCTCAACCCCCCACCCTCACTCACCCTCACTCACCCTCACCCTCACTCACCCTCACTCACCCTCAACCCCTCACCCTCACTCACCCTCAACCCCTCACCCTCAACCCCTCACTCATCCTCACTCACCCTCAACCCCTCACCCTCACTCACCCTCACCCACCCTCAACCCCTCACCCTCACTCACCCTCAAACCCTCACCCTCACTCACCCTCACTCACCCTCAACCCCTCACCCTCACTCACCCTCACCCACCCTCAACACCTCATCCTCACTCACCCTCACCCTCACTCACCCTCAAACCTCACCCTCACTCACACTCACTCACCCTCACCCTCACTCACCCTCAATCCCTCACCCTCACTCACCCTCACCCTCACTCACTCTCACTCACCCTCAACCCCTCACCCTCACTCACCCTCAACCCCTCACCCTCAACCCCTCACTCTCACTCATCCTCACTCACCCTCAACCCCTCACCCTCACTCACCCTCAACCCCTCACCCTCACTCACCCTCACTCACCCTCACTCACTCACCCTCACTCACCCTCACTCACCCTCACTCACCCTCACTCACCCTCACCCACCCTCACTCACCCTCACTCACCCTCACTCACCCTCACTCACCCTTACTCACCCTTACTCACCCTCACTCACCCTCACCCACCCTCACTCACCCTTACTCACCCTTACTCACCCTCACTCACCCTCAACCCCTCACCCACCCTCACTCACCCTCAACCCCTCACCCTCACTCACCCTCAACCCCTCACTCACCCTCACCCTCACTCACCCTCACCCTCACTCACCCTCACTCAGCGCAACCACAGCATCTTAAACTAAATATATTTAATAAACTTTAAGCTATTGGCAATATAAAATAAAATCCATTTTATTTACGTATTAATTATTAATTTTTTTTAAAGCCATTGATTTTTTTTATTTCAATACATATAAGTCACATATAAGTCCCGTTAATACAAAACATGTTGCTTTACAAATGCTAGAGGTGTCACATTTACAAAAATTATAACTATTGGCTTTGTAAAGAAGAAAGCTATTAATTTCGCTATTTAGAAAAAACAACACATAAATAAAAAACAAAAAAATAAATAACACCTATAGCTCAAACTTTACTACTGCGAGACCTATTGCATTTCCAATGCTTGTTTTATCTAGGAACCTGAATCAATATTGCTATTCTATGCCCTTGTACGGCTATAATCAATAATATCCCTATAATGGCATAAGAATCAGATCCATATTTCAGTAAATCGCCCTTGCAGTCCAAGGCACGGCAAAAGCTACTTCCTTGGATTCCTAGAAAGCACAACGAGTTCTTTCGACACACCAAACCTCCAGCAACCTGGGAAATCCCCACTTGCTTTGTTTTGATTTGTAATAGAACTCCTGCGAGCACTGTAAGAACGGCCAGTTCTTAGTGACATCTTTATTGACGTCTTATGTCCAAACCTTACGTCAAACTCGGCACCTTTCAGGTATAAATATATCAACGTTGCCTTAAGCAAACACACGGTGGTGGTTTTGGAGCAGAGCAGCTATCTACTTGCCGAGAGCCCAGCTGATACGAAGAGCCCACGGAACCTGCCCCTCCTCTTTGACGCGCTGAGAAAAACGCTGTCTTTTCTCCTGCCGAGAAAATCCAGCTCCGGCGTTTCCAGCCTACCCTTGCGGGTGACTGGGATATCGAGTCCTGAAAGAGAGATACCAGACCTCCTACATTCTATTCCCAAGGTACAGTGCTGACTAAACCCTTGGAGAGAATTCTTGAATCAGATTCTTGGCAAAACCAACTTAACTTAAACTGCTACTTACTTACTCCTTCCCACGTATTAGGCTTAGGTCAGGTACACCGGGGTAGGCGTATTTTAGAAGCACCAGTTGAGCACGTTAGTCAATGTATATATGTATGTATATATTTTATCCATTTTAAAGTGTCTTATGGCTAAGAAACCATACCAATGCTTTTACAGTATTATTTCATAATACTCCTTTTACTGTACGTACTTTACTTTATATTAAGTATTGCAATTGTGGCAATTTATTTCTCTTGCATGAGAAGGAAGACTGCTCAATAAATAATACCTTTTATTGAAAACGCCTTTCTCTCTCTTCTCTGCACTCTGGTGAAACTAAGAACGCACATTTGACTGAGTGAAATAGCTGTCTATTGTTTTCACACAACTCTAGAGATTTACTCTTATTCTGGGGGAGCAAAGTTGTCATGTTATATGGTTGTCGGAAGCTGAATCCCTTCTTGTCTGAGCCAAGGAAGCTTATCCCTCCCTATTCACTCAAGAAAGTTTCCAGTGACCTTTGAGCTAGCTGGCGCAAACCTAAATTAAGTTTAACATAGTCAGTAGTGACCTAGAAGACATCAGTCCTACGTCTACACTGCTGTTTATGTTATACCAATGCGCAGAACCTATTGGGAAAATAGGAACTACACTACATGGCAAAAGACTTGGGGTCAACCTACTTTTGCATGTGGTTAAAATCTATAAAGTTTAGCATTTCAGTTTATGGAGAAGGAGTTTGGGACTACACAAATATAATTAATCTGAAACCAGAAGATAAGCAGAAAATATGTTCTTGAGATCACTTCTTGACTTCCCACCATCAGGATCTGTACAACTAATGCAGTAGGAGTCAGAAACTCTAAAGCTTGCACCTCTGTCTATTTATTTGGATATGTGAGTAAAACCATAACCATCACTTATGCTTTTGATACTGTTTTATATCCTACAAATGCAGTATCTAGAGAATATTTTCTGGGTAGTCTGGCTAGTCCATTGGAAACTATAGTCCTAGTCCCAAGCATTGTGACACCCTAAGATAAAGAAGGTTAAAAAAACATTTGTGGAATATAGACCAGCACAGCACAAAATGCATCAGTTGTTGAAACCCGAACTCATATAATATGTTCCTTATATTATCTCCCCTGGCTCAGAATACCTCTGGAAAATATATAAGAGAAATGTGCAAACAAGTAGAGGATTGGCTTGCTGTCTGATACACTGCTTTTCCATTTGAGCTAGAAATTAACATGATTGGCAGATCTTTACACTTGTAAAGGGAGATCATCTCAAACAAATGTGGATTTTGTATTGTTCTGTAAACTCTAAGATGTACCCAGAGGTAAATACACGAGTCCCAATGATAGTTCACAGGGGTCCAGATCGTGTAGCAGGCATTCATATATCTTATGCTGTAACAGCCTAAATTAACTTGCCACAGGATGGTGAAAATCTTGATGGCAGCAGATAAGCAGAAATCAAAATAGAGTAAAACTGTTGAATTTTAAATATGTTTTTTAAACATGGATGAATAGCATTTTTAATGATAACATTTTTAATTGAGTATGAATAAATTGTAAAGTGTTTTGTGAATACAGAAATTCTTCATCTAAATATACACTATTTAACTTGATGTTTTTAATATTTTGCTGTGGATGTTGCTATGGCTCTGTTGAAAGCCGAAACAATCTTTTTTGATTAAATTACTTATTTGAGTTGTATGGCCACAGATGTGGTTTTCAGACAGCCTCTAGTCTTGTTTCACTCTCAATTTTGCAAAAACAACGGGCAAGTCTACTATACAGTGGATACTCAAATGAGTAAAGGGACTTTATAGTTAGGCTCAAAATGTACTCATACAAAACCAGTGAAATTCAGCAGTTATAGTTACCTGAGCTAACTATAACTTACGCCCCACAATGCTATGCTTATAACCTCACAGATTATATCACTCATGACATGGTCAGTGACATCACTGTTGAGATCCCAAATGTATATTTTTTCAACTTAAATATCTCTGAAACTATTCAATGGATTTACACCAAATCACAAAAAGCCACACTTTCTGAACCAACATCTAGTTTTCTGCCAAATTTGGTGTAATTTTATTCAGCGGTTAATGGAGAGAGGGGGGCTGTGAGGTACTGGCTGATCTGTACCTGTCAGAGAGCTTTTTGACGTATGAGCAGGCGGAAGAGTCCTTTGGCCTTAGTAGTGGACAGTATTTACATTATCAGGGATTGCGTGCCATAGTGCACTCGGTCTGGCCTCAGTGTCTGGAGACACCTCCAATGACTCACACCTTACATATCCTTCTGTCCTGCGGCAGGGGACGCAGGCTGATCTTGCTGTACGCAGCGATGAAGCGTGATTCCGTCCCACTGGTGCCGCCGACATGTCGGCCTGGGAGGCGGACCTGGGATCGCCATTGGACCAGGGGCAGCGGAAGCGCATAGGGGCCTTGACACGGTGGATATCATGTAATGCGCTCTTTAAGCTCATTCATTTTAACTTCCTCCACTGCACCTACCTCACTCCGAAGAGGTTGAGCCGTTATTCGGAGGATAGAAGGGACAACTGCCCCAGATGGAGCGCGGAGGGAACGGGATTCCTGCATTTGGCCTGGGAGTGCCCGTTAGTGTGGGTCATCTGGGCAGGGGTTGTGGGTCACATAACCGCCACCACTGGCCTTCGGATCAAGCTAACACCCTTACTACTGGCATTAGTTCCTAAGCTGAGGAAACGTAAACTTTCATATAAATTATTGCAACTGATGTTAGTGCTGGCTAGACATAGGGTAGCTATAACGTGGATGGGACAGAGGGCCCCAGGGATACACATATGGCTTAGAGACATGAGGGAATGGACCCTTGCAGAGGAAACACACATGCAGAACACCAGGAGAGACGAGAAATTGCAAGAGGACCTGCTGGCATGGCGAACCAAGTGTATGGTGGGATTGGCAACGGGAGAGCAATTTTCACACAGCGATTCCGAAGGGACCAGTGGCGAATTATTTTCAGCGCAAGAATCAGGGTCTGAGGGGGAGGGGGAACCCCTGAGGGGACTCAGGTACAGTGCATGGAGCTGGTCCTGGTTTCTTACATCACAATGACGCTTTTCATTTGCTTGCTATTTTACTGTCCCTCATGAACTTCTGTATGTCAAGCTGTAGCCCATATCCAAGATGTGCCATAATGAGTCCATCGATCTGTATACAAATATTTTTATGATGCCTTTTGGGGGGGGGGGGGTCCTATTGTATATTATAAACTTGAAAATAAAGTTTAAAAAAAAAATTGTACTCAGCGGTTCAGGCTGTAGTCATATTATAACATGGGGAAAACTTGTTTTGGACCCTCCCTTTTCTCTCAGCCTCTGCTTGACGCATCACCCTGAAACTTTCAACACAGCAGCTGAACCAATAAGGGGAAGTTTTGTTGTAACTTTTGTGAAGATTCGTCAAAAGGCGCCAAAGTTATTGGCAAAACACAAAACGCTTTTCCTATGGAAACTTTGGTCCTAACTATAAACTGACTATCGAAAGTAGGTAATATGGGATACTGGTTTCTGATATATATATATATATATTGTAATTGTAATTGCATTTATATAGCGCTTACTACCCCTTATGAGGCGTCGAATCGCTTTTTCTGCGAGTAGCACGCTACTCCCGGACCCATAGAGGATTAGTGTTGAATTAGTATAGTGAAACATGCAAGTACATTTTAAGTGGTGGATAGGTTAGTCAGTTATTTGGATTTGGAATGATAGCAGAAGGATAGAGGAGGAAAAAGGTTTGTAGTTATATAGCGCTTGTTGAAACACGCTATTCAGGAAGCCTACACAGGATTAATGGTGAATTAATATGGTGAAATATGAAGTCATTTCAGTGGTAGATATTAGTCAGTTACTTGGAGTGAGAAGGATAGCGGAGGGATAAAAGGGGACGAAAGATTTGCATTCATATAGCACTTGTTACCCCTGATGGGTGTTGAAGCGCTTTTCTGGTGAGTAGCACGCCACTCCGGAACCCATAAAGGATTAGTGTTGAAAATTAGTATAGTATAAATATGAAGTAATTTGAGTAGTAGATATGTTATTCAGTTATTTGGGTAGTATATTAGATTTGATTGAAAAGGATAGTGGAGGGATAAAAGAGTGAAGGATTTTCTATTTATTTATTTATTTTTTAGTTTTTAGGTCTTAGCAGTAGGAAGAGGCTTTTGGATGAGTAAAAAGGAGTTTTGGAGAGGAGGAGTCAGAGGAAAGAGTTTAGAAAGGTTTGTTTTAGGGGATAGGTATAGTAAAAAA
Source organism: Lissotriton vulgaris (assembly GCF_964263255.1). Taxonomy (NCBI): domain Eukaryota; kingdom Metazoa; phylum Chordata; class Amphibia; order Caudata; family Salamandridae; genus Lissotriton; species Lissotriton vulgaris. Next base: position 65,229 of record NW_028241331.1, read on the forward strand.
AGTTGTCAGAAGATCCAAGGAGGGGTAGAGTAGGAGAGAGTCTAGAAATGGTTATTTTGGCGATCATAGTAGTGGTATGGGGTTTGGGATACATGTAGAGGATATATTGATAGATGTATAGGATGAGAGATAGGGCAGTGCATTGGAAGGAGTAGTAGAAAGAAGTTTGAGATGAGTCAGAAGGTTGGGCTAGAAGATAAATTGAGCGAAGTATAGGCTGAGAAATAGGGTAGTGCATTGGAAATGCTAAATTAGAAGAAAGTGATAAATATATAGATCCATAAGTACATTGAAAGTATATAGATACATAAAGGAAGTAAATGTATGTAGATTAAAGATATTGATAGAGGCACAGGATGAGAAATAGGGTATTGCATTGGATATGCTTTTTCAGGAGAAAAGTGACAGACACAAGGATCCAAGGACATGGAAGGTACAAGATGCACAATGGAAATATGTACATGTAGACCAAATATGATTTTTATTTATTTATTATTATTATTGTTATTTTTTCTCTTAACAACATAATTATTTTACATGTTTATGCAAAGTAATACACAAAGATATGTACATCTCTTTAGTGAAAACAAATGCTTATATACAGAATTTCTGTTTGCGTATGGTGCTTATGTGGGGAAGAGCAAAATCTTGAGTAGTTTTCTGAAGATAAGCTGGTTGTTGGTGGACCTTATGTTGGGGGGTAAAGAGTTCCATAGTTTGGCTGCTTGAACAGAGAAGGATGTGCCACCCATGTTTTTTTTCTTGTATGATGGGATATTGAGGCGAGATGCTCCTTTAGAGCGGAGGTTCCTTTGTTGAATGTGTTTGGTGATTTTATTCCTGATGAAGAGTGGCCCCATTCCATGTATTGCTTTGTGGGTGATACAAAGCAGCTTGAACATGGATCTTCTGGCAACCAGTAACCAATGCAAGGCTTTCAAGGCAGGGGAGATGTGGTATCGCGGTTTGATATGCAAGAGTAGTCTGGCAGCCGAGTTCTGAATCCGTTGTAGTCTTTTCATGATCGTTAAAGGTGATCCGTGGTAGAGGCTATTGGCGTAATCGAGTTTGGACAGAATAAGGGAGATGGTAGCTTGACTTTGTGTGGAAATCCCAAATGAGGGAAAATTTGTCGCAGCGTTTTATAGTAGCAAAGCTTGATCTTGGAGTTTATCCACTTGGGCATTCATCGACAGCTTGGAGTCCATGGACATTCCGAGGTTTCTTACTTCCTTTGATACTTTAGGCAGTGATCCCAGTTCATCAGGCCATGCGGCAAGCGTGTTGTAATTTTTCCAATCGCCACACGTGAGTATTTCAGTTTTTGAAGCATTCAATTTGAGATGGCTCCAAGTCATCCACTGATCCACGACTCTGAGACAGCTGAAAATTGGTGATTTTCCAATGTCTTTGGAGCATTCCAGTTGAAGGAGTATTTGCGTGTCATCTGCATAGTTGTAGCATGTGAGGTGACATTTATTGATCAGTACTGGTAATGACTTCATGTAGATGTTGAAAAGCATCAGCGAGATGATAGAACCTTGAGGGACCCCTGCTTTTGTGGAGTACGGTTCGGATGAGAAAGGTGGGGTGTGGATGACATTAGTTCTGTTCGGTAGGACGCGATCCAGTCTAGAGCAGTTCCCTCTATGCAGGCTTCATAAAGTCTTTGTTTCAGAGTGTCATGGTCAACCGTGTCAAAGGCAGCTGAGAGGTCCAAGAGGAGTAGCGCAGCAACCCCGTTGCGGTCAACTGTATTCTTAAATTCATCCCAGATGGCAAGGAGGGCAGATTCAGTGACTCTTCCCGGACGGAATCCTGTTTGGAAGTCTGAAAGTATGTCATTCTCTTCAATGAATTGTGACATCTGGGCAAATGCTGCTTTTTCTATTAGTTTGCCCAGGAAAGGTCCATTTGTAATGGGTCTGTAGTTGCCAGGGTTCAGTGGGTCCAAGTTTATTTTCTTCAGTAAAGGTCATATGTATGACTTTTTGAGTTCTTATGGAAATAATTCAGTAGTTAAGGAATCGTTGATGATTCTTCTTACTGGAGTGGCAGCAGAGGTTGTTAAAAGAATTGTCTTGAAAGTTTGTGGTGGACAGGGGTCAGAAGGGCTGCCGGCAGGCCTGCTTGCTTTGACCAGGTCCATAAATTCATTGTGTGAGATGTGTTGGAAGGAACAGAGAGGCTTGATTAGAGCATTCTTGGATTGTTGTTTTGTACAAGGGTTAGTGCTGGTGCTTTGTTTCTGTTTTAAGTAGGAGTCCAACGTGTCTGCTTTGTCCGTGTAATGATTTGCTAGTTTATATGTGAAATCTTGAGTAACAGGATGAGTTCCTTCTAGGCAATTTGGTTTGCGAAGTTCATTGAGTATTTCATAGAATTCTTTATTTGCACATTTAACGTTTTGAATTCTGTCTGAATAGTACCTTTTCTTAGCTTTTTTGATAGCTGACTTGTATTATCTGTACATTTTCTGTAAGTGAAGTTTGTCTCATGTTTGGCGTTTATTTCAAGCCAGGTATGTTGCAGCTTTCTAATTTGTTGTTTTATGTCTTTTATTTTTATGTTTCTCCAAGGCGCTTTTTTGCTTTTGTTCTGTTCTGTATGGTCGTTTTATGTTAGAAAGCAAGCAAGTGGTGGTCTGACCATGCGACTGGAGTTATAGTTTGAAAGGTAACTAGTTCAGTATTAGCAAAAATGACATCTAGGATATGTCCAGCGGTGTGTGTCGGATTGTGGACAATCTGATGCAGGTTCAATGCGTCTCGGCCTGTTATTATTGTTTTTGGATGGGTCATATTGGGTTTATCAAACCAAATGTTAAGGCCACCCAGAACGCATAGGTTGGAGTGTATTCTTATTCCCACTCCACCAACCTTATTAAGTTGGCAGGTGAGGAAAATACAATGCAAGACCTCCTCCTGGCGAGATTTCTCAACTCGGGCGGTCGCAGCAAGTCGGAACTTCGCAAAGTGACACAAAACTCCACAGCGCACCACGGAGTTCCGCAAGTGGTAGAGTGAGGTAAGTTGTGCTGCTCGTGTTGATTTTTAGCACCAGGCATTTGACCTGTGCTGTAAAATCAACGCAAACGGCATCATGCGCAGCACAAGAGGGCGCAGCTTTTTCTTGCCGCTCGAGCAGATGTTCTACTTGAGAGGCAGCTTCCTCAACGTGAGTGGTAATGACCTCCAGTGACCGCCCAAGTTGAGAAAATCTCACCAAGAGGAGGTCTAGCATTGGATTTTCCTCGCTCCCCAACTTAACACATGCATGCCGCAAGAGAGGAAAAATTATGCGCCGCTACGCTGAGTTTTTGGGAACTCAGCGCTCTACAAGGAGCGTGGAGTGGGAAAACCTCTGTGAGCGAAGCAGAGTTTACCACCCAGGCCTAATATATATATATAAAAGGTACATAGATGTGGAGTTAAGAATAGTAAATCCTTTCCGCCGTCTGTGCACTTACCTATATATATATTTTGTCCCTTTATATTGCTGTAAAGATTTTCTGTCTTGCCAATATTAAAGATTTGATATTCCCTTCTACAATCTGAATTAGTAGGCATATTACAATAGTAGATTAGGATATTATTGTAGTATTGTAGAAATAAAAGTAATGTGTGTCGTGCTATTATATAAATACAGTATAATTTATAATAATGTATTTGTGTAATGCTAGTATAACACCTGTAAATCAAATCACCAAATAGTGAAATGAGATTTACTTATATGCATTAATTCGTCTTATGTATGTTGAAATGAGATTTTAGGAAGTAATTACTGAAGAGTTCCAATATATATTCTTAAACTAATTTTCCATGGCTGAACATAAAGATAACTGTATTGTGTTATAGTACCTCTTATGCTGACATATTTCTATTTTAAATATGCAGTTTAGCTGGGGGAAACAACAAGCAAGTGTATTCACAATGCATTTCTATGGCACTAGTAGTGTGCTTTCGAGTTGAAAGGCTTCTGTCTAGCATTTCTACTTAAGTGTTCCAAATGAAGTAATAATTTAGGTCGAACTGATCTTGTCATTATAACTCAGCGATTCTGTCTGAGGATAGTTCTGAAGGAGCTAAGAGGTTTGCCAAAGTCAGAGGCAGATCTGTATAGCTGTATGAAAAAACCTCAGAAAATGTACTCGTGCTTCCTGGTGGGGGTTAGATCTGTCAAGCAGCGGCTCCTCCGGTAAGGCGGAGGAGTGTTGTCCCGCTGCTCTCGGAGCAGTACAAAGGAAAAATAAAATAATAACAGAATGTTATCATTTTATTTTAAGTGGCGCTTGGAGCTAAGTTAGGGCAGGACGGGGCGGGCGGGGCTGGGCTCGCTGTGTTCGAGGGAGGAGGCGTGGTATAATGTGCACCTTGTGTGCATGACGGTTTGGACAGCCACACCATCATTCGCACTTAGCATGTTCTCCACCCAGCTATATTGCAGAGTCTGGGTGGAGAACATGCACAAGCCGAACCACAGTGTCCAGACAAATCAAGACGCTGCTTTCATGCTGGTGACAGCAGCATCGTGATTGGCCTGGATTCTGCCTGAAGCCAGGAGAACAGAGAGGAGGTGGTGGCTGGTGAGCAGGTAAATCTTCCCTTATTTCTATTTTTCTAACCCCCCTCCCCGCCACTGTTCCCTCTGGAACAGTCATCAGTGGTACCAGAAACACTACAGTAGCACTCTGGCCTCCTGGAAGATTTTAACGCTCTCAAGAGAGATGAAGGGAGATGATTGTTGAGGTGCAATGTCACAAAGGTACGAACTATACAATGGGACCCCCAAAGGCCACCTACAACTTACGAACAAAGAGATAAAACTCTAGTGATAAATCAGTGCATGGGGACATTTCTATATGGTTAGAAAATATTTCAACAACTGTCTGAAATGATTCACAATTTTACCACATTGGACAAGCAAACCTTTCACAATGGTTCGGACACTTGAATGCCATGTCACAACCATGTCATACTACAAACAGTGATGAAGATTGAATTTATTTGTAGATTCAATGTATTTTCCCAGTGAACTGGTGTTAAACTAAAAATATTTTTTACAAGTACGCATACCTTATTTTTAAAACGAAAAGAAAAAAGTTGCCCTCAGCAGTAGAAACATAGTAAACCTAAACATTGCTTTATATAATGATAGTATTTATGTGCACCTCCAATCAACAGCTGATTCTGAACCAAAAAAAGATGTGAAAGCAAAGAATGGGTCAGCTAAGAAGCAATCAAGGTTTCTGAATACCTGACATCTTTGCTGTTGATCTAGGAAATCAACAGAGATATACAAGTGAGAAGTCGCAGGACCTCAAGGAAATGTCATCTTGGTGGAACCAAACTAGACACAAAGGATCCGATTACGAGTTGGGTGGTGTATTCCGACCAGAGCGTAAACACCTGTTTACGCATGGGTCGGAATTATAAGTTGGAAGGTATTTAACGTATCCGATAATTATCACACGGGTTGAATACCTCAACCTTCCTTTAAATTTCTCAGGTCAAATCTACATAACAGGGAAATAGCATTTGGTATTTATTATTTACCAAGTTATTTCCTACAAGCTCGTAATTTATGTGATTTATTGCATCCGATAAATCATTTACTAAGTGGTATCGTGATTTATCAGGTGCGATAAATAGCAACTATACTCGTAATCAGGGCAAAATAATTTTAAATAACTTAATTGAACATACCGAATGGATGTTTATATTCACTACTTCAGATCAACATTTATTCTATTATTACATTAAATTATAAATCCATGACTGTTATGCATGCCATATTTATCAAGCGGTTATACTTTTATTTCTCTCAGATATATTAAGCTAGTTGAAACTAGTGGAAATATCGCTGCCTGATGCAAGTACTGCCTACAGGTATTTAGGTAAAGGAGAGGAACTAGTCTAAGTCATATTTTTTCCGGTTATTGTTTGTTAATATCTATGTTACACTGCTTTGAAATGTGCCTCTCTCTCTCATATATATTAATAGAATCCAGGACCATCACTTAATTACTGTTGGAATCTGGGGGCCTAGCAATTTCGATGATATGAACCACAAAACAACAAACAAAAAGTCAGAAACAAGCACAAAGAAATGTAAAAAAAACTAAGAAAAACAACACTTTATTTTAATAGGAAGGTTACAGCTTTTCGAAATTCAATTGCGGCCACTCATCATCCAATTTACATTCTGTTTGATGCACTTGCACTGCTCCCACAAATCAATCTAAGGATACCAATTTAGGGCCTATTACAATGTCGGTCTGAAAGCCTCTGACCGCTGATAGGAGCCTTCCGACCGACATTGTAGGTTTAAAGTCCTACGGCCGTCGGAGTTTAAACCGGCGGTTAAATCCTATCTGGTTCCGATTTACTCAAGGAGCCCTTGTCCAGTCGGAAAGGCCTCATGTTAGACCTAGGGTATCCTAGACTACATAGGGTAGCCTGGCACAGTAGGGGGAACAGCTAAACTCCAAGGCGTTGGTTAAGTACTTACAGGACCCACTCACAGTATCCCAATGACTTACCACTAAAAATAAAAGACACTACACCAATTTAGAAAAATACCAGTACCTTTTATAAAAGTTCTCTTTGATCTTTTCTTATTCAAAAGCAGTATACATTCAGTTCAGCATATCATTTCATAAACAATTCACAATCTTCAACTCTATTCTCAATTCAGCGCAGATTAATTAAAGGTACATTACGTTTGAGGTAAATCAACATCAGTTACATCAGCATTGCTTCTTCAATTAGTTATTACAGAAGGGAAAATTCACTGAATGCATTAGCCCCCACCTCTTGCTGTATGGCAGGAATCAAAATTCCACTGTTAACCTTACACATGAATATTTGATCTCATTAACAATTGGAGAAGACTCAATGCCACTTTCCTGTAAGTAAATCAAAGTCTACATTACCATAGGAACTGTAAGACAATAATGGCTGGGAGGTACAGTTGTTCAACAAAAGGACTTTACTGATGCATTTGAAACTGGATTAGGCAGCTGGCTATCTGTAAGGAGACAGGGTAGTTAAAACCTTAATTTCATTTAGCCCTTCTAGACTCCTCTAAGCACCCAGGGGAACTGGGATAGTTCTTACTTCTACCCCTTCTCAATGGAAGTTTCCCCCGCCACACAGGTCACTCACAGCAATACAACCCTTTCCTGACCACATGTAAGGCTTGCCCGCCCTATGACCTCTGTTCTTGAGTCCTGCTTGGTCGTTTCACCGCTGGACAAGTTATATGCGTTAACGGGTCCCAGTTCCAGGTTACAGTAATGTACTCTTGGGGGGGATCGTTGCGTGACGGCCACACACCAGGGGGAAGCGCCTCTGTGGGAAGCTCGGTCTGTGTACCCACACGGCGCCGGGACGCTTTACTCTTCACCGCCCCCTCCCACCAAAGTACTCTTCCCAGCTTACTTCAGGCAGCAGTCAGCTTCGGGTTAGCCCCCTTCGCGGAACCTTCTTCGCCGGTTCCGATGCACCTTTCACAACTGCTCGCTGGGCTGAGGAGAAGTCCGACGGGTTCCCGCGACGTTCTTCCGCCCGGCTCCTCGCACTCCCGACTCCGCCCTGTTCAGACCTCTAGGACGTCCGTCGTCTTCCTCGATTGCTGCCGCCGGCCTCCTCACACAGGGCCCCGCCTCCGCTCAGCCACGCTACCTGCAATCTTCCCGCCTCTTCCGGCGCTTCCACGGAGCTCTCCGATCAACAACACGGGTCAACTGGGCTCTCCCTCTTCTGCTGACCTCGAATCAGGAAATGCACTCGGCGGCAGCGTCGTCTTCAGGTAGGGACGACAGCTGGTTTCGCCGCTTTTCCTGTCAAGGGGGATGTCGGTTTTGAGTGCTGCAATCACGAATATTTTTACTCGTTACTTCCTGAATTCAGGGCCGGTCAGCTTGAGGCTGAGTCCCAGTTCGCCCCCTCTGCACACGGCCTTCAGGGTGGGACTAACAGGTCCCCAATAGCCACACTTCAGGAGTTACAGTTCTTCACCGAACTCGCCACAGAGTTCCTGGTTTCTGAAGTTGGTCGCTGTAACAGTGGGGTTTGGTCAGCCTAGGTGGGGGCACTTCCCAGTAGAGCGACAGCCGGCCCCACAGGTCGATCTTGTCACTACTAGTGCGCAATCCTCCTCCTCAAGTCGCCTCTCGCCACACTGGTCACCTCTAATAATGCACAAAATGGCTGTTGGTCACTGGCCTTTTATAGACTGGCCACAGACCCCTGGAAGCCACTAGACGATTCTGGAACCTTCCTCATGCTAGCCTATGGGACTGTCTTCCTGTGATGTCCGTTATGGCAGTTGGTGGACACCATTTTAGATTCCTGAGTGTCCCTAGATTTTCCAGAAGCTTAACTAGGCCTCACAGGTATGAAGGGGAAAATGGCCCCACAGTCAAGGAACACCTAGCCCCCTGACAGCACTGAAAAATCCTGGTGAACATAACAAAAATAAAAATAGAAACACTGGGAGGCTAAGGGGGACAAAAATAAATAATGATGGTTAGAACACTCCCAGATGCAGACAGGTCTAACACCCGTCCCCCCCAGCTGAAAGTGGGGAGAGCTACCCAATCCCTTGGGAGTTCTCATCACTAAGGCGGAAATACCTAGATAGACCGTCTGCGTTGGCATGGTCCAATCCAGGCCGATGTTCCACCCGAAAGTCCATTCCCTGTAGGGAGATGGACCACCTTAACAACTTGGGATTCTCCCCCTTTATTTGCATCAGCCAATGAAGGGGCCGGTGGTCAGTCTGAACCAGGAAGTGCGAGCCAAACAAGTATGGCCGCAGCTTCTTCAGAGCCCAAACCACCGCAAAGGCTTCTCGCTCAATGGTACTCCACCTCTGTTCCCTGGGGAGTAGTCTCCTAGACAGGAAAACCACGGGTTGATCCAAGCCCTCATCATTTAGCTGCGATAACACTGCCCCAATGCCATGTTCTGACGCATCTGTTTGGACAATGAATTCTCTCGCAAAATCAGGGGCCTTGAGTATTGGAGCAGTACACAATGCTTGCTTTAAGGTCATGAAGGCTCGCTGGCAAGCCTCCGTCCAAACTACCCGTCGGGGTTGTTTCTTGGAGGTAAGTTCAGTGAGGGGTGCCACAATGGTGCCATACCCCTTCACGAAGCGACGGTAGTATCCAGTGAGGCCCAGGAAGGCTCGGACCTCAGTTTGAGTCTTGGGGGGCTCCCAGGCTACGATAGCCTCAATCTTTGCCTGGAGGGGCTGCACCGACCCTCTGCCCACCAAGTGGCCTAGGTACACCACCGACCCCTGCCCGATCTGACACTTGCTGGCCTTGATTGTCAAGCCAGCCTGTTGCAGGGCATGAAGAACAGCTTGCAAGTGTTGCAAATGGTCCTCCCAGCTGCTACTGAAGACAGCAATGTCATCCAGGTAAGCAGCAGAAAAAGCTTCCATACCAGAAAGGACCTTGTTCACCAGCCGCTGAAAAGTGGCAGGGGCGTTCTTGAGCCCAAAGGGCATCACACAGAACTGGTAGTGTCCCTGAGGTGTAGAGAAGGCTGACCTTTCCTTCGCCCCCTCAGTAAGGGAAATCTGCCAGTACCCTGAAGTTAGGTCAAAGGTACTCAAGTATTGGGCAGCTCCCAGCCGGTCGATAAGTTCATCCGCCCTTGGGATGGGATGAGCATCAGTCTTGGTTACTGAATTTAATCCTCGGTAGTCCACACAGAATCTCAATTCAGGTGTGGTGCCCGGTGGGGCAGCTTTTGGTACCAAAACCACCGGACTAGACCAAGGGCTACTAGAAGGTTCAATCACTCCTAGCTCCAGCATCTTAGCGACTTCACCCTTGATGCTGGCCTTCACCTTGTCTGACAGCCGGTAGATCTTAGACTTCACAGGTGGGCTGTCTCCTGTGTCCACGTCATGGTTACACAGGTGGGTCCTACCCGGGACAAGGGAGAACAGAGAAGAAAATTGCTCCAGGATCTGGCGGCAATCTCTCTGCTGTTCAGGAGTCAGGGATGGTGAGAGAATCACTCCCTCCACCGACCCATCCTTTTCTTGAGACGAGAGAAGATCAGGGAGAGGTTCGCTTTCCTCTTCCTCTGCTCCATCGGTCACCATCATTAAGACAACCTCGGGCCTCTCATGGTGTGGCTTGAGGCGATTGGCATGCAGCACCCGGTGGGGCTGTCTCGGGGTCTTAAGATCCACCAAGTAAGTGGCTTTACCCTTTTTCTCCAATACCTCAAAGGGGCCTGTCCAACGATCCTGGAGGGCATTTAGCTCTCCAGGTTCCATCACCCACACTTTTTGTCCAGGCTCCAGTTCCACTGGGTGAGCATTGTGGTCATACCACTCCTTCATAACTGCTTGGCTGGCCTCCAAGTTGTCAGAAGCTTGCTTCCACAACTTAGCCATTTGGCTCCGGAAGGCCAGCATGTAGCTCACCACGTCCTGGGGAAGCTTCCTGGGAGTCTTTTCCCATCCGTCCTTCACCAGGCTGAGAGGTCCCCGCACAGGGTGCCCATACAGAAGTTCGAAGGGGCTGAAGCCCACTCCCTTCTGTGGCACTTCCCTGTAGGAAAACAAGAGACAGGGTAGGAGGACGTCCCATTTCCTCCGCAGGCTCTCAGGCAGACTTCTTATCATACCTTTCAAGGTTTTATTAAACCTTTCCACAAGACCATTGGTTTGTGGGTGGTAAGGGGTGGTAAACCGATAGGTAACACCACACTCCTTCCACATAGCCCGCATGTATGCTGAAAGGAAGTTGGTCCCCCTGTCGGACACAACCTCCTTGGGGAAACCCACTCGGGTGAAGATCCCCATCAGGGCCCTTGCCACTGCGGGTGCAGTGATGGTCCTCAGAGGTATTGCCTCTGGGTACCGTGTGGTATGATCCACTAAAACCAGGATGAACCGGTGACCAGCTGAAGTTGGTGGATCCAATGGCCCTACAATGTCGATGCCCACCCTTTTAAAGGGGGTGCTAACGACAGGTAGTGGTTCCAGGGGAGCTTTTAGCTTCACCCCTGTTTTCCCACTGGCTTGGCAAGACACACACGTCCGACAATATGTATCAGATGCCACTCTCATCCGAGGCCAGTAAAAGTGGGGGACAAGCCGGGCAAAGGTCTTGTCCTGTCCTAGGTGTCCTGCCAATGGTATCTCATGAGCCAGTTCCAAAAGAAAGGCTCTAAAGCATTGTGGGACCACCAAGGCCCTGGATGAACCATGTCCGGGTGCCTTGGGCTCACTGTAGAGGAGTCCATCCTCCCAGTAAATCTGGTAGCTCCCTACAATGTTCCCTGCTGCCTGGGCTTTGGCCTGTTGCCGCAGCCCCTCAAGAGTAGGACACTCCTTCTGAGCTTTGCAGAACTCTTCCCTGGAAGGACCTCCCTCCACATGCCATTCAGTAGGGATGGGTAGGTTCTCCTAGGAAGCAACATTCTCCCCTGTGGACTCCAAATCCACCTCTGCAGGTGGCCTGTCTGTCTCACGAGGTGGAGATGCCGAGGCAGGGTCCTCCGGCCTCCTGTCCTTCTCTTCTCTGGCAGCCGGCTGGGCCATTGTTCCAGGCTCCAGCGTAAGTGAACTCCCCCTCCGGGTAGTCGCGGACCTTGTGCTGACACAGGCCCAGTCAGGGGGTCCCAACATCTCAGAATGAGTCTGGTACTCCACCCCCCTCCAAGCATTGTGCTCCATATCATTTCCTAACAGGCAGTCAACAGGCACGGCAGGGCTTACGGCAACTCGAAGTGGGCCTGCAACCCCTCCCCACTCAAAGGGAACCTCGGCCACAGGATAGTGGCCCAATCTGCCGTCAGCCATCACTGCGGGATGGAGTACATCTGGGATGACCTGCTCGGGAGACACCAGTTGACTCCTTACCATAGTCATGCTGGCTCCTGTGTCTCTCAGAGCCTCCCCTCTACGGCCGTTGATGGTGACCCACTGCTCATACTTGGTAGTATTAGAGGGCAGTTGGGTCTTTGGTACCATCTCTTTATCACCCAGGGACACTAAAGTGACACCCGCCCGCTCCCCTCCGTTTCCCAAAGGCATCTCCTCCCCGAGCACTACACTAGTTATTCCCGGGGCTTTTCCTCCAGTGGGAGGGGGTGGTCTTTTTGGGCATCTCACGTCTCCTTTATAGTGTCCCACACCACCACACTCGAAACAATGAACAACCCTTGGCTGCTGGCTTTGGCCAGGATTAGGGTTGCGAGGGGGGTTACCCTTAGGAATGAATCCTCTGCCCCTTCCTTGTGAAGTATTTTGTGGACCTTTTGAGAACTCCCTCTTATTATCTCCGCCCTCTTTCTTCTGGGGGGCGCCCTGTCCAGACTTCTGTGAATCCCCTCCAGTCCCCTTTGATGACACCCGGGTACTAGCCCAGATGTCCGCCTCCTCAGCAAGCTTCCTGGGGCTGGTCAGCTTGCTGTCCACCAGATGCTGTCGCAGCTCGGGAAAACATTTCTCGAGTAGGTGTTCCTTGAGTATGAGGTCATATAAACCTTCATAGTCCCCTACCTCGCTGCCTTTCACCCAACCCTCCAAGGCCTTCCTGGCGTAATCCAAAAAGTCCACCCAATTCTGCGTGCCTAGTTTGTGGCTACCCCGGAACTTCTGCCTATACTTCTCAGGGGTTAGCCCAAACTTCCTTATCAGCGCCACCTTCATAGCAGGGTAGTGGGTTTGCTCACGCTGCTCCAGGGCCAACAAGGTATCCCTGCCAGCAGGTGGCATGTATTTATACAACCCACCCCCCCAGTGGGCTTCCGAGATCCCATGGGCCCTCAATGAGACCTCATAGGCGGCTAGCCATTTTGCAATATCATCACTTGGTGCGTAGCTAGCCATGACATCTTTGGGTAAATAGGGTCTGGGTTCTCTGGGGTTCACCTTGGTTTCGCTGCCACCATTATCGGAATTGGTAGACCTTAGGTTAAGAGCTTGTAGGTCCATTTCTTTAATGGTTCGCTCATGAGCTAACCTCTTGTCCTCCCTTTCCATATCCATCCTGGCTAGTTCCAACCTCATTCTTCTCTCCTCCCTCCTATCTTCTAGCTCAGCGTCAGTCAAACCCCTCTCTGAGACGCTGCTGCCCACCCTGGAAGGTGTCCTGTCAGTAGATTTCCCCCTCCCGCTTGGTACAGCGTTGCAGTCTCAAGGACAGTGTCCCTGTCACTCCCCTCTGGGTCTGGTTCCTCCCCGGAATGAGCCTCCACCCATGCCCATATGCTTGTCAGCAGCTCGCCTTTCCTGGCACCTTTCTTAAAGAATACCCCCTGCTGCTGACACCATTCCTTAAGTTGGGTCACAGTATAGTTTTCCAGCTCTTCCAAATTTAACTCCATTTTCACTAGAGAATAAATTTTCCACACAGGAGAAAACCAAAAAGTGACCTGGGGTCAACCTCCACCCACCACCAGAAATAAATTTAGAAAAAACAAAATTCAGATTAGGAGGGCCGCAGGGAGAAAACTCCAGGTGTAGGCCCGTGGTAAGCACTGTGTTACTATTAAGTGAGTGTAAGCACAAATCCGTAATCCCACCGCTGAAACATCAATTATGTTAGACCTAGGGTATCCTATTCTACATAGGGTAGCCTGGCACAGTAGGGGGAACAGCTAAACTCCAAGGCGTTGGTTAAGTGCTTACAGGACCCACTCACAGTATCCCAATGACTTACCACTAAAAATAAAAGACACTACACCAATTTAGAAAAATACCAGTACCTTTTATAAAAGTTCTCTTTGATCTTTTCTTATTCATAAGCAGTATACATTCAGTTCAGCATATCATTTCATAAACAATTCACAATCTTCAACTCTATTCTCAATTCAGCGCAGATTAATTAAAGGTACATTACGTTTGAGGTAAATCAACATCAGTTACATCAGCATTGCTTCTTCAATTAGTTATTACAGAAGGGAAAATTCACTGAATGCATTAGCCCCCACCTCTTGCTGTATGGCAGGAATCAAAATTCCACTGTTAACCTTACACATGAATATTTGATCTCATTAACAATTGGAGAAGACTCAATGCCACTTTCCTGTAAGTAAATCAAAGTCTACATTACCATAGGAACTGTAAGACAATAATGGCTGGGAGGTACAGTTGTTCAACAAGAGGACTTTACTGATGCATTTGAAACTGGATTAGGCAGCTGGAGAAAGTAAGGAGTAAGGTGACAGGGTAGTTAAAACCTTAATTTCATTTAGCCCTTCTAGACTCCTCTAAGCACCCAGGGGAACTGGGATAGTTCTTACTTCTACCCCTTCTAAATGGAAGTTTCACCCGCCACACAGGTCACTCACAGCAATACAACCCTTTCCTGACCACATGTAAGGCCTGCCCGCCCTATGACCTCTGTTCTTGAGTCCTGCTTGGTCGTTTCACCGCTGGACAAGTTATATGCGTTAACGGGTCCCAGTTCCAGGTTACAGTAATGTACTCTTGGGGGGGATCGTTGCGTGACGGCCACACACCAGGGGGAAGCGCCTCTGTGGGAAGCTCGGTCTGTGTACCCACACGGCGCCGGGACGCTTTACTCTTCACCGCCCCCTCCCACCAAAGTACTCTTCCCAGCTTACTTCAGGCAGCAGGCAGCTTCGGGTTAGCCCCCTTCGCGGAACCTTCTTCGCCGGTTCCGATACACCTTTCACAACTGCTCGCTGGGCTGAGGAGAAGTCCGACGGGTTCCCGCGACGTTCTTCCGCCCGGCTCCTCGCACTCCCGACTCCGCCCTGTTCAGACCTCTGGGACGTCCGTCGTCTTCCTCGATTGCTGCCGCCGGCCTCCTCACACAGGGCCCCGCCTCCGCTCAGCCACGCTACCTGCAATCTCCCCGCCTCTTCCGGCGCTTCCACGGAGCTCTCCGATCAACAACACGGGTCAACTGGGCTCTCCCTCTTCTGCTGACCTCGCGTCAGGAAATGCACTCGGTGGCAGCGTCGTCTTCAGGTAGGGACGACAGCTGGTTTCGCCGCTTTTCCTGTCAAGGGGGATGTCGGTTTTGAGTGCTGCAATCACGAATATTTTTACTCGTTACTTCCTGAATTCAGGGCCGGTCAGCTTGAGGCTGAGTCCCAGTTCGCCCCCTCTGCACACGGCCTTCAGGGTGGGACTAACAGGTCCCCAATAGCCACACTTCAGGAGTTACAGTTCTTCACCGAACTCGCCACAGAGTTCCTGGTTTCTGAAGTTGGTCGCTGTAACAGTGGGGTTTGGTCAGCCTAGGTGGGAGCACTTCCCAGTAGAGCGACAGCCGGCCCCACAGGTCGATCTTGTCACTACTAGTGCGCAATCCTCCTCCTCAAGTCGCCTCTCTCCACACTGGTCACCTCTAATAATGCACAAAATGGCTGCTGGTCACTGGCCTTTTATAGACTGGCCACAGACCCCTGGAAGCCACTAGACGATTCTGGAACCTTCCTCATGCTAGCCTATGTGACTGTCTTCCTGTGATGTCCGTTATGGCAGTTGCTGGACACCATTTTAGATTCCTGAGTGTCCCTAGATTTTCCAGAAGCTTAACTAGGCCTCACAGGTATGAAGGGGAAAATGGCCCCACAGTCAAGGAACACCTAGCCCCCTGACAGCACTGAAAAATCCTGGTGAACATAACAAAAATAAAAATAGAAACACTGGGAGGCTAAGGGGGACAAAAATAAATAATGATGGTTAGAACACTCCCAGATGCAGACAGGTCTAACACCTCATAATCCCTTAAGGACAGCATTTTCGCTGTCAGGATTATGATGGCACTTTCGGACAGCAGTTCCATGTTGGCTTTTCCGCATGGATCTGGTGTTGAAAAGTGTTTTTGGGGGCCCCTAATAAGACCCCCATCCCTCTGTGGCCTCCGCATACTGCCCCGGGGGGCACCAATGGTACCCCTACAACATCCTTGCACTGTGTGGCAGACACCATGAGATGCCTGCCACATTTGCAAGGATGTTTGGAAGCATGGGAGCTTGTGAAGCGCGCGGAAAACGCATGCAGCATAAGCTCCCATAGAAAAATTGATGTTTCCGACCGCACTGTGTGTGGTTGCAGCCAAATGATGCGTTCGGGACCGCCGACTTGAGGATGGTTGGTTCCCATTCCGCAATGGTGTCGAGCAGACGAGAGTCTGCCCTACATCGTAACCAGGGCCTTAATTTTTAGCCTTCAATTTTTAATTCCTTGACATTTACAGAACATATAGCATTTTCATTTTACATTTTGCTTCTTTATTTACACTTTATGAAGTTGACAACATATAATTTTCTTAGCAGCTGCAGACTCCCTGAGTAGGCGCTGCGGACTCCCAGGGGTTCCCCAGACCATACGTTAAGAACCACTGGATTAGTAATTTAGTAGTTTTAACAGTAGTATATTAGTACAATGCTATACCTTGTTATCTATTGTTCTATATGAACAATTAGTATATTACAAGGATACAGTAGGACAAATGAAATATATGGGCTGAAGTACCCCTGTCCCCTGTCATACATTAGAAGGATATGGAAAGTCACCAAGGAGTTCCATGACCATATAGAGGAACAAGGGCAAATGTTAACGACCTTATAAGGTCGTGGAACTCCGAGGTGACTTGCAGTATCCTTTTAATGTACAACAGACAATATTTTATTCCTTATGATACATGGTAACACAATCACCCTTCCCATAAACTGCTTAAATTCTTCGTGTGTTTCTCATTCATGTGCATTGCATACAAGAAGAAAAAAACAAAAATCTGTTCTGAGAAATTAAACACACCAAAAAATAGTCAGTAGTTGGGAAAAAACATTTCAGAATCAATTAAATGTTAGTCAGGTTAAAAATGATGTGGCTTAGACTGTGTAGACATATGTTGAGATTGTATCGTTCCTGCAATGTGCTATAGTGTAGAAAACCTAAATATGCTGCATAAATATCTCCATTCTGCTGATCACTTTTTATGTTTGGAGAACTATATCAGAAGAACAGAAAGACAGTTCCAGTTTTCCTTGTTTGAATTGTGGCTGTAATTATGCTCCATGTCTTGCTTTTCATCCTGGTTGCTGGTAGCAGCCATTGTGACATCAGAGCTCAATTGTAATAAGCTATTACAGTTGAGCAGCTATGTTATTTCTTTATTACAGGTGACTAGCCTGTAATAAAGAAATGAGAGACATATTTTTACAACCGGGTTTGTCAGCTCCATTTATTATATCAGTCTAATAGTATGATAGGCAGTCTAGCCGTCAATGGTGGAGTAAACATTTCTGTTGAAGGAATCTCCACCCACTGTTTTGTACTAAAAGTACAAGCTCTATTGGCTTTGGTGAAATATATTCAGTTTTGACCTGATTAGAGTTAAATATGGACACATTTGTTCCCATTGGCCCTATCCAAACCCGGAATGTGCAGCCATAGGGCATATTCTTCCTAATTAATGAGCAGGGATTTGACAACACTCAAGGCGATTTATTTGCATTAGGCATTTTAAAAAAGGATGACTGTACACTTAAGAAAGTTTACAGTTCATTTCACTCGAGGGGTCTAGAGAGCATTCAGATGAAAAAAAAGAAGATCAAGCTAGAGGAACAACGCTTCCCTTCAGGGGTGAATATGAGTCCATAGTGATTTCAATACCTGACCATGTATGAAGAGAACTGTTTCAGCTTCTGCGACAGCAAGCAGGCATCCTTTACCAGCTCTTCCACGCTTGCTCCCTGTGTAACCATGTCTTCTTCAGGAAACTCTGCGGGAGTCAGTGGTATGGGCGTATCATGCGAAGGAAAGTTAGGAACCAGGAAGAGGAGCAAATTGACCATCCATCGAACCATCGCTGTGTGGAGGCCGGTAACCTGGGTATCAAAAAGGTACCATTAGATGACGCTGATGGCATTTTCATGTGCGAGAAAATGATCAACAGTATTTTACAAATGCATATGCCTAATACTCAGCCGGATTACACACATTTGGTCAGGTAATGTAGTGTCACTTGTGGATTATTGATGTATTTTATTGCACATACTCTTCACCGTACAAGGGAATATCCCAAAGTTCTTTGATTTCTTTCATAAGGATCCCTTGCTTTAAAGTTTTTATTCTTGAACCCTTTAACAATGAGTGACCTGTTGCTTATTGACTTAGTTATGTTTGTCACCAACTCAACTAGTTATTAGGAACCCTTCAAATTGATTTCAACCCCATTTTAATGATGGTTTCTTTAAGTGCCCTAGCCTCTGTAACAGGATGATGACTTTGCACTAAATGTGATCCTTTGGGTTGAAACTTCAACATCTTTCAAAAACCTGGAGATGGTTTGAAATGTTATATATACTTCAGGCTCCTTTATAAAAAAAATTATGTGCTGACTTTTTAATTGTATATATTTTATAACTGTGTATCATACTGCACTGTTTGCAGTTTCACAGTACACTTTAAAAAAATGTTTTAAGGTTTGCCACCATTCTTATGGAGGTTTTCTAGTGAACTTCTGACTACAAATCAATTTGGGATATTTGTATGTATATAAATTATAAAGTAGGAATTAATTTGTACACACTGGGTTTGTTACCATTAATTGCATATATTACTCATGTTGTTACAGAGTAATTCTCAATGCTATAAAAAAGATGTTAAGTGTTCTACATGGGCAAAATAGTCTCCCTTATCATTAATACCCAGGGACATTTTTATCATAGGGTTGCGTCGCCCTTGTGCCCCCCAAGGGCGACACAACACTAAAGTCAGAATTTTCAAGCCACGCACGGCCACCTTGCAAGGCCCTGCATTGCTTAATAAATCTAACGCAAGGCAACGCAAATTACAGCCCTGTGTTAATCTGCCCCAGGAAGGCGTTCCATGGGTGGATCATGGGTGTTCCCACGCATCCACCCATGGATTTAGGCAGGTTTTCAGATTTACCATTAGTGGTAGACCTGGGAATGCGTCGAAATGCTACGCCTCCCAAGTGAGGCGTCCCGAGGAGAAATATCTTCATTTCTACTCGTTTTTTCATCTGTCAAAAGGGCACAACACCAGGGGGCGTGGCTACGCGAGCGGTGATGGCAGTCGCAGCCTGCTAGAGCTCCCGCCGGCCCGCCATTAATCCGACGACTTATCCTGGTCCCCGAGCCCGAGACCCGCAACCAAAACGGGGCTAAGCTTACCGAGTGTGCCAGTGACCGTCCGGTGTGTTCGGTGGCGATGTCACGCTCCCGAGCGGAGCTGGGCAGCGGGGAGAGAGGTGCGGCCTAGTGGACTGCGGAGCAGCCGGGGCCTCGATTTTGGAGCAGCTGTGGAGTGCATCGGGGCCCGGGGACGGCCGCGGCGTCCGCTTGCCCTAAGGCCGAGTGACTGCTGGCGATTTTTCTCCTGGGGCCTGGCTGGGCCTGAAAGAGGTGTGGACGCGGCCAGCGGACCGGAGCAGCTGCGGCGGCCTGGTGGCCCGGGCACAGCCGGGACCTCGATTTTCGCGGCCCGGCGCCCGCCCGAGGCCGGCAGCGTCGGAGGGGGACGGACGCCCTGGAGATCCAGATCAGCGGTGGGCGTACCAAGGCGAATCTTCGGACCGACTGGCAGCAGCAGTGAGTAGAGGCAACAACCTCCGCTTCCTTGGATTTCCGAAGCGCTGTGAGAAGGGTAGCATGGAACAATTCCTCACACAGTGGCTGGGATCGTGGATGCCCCCAGGGTCGCTATCTGCCTGCTTCATTGTTGAAAGATATTTACAACAAGGGGTGGTGAGGGACAGAGTCTCTGAATTAAGCAGAAAGCTCTCACCCAGTCAAGAGATCAGGGCTAGATCCAACACCGTTTTTTAGCTCACTGCACCATCCCAGTTTCAGAACCTGGCTGTATGCAAATTAGTCTGTTCCTGTCCCAGTGCATGATGGGAACAGGGCAAACCAAACTACAAAAGCCAATTCTTACACTGGGAAGGAAACAAGCTCCCGGGGACCGGTTTCTGGCATTACAGCCGTCTTCGGCCCGGTTTGCTTGAATCCTGATGGTGCAATGAGCAAGGGTCTCACATCTGAGAATACCCTTCCACGCTTAGGGTGGACAAAAATATTTACAACAGAGTCTCTGAATTAAGCAGAAAGCTCTCACCCAGTCAAGAGATCAGGGCTAGATGAGCTGGGATGGGGCAGTGAGATAAATAACGGTGACGGATCAAGCCCTGATCTTTGGACTGGGTAAGAGTGGTCTGTTTAACTCAGACACTCTGTTCATCACCACCCCCCTTTTCTAAATCGTTTTTGGCCACTATAGGTGTGGCAGGGTATACTCAGACATGAGTCCCTTTCTCACTGCTCCATCAGGATTCAAGCAAGCCGGGCCAAAGAAGGCTGAAATGCCAGAAACCGGTCCCCGGTAGCTTGTCTCCTTTCTGGTGAAGAATTGGCTTGGTAGTTTAGTCTGCCCTGTTCCCATGATGCACTGGGCCAGGGACAGACTGATTTGCATATAGCCAGGTTCTGAGCTGGGATGGGGCAGTGAGATAAATAACGGTGATGGATCAAGCCCTGATCTTTGGACTGGGTAAGAGTGGTCTGTTTAACTCAGACACTCTGTTCATCACCACCCCCCTTTTCTAAATCGTTTTTGGCCACCATAGGTGTGGCAGGGTATACTCAGACATGAGTCCCTTTCTCACTGCTCCATCAGGATTCAAGCAAGCCGGGCCGAAGAAGGCTGAAATGCCAGAAACCGGTCCCCGGTAGCTTGTCTCCTTTCTGGTGAAGAATTGGCTTGGTAGTTTAGTCTGCCCTGTTCCCATGATGCACTGGGCCAGGGACAGACTGATTTGCATATAGCCAGGTTCTGAGCTGGGATGGGGCAGTGAGATAAATAACCGTGATGGATCAAGCCCTGATCTTTGGACTGGGTAAGAGTGGTCTGTTTAACTCAGACACTCTGTTCATCACCACCCCCCTTTTCTAAATCGTCATTGTTGAAAGAGCACACCGCGCCTTGACGCAAAAACCACCTGAGGGCGAGCGACCTAGGGCGGTAATCGCTCGGCTGTTGAACTATCACGACAGGGACGCCATACTGAGGGAAGCTAGAAATAAGGAAACCCTCCTCTATGAAAATCAAAAGATCTTGGTCTTCCCTGACTACACCAAACTCGTCCAGCAGCAGCGCCATTCTTTCATGGCCGCCAAGGCAAAGTTGAGAGGCCTTAAGCTACAATATTCCCTGCTGTACCCGGCGCGCCTGAGGGTGATCTTCCAATCACGGACACTGTTCTTTGATACACCGGAGGACCTGTTCAGATGGACAGATGAAACGGTGCAGGTCAGACCGAATTCTCAACCAGGGCTCAATCCGGGCTCCCCTGAGGGCTCGCCGAGGGCACAAAGAGACCGGACGTCAAGGCACGGACGGAATAAACGCTCAAAATCACGCAAGCGCGCAGCCTCGGCCGATGGCGCACAGGACACTGGTAGAACCGAGGACTCAGAACAATCTGGCACGGACCACTGACGATTCCGGGGCCTCGGCTCCCTCTTCTTCTGCTGTTAATGCTGTGAATCCTGGATGGGTGCACCTGGTCGCCTGAGACCCGCTGTATCACTGGCTGTATCGCAGCCTTGAGACGATATTGCTTATGTCTCCTGAGCGTGGATAGGGTTGTGGGGTGGGGGTTCGGGGACTAAATGATAGTGGCTACCACTCTCCCGTTCGAGAGAGGGACACTGAGGGAGGGGGGGTGAGTTCGCTGTTCCTTTTTGGGATGTTGGGATCCATTGGTATGGGTGGGCCCGAGCCCTCTGTTTTGGTCTCGGGACTACCCATGCCGCGACAGGTACTTCATAGTTCATTGAGGTATAGGGTGGGGGAGGCAGGGGATGGGCGGTCAGGGTTGTGGCTGCTGAGTTGGGGTTGGGAACTGTTGGGGATTGTGGGACTAGGGGATTGGTGTTTTTTTCTGGGGTAGATAGTAAAATGCATGTGTGTGTCGTAATGATGGTCCGTGTGACGTGCGGTGGGTGGCGCTGGAATGGGGGCTCACATGGTGGACTCTAATGGACTATGGCTGAATCGACTCGTCGACTCCCGGAAGACTCTATGCGGGTAATTACGTGGAATGTCAGGGGTTTACTAGACAAAATTAAACGTGGGGCAGTGTTACGATGGGGGAAAAAGGAAGCGGCGGATGTGTTATTGCTCCAAGAAACTCACATGATGGGCACAAAGGCACTGGGCCTGCAGAGGTTTGGTTATCAGCAGGTTTTCCATGCGGGGTTTTCCAGGGGATCCAGGGGAGTGGCCATATTGATACACCGCAGGGTAGCATACGTACATGAGAAGCAATGGGTGGATCCCCAGGGTCGCTACCTGTTTGTTAAAGGCATGGTGGGCACGGAACCGGTGGTGTTTGGGAGTGTATACGCCCCCCCCCCCCCCCCCCCCCCCTGCAGTGGGCCCTGGCTGAGAGGCTGTTCGCAGTGTGGGAAGACGTCTCCGGGTCCATGGCAGTAATTGGGGGAGATTGGAATGACGTGATGGATGTATGTATGGATCGCCGGAGGCGTCAGGAGGTAACCGGAACACCCCCCGTTCCCTTCCACCCACCAGATTGCATGCAATGAGTGAGGGGCTGGGCTGGGTGGATGCTTGGCGACATATGCACCCTGCAACCCGTGAGTGTACCTATGTCTCAGCGGTACATGGGTCATTCTCACGCTTAGATTATGTGTTTCTACCTCGAGAATGCTTGAGTAGGGTGAAGAGCGCTGACATCTTGCCGAGAGGCCTATCCGACCACTCCCCCGTTTCAGTTAGAGTAGACCTCCTGCGAAAACGGCAGCCGTTCAGGTGGAGGATGTCCTCGTGGCATCTACTACAACCGGCGTATACTAAACATTTGCGAGAAACCATAGACCACTATTGGCGGGAGAACCTGATAGAGGGGGCTGACATAGAAATGGTGTGGGAGGCTATGAAACCTACCATACGGGGAGTAGATATCGCATGGTGCTCGGAGGCCCGTCGGCGGCGCCGGGAACAGACTGCGGAAGCGGCTGAGCGAGTGGTGACCCTAGAACAGGAACACCGCGAGGGTGGCGATGAGATCGGATTTCGGCTGCTTCTGCAGGCACAGCAATCGTACGCATCCCTATTGATGGATGAAGCCAGACAGGCGTGGCTGGCCACAAGAAGTAGGGTGTATCAATGGGGGGACAAGTCGTGCTCAATGCTCCATAGATTATGCCAACACAACTTCCAACCCCTCATGTTACCGGGTCTCACAGACAATAATGGGGAGGTCCTGACTGACCCTAACGAGTTGGCTGCGAGCTTCGCCACGTACTTTAAAGCCCAATACGCCTCATGCGACCAATTGCCTGAGGGTGACTTAACCCGGTTTCTCGCAGAACTGCCGCCCATACAAGTGTCGGACGAGACCAAGAAGGCCTTAGATGCGCCCCTCACAGCGGAGGAGCTGGGAGACGCTCTGGGGCAACTCAATGCTGGTAAGGCTCCTGGTCCAAATGGCTACCAGTGAATTTTTAAAAAAAATTCATGTACAGCTGGGGCCACACTATCGCCGAGTTCTTGAGGTGGCACGAGCACGGGGCACAATACCCCCCGACTGGCGCCATGCTGAAATAGTGGTCTTTCAGAAGCCTGGTAGACCCCCAGGTAGCCATGACTCGTATAGACCCATTTCCCTCATCAATATCGAGGCCAAAATATTGGCCAAGGCCCTAGCAAACCGTCTGGCTCCATATATCACAGACCTGGTCCACTCGGATCAGGCAGGCT
This sequence comes from Lissotriton vulgaris, assembly GCF_964263255.1. Taxonomy (NCBI): domain Eukaryota; kingdom Metazoa; phylum Chordata; class Amphibia; order Caudata; family Salamandridae; genus Lissotriton; species Lissotriton vulgaris. The sequence continues at coordinate 89,001 of NW_028241331.1, forward strand.
TCATGCCCCACAGGGCGACGCAACATAATATCCGACGGGCACAGGCGGCGATCGACGCTGTTGGAGCCTTAGGGGACCAGGCGGCGTTATTGTTGGCCGACATCAACAAGGCCTTCGACTCGGTTAGCTGGTCGTACATCTTTACACTGCTATCTTGGCTCAACCTAGGCCCAACCTTCCGGTCATATATCAAACTACTCTATACGGACATCACAGCCTCGGTGCGCGTCGCTGGGGCGGTGTCAGAGACATTCCGCATTGGCCGGGGGACTAGGCAGGGATGCCCCCTTTCCCCCTATCTATTTGCCTTGGCCATGGAACCCCTGGCTGCCAGAGTGCGCAGCGATGTGCTGATACGGGGCTTTGTGTGGAATGCCACCCTGACAGATAAGATTGCGCTATACGCGGACGATGTCCTCTTCTTCCTTACCGATTTGCAGCGCTCCGGCCCACGTGTCCTGGAGGTCATGCAACTGTTAGGGGAGGTTTCAGGTTTATATCTAAATTTGCGTAAATCCACCCTATGGGTACTACCTGGAGGCACGGTGACAGATCCCTGGGCCTCGGAATTGCAAATGGCCACAGCTGGTCTGAAATACCTCGGGGTGTTTCTCTCAAACTCGGCGGATACTGCTTGGGAACGTAATATACTGCCCGTCTGGGAGCGGGTCCAGACGGATGTCAAAACTTGGTCTCGAATGCCCCTATCGATCTTTGGCCGGTCTGCTATTTTTAAGATGGTTGCGCTTCCGCGCCTACTCTACCAACTACAGAACCATCCACATCCTATCCCGCCCCAGTGGTTTCGGCAGGTTAACTCAGTGCTGGGCCGCTTCCTTTGGGCTGGAGGTGCTGCCAGAGTGGCGCTGCGCACATGCTTTTTGTCCACATAATGTGGGGGATTGGCCACCTCGGATATGCAGTCATACTACCAAGCCGCTCATCTCCTTGTTCTAAATGAATGGTGGTATGGTGACGGTGGGGATCCAGCCTATGCCCTAGAACGTGCATTGATGGGCGATAACTCGCTCCACACCATCCTATACTCACCCCGACTACGTCGGTCGCTGCCGAGGGTCACTAAACTGGTCTTTGCGATATGGCGACAGGCCTTGCGTCGCATGGGCTGGTGGGGCAGACTGACCGCGGAAACGCCACTATGGCGTAACGGTTTACTACCCGAACTGTCTAAATTATCAGGCTTTGATGGCTGGGACACTATAGGCATCTCGCAGCTAGGACATGTGATGTCCGGGACGACTCTCAAGTCCTTTCAGGCCCTCAGTACCGAATTCGATATGCACCAATCTCAATTTTTTCGATATTTACAATTCCGGCATGCGCTGACGCCCAGTATAACCAACCTTGACTCACTCCCTGAATTCAGCCCAATTGAAGCAAAGGTCTTCATGGGTGACCTTGGGGACAAGAAGGTATCACGCATTTACCAGACTATGATCACCCATTGCTCTTCCACCCTTCTTCCACTAAAGGCGACCTTGGAGGCAGATATCGGTCCGTTAGATGAGGATGATTGGCGGGAGGCCTTAGAATCCCCGAGGGGTGCGGCTATAGCGATACGGTTTCGGCTCATACAGTTCAAGATTCTTCATAGGGCCTACTATACCCAAGAGCGACTGTGGAAGGCGGGCCTGATTGGGTCTCCGGAGTGTCTGCGATGTGGGACAGAAGTGGGTACGTTGCTCCACACAGTATGGGCGTGCTCCAAACTGGTTGGCTTCTGGAGGGGTGTATGGGGCTGCCTGTCGGAGGTGCTGGGCTAGTCCCTTCCCCGTACTCACCGTCTGGGCCTATTGCACATCCTGGAAGGGGTTGGCGGTAATATCTATAAGAGACACCTACTCCTCCTGGGGCTGGTGGTAGCCAAAAGAGACATGGCCCGAGCATGGAAGGACGTGAGGCCCCCCCCCTGACTGCATGGAAGGCTGGTATGGACTTCTGTATGGGTCTAGAGAGACCAATCTTTGAGGCACGAGGATGCCCTCGTAAACATTTTAAAATATGGAAGAGGTGGGCAGACTACAGAGGCTTGACACTAGACCCCCCGGCGGAACAAGAGGAGGACCTTTAGCCCCATATGACCCGGCGAAACCCATTCCCACACACATACTAGACACGTCAAGAGCTTACGTTAACACAGTTCGTACACACATGCATGGGGTTAGGGCGGGTCCAGGGAGGGCTCTGGGAGTTGGGTGGGTAGATAACTGAAAAGATGATGGTGGGGTTACTGTTTCCTTGTATCCTTGATTACATTGGTTCCTTGCATAAACGCTCAGACTTATATTGTAATTGTAACAAAAATGTCTGGTGGTATCGTCCTGATTATGGGATGCCACTCTAACTCATATGCTCATCTTTATCAATAAACTTGTTGTGAAAAAAAAAAAGGGCACAACACCTCCACACCAAAGGCCCTTTGTCCCTCCTCTGGGAGCAAGTTCTTACTCATCAAAGGGGGTATTTAGCTGTAGGTGACAGTTGAAGCTCATGCAAATGGGTATCTAGACGGACGAGGCAGAGAAAACATAACTTTCTAAAACTACCTTTTCCAAAATATTTAGTACAAATTTGTATACACCACTGAATTGGCCTTGTAATAAATAGTTCAAAAAGTTCAAAAATTTACTTTTTACCTATTTCCTTGTCGGAGATAAAATTAATAAATGTAATATTGTCTCCCAATGCTTTCCTATGGAACAGCCAACTCTGCTAAAGGGAAAACAGCTTTTAAGGCATTTTCACTGTCAGGACTTGTTTAACATTAAACCTTTACATGTCCTACATGCACTCTGCCTTATGGGTGGCTTATTAACATTTAATAGGAAAGTCTAGGCTCATGAAAAGGGTTATTTTGACAAGTCAAATTTGCAGTTTTAAAACTGCACAGCCAGGCCAAAAATAGTAGGGCTGAAGCTCATTGGTGACATTTATCTTCCAGGCTGTGTACACTTTGCACCATATACTACTCACTTATAGGTAAGTCAAATATGCCAATTAGGTGTATTCCAATTTCATCATGTTGAAAGGGGGAGAACAGACACTTTACTGCTGATTAGAAGGGGTAAAGTGCACAGAGTTATACAGAAAGCAGATATAGTGAAGACAAAAACTTCGGGGTACACCATGCAAAAATGGCACTTTTCAATTACTACCCATTGTAATATAGTCTGCTTCTGCATCACCTTAAATTTGTTTGCTCCAGAGAACCCCACAAGCCTCTGATCATCTCCACCCGATGGTATAATTCATATAAAAGCTCAGCACTCTTTTAGGGTTCAAGCATTATAGCTTGTTCAATATGAAAAGAGGTCAAATTTTTTGTCTGAACGCAGCTCAGGTTCTCAAAACCAGTTTGCCCAGAAAAAAAGGTGGTAAAAGGCAGCTGGGCCGAGAGGGCCTGAAGCTTAGTCATGCAGTGAGCAGATTTTATTGGGACTAGAAAGACTATTTTCAAGGTCAAGAGATATAATAGAAAACTGTGCATAGGCTCGAAAGGGGTCCACATTACAAAAGTGAGAATCACATTTAATTCCCACTGTGGAAGCACAAATGGGTTTTGGTGGAAACATATGTTGTCCCAATTGCCCGTCTAGACAATCAGTGGTGTCTAGGCTTGATCCGATGACAAAATTGGTCATAATCCAGCCATTCTAATTGGTTTGAGTCAAGGAAGTCTGAAAGACTTCTGAAATTGCTAGTAAGATCTCATCCAACCATGTCCCAGTGTGAATGGGTGTAGCGTCCCAGGAGACAGCTGGCGATGACCGACTTCAGGGCAAGGCAAAAACACAACCGAGTATTGTGTGCAGTATCCAGTGCACTGGCATCCTGCATGTTCATATACAAGTTTACCTCATAATGAGGTAGGGCAAATTTGCCTCCCCGGGACCCACATTATTGTCTCCATTTGCCTGACTCTAGTCACGGTCTGAGTCAAAAAGTTGGTGAGTCGGAAAGACTGAACAATGGCGGCAACTCCTGTAGCACCAGAGACATGTTGGGATTTGGCGCTGGAATCAAATTCAGCACTAATGCCGGTGTGGAACCCGAAGTGAATTTGAGGGGCACAATTGTACTGCGGATGGATTAGCAGGCAGTGACCAGATTAGAGACCCCTGTGGATACTCGGGCCCAGAGGCATGCCGCAGGGGGAGCCACAGGTGTGCTGAATATGCTCAGCGTGGTATCCCTAACGGGCTCTGTATCATGCAACAGTAACAACTGACCAGGGAAATCAGGGTGCATCGAGACCAGGGCTGGAATTTCCTCCTCTGTAGAATGGGAGCAAGACCAAGAGGCACAGTGATGCCCTTCCGCCTTCTCTGGTGATTGAGAGTGGGGGTGGTTATAAGATTTACTCGTATAACCATCACGGTTACAATCATTCTAGTTGAAAAGGGAATACTTTGTTGTTGTGCTTGACAGACCCATCCCTTTTCTTAGCATCAGGGTTTCTCCCTTATATTTTTGCATTTTGCCCTAATCCCCCAGCACATCTGGGCGAAAAGCAAACAGAGGCAAAAACACAAGAAGATGTGTGGGGATCAATTAAGAAACATCTAAGGTAGGAAAACATTATATTAGTCCTTCCACTTGGGCGCTAAGTCCCTAGGTGATTTCATTAAAGAATTCAACCACTCACCAAACTTTCCACAATTTTTTCAAACCAATTTTATATGTATTTTTCATGTATTTTTCACACAGTTAAAGACATTACACATAAAACATCAAAACTCGACGTTCAAAGAGCAAATAGCATTCCTAATCCCTTCCTACCCATCTTTTCTATTCCCGGTTGCAGAACAAGACAAATATTTAGGCAATCCGAGGGGAGATAGTCCATTTCACACAAAAATGAGGGATACTTCCATCTCCACTTAGTCCATGTGTTGTATTTATACAATGCTACATATAATTTTCAATTTCTTGGGCACCTCCTCTTCATCAGGTCGACACACTGATTCAGGCCTCATGTAGGAGCAGCACAATCTTAATGAACTATGCGAGAGGCCATCACGGCAAGCCATAACATTTCCAGGTACTTGTGTGAGCACATACTGGAGGGGTTTATGGACAACACAAGGCGCAATACAAGCTCCTGACTGGGTCTTTAATTTTGCCCTTTCAGGTTTCTCTGAGCTGAGCAAGTCTGAAGTCATGCTTGCTTAGCTTCCTTGCGTAACACTGTGAGTGGATTTGTACAGGGTAGAGGTAGACCATCATCTCATGGGACACACTTAGCACGTTATGAGCACATCGGCCAAAATCATGGTTGTTTATTCCGTTTTTTTAGTTCTAGAGCACACGTTTTTGTAGTTCTTGATCGTATAATTGCTGTGGCCAGACACAGAGGAGGAGGGCACTCTTGTTTCTTCTCAGCACGGTAGTGCTTGCAATACACTGAGGTGATATTATCTGTCGGACGTTCTGTCATTTGATTCTTTATTGATATTGAGGGTGAGAAGGTAACACGGATTTTAAGGTGCTTGCATGTTTTCATGCATGAGAGAGATGTGTTTTTTCATTCAAGGAGAGCAGAGTATATAAGACATTGATTTATACAAAAAATGTTGTAGGTGCTCTTTCTTTCTTTTGTTGTCGATGTCCTGATGAGGCCAGAATCAATGGGCCGAAACACGTCGATCAGACGAAGAGGATATAAATACACACAACACATGGACTAAGTGGAGGTGGAAATATCCCTCATTTGTGTGTATTGGACTATCTCCCCTCGGATTGCCTACATATTTGTATTGTTCCGCAACAAGGAATAGAATGGATGAGTAGGAAGGCATTAGGAATGCTTTTTTCTCTTTTAACATCAAGTTTTGATGTTTTATGTGTAATGTCTTTGACTGTTTGAAAATATGCATGAAAAATACATATGAAATTGGTTTGAAAAAATTTGGAAATTTTGGGAGTGGTTGAATTATTTAAAGTAATTACATGGGGACTAGGCGCCCAAGTGGAGGGACTAATATATTGTTTTCCTACCTTAGATTATTGTTTTTTTTTAAAGGGCATCCCTGTCGCGTGCCCCTCCCGAGAATAAAGGATTCCGAGACCCTGCCATTAACAACCACCTGGGCCAGCGGATCCTCATAAAGGAGTTTGACCCAACAGATGAACGCTGGGCCAAAACCGAACTTTGCGAGAGCCGCCCACAAGTATGGCCATTCCACGGTGTCGAAGGCCATTGTGGCATCCAAGGAGACCAAGATGGCCGGCTCACGTAACGACTCTGCTCTCGCGAGGACGCCATGAAGGCGACGCAGATTCAGTGCGGTATTCCGATGAGGAATGAATCCGGACTGGTCCGGGTGTATCAGGTCACCAATCACCTTAATTAGCCGGTTTGCTAGCAGTTTCGCCAAGATCTTAGGTTCGGCATTCAAAAGTGATATCGGTCTGTAAGACCCACATAGGTCCCGGGGTTTCCCGTCTTTATGAATTACAACAATGGACGCAAGTCTCTGGTCTCTGGGAAGGGACCCGACATCTCGCGACTCCAGAAACATCTCACGAAGATACGGCACCATTTTGTTCGGACCAGCTTATACAATTCAATGGGGATGCCGTTCGAGCCTGTAGCTTTTCCCGAGCGGATGGAGCGAATAGCGAGCGCTATTTCATCGTTGGAAAATTCCGCCTCCATAGGCTCTCTGTCAGAATCAGACAAGCAAGGCAATGCGATATCTCTAAGCAATAAATGCGAGTCCACCTCCGGTCTGTCTGAGACTGGCGCATACACGTTTGGAAATGATGTGCGAAACCCTCCACTATCTCCACAGGATCAACCATACGCATTCCATCCGCTCTCTCAATAACAGGCACAACACGGTTCAGTCTTTCCTTCTTGTCCAACTAAGCAATCAACTTCCCCGCTTTATCTCCCACATCATACAGTCGCCCCTGTTGCTCACGACTCATGGCCTTGGCAGCGTCAATCACCAGGGCTCTATAGTCAAACTGTTTAAGGTTTAAAGCATGCAGCTTATCCTGCGTGACCCCAGATTCCAACTCTCCCTTCAAGGCAGCGATTTCAGCCTCCAGTCGTACAACCTCCTCATTCTTACTTTTCTTAGCACAGGCAATCAACGACAGAGTTTGACCCCGGATTACCGTCTTGAAGGCTTCCCATAGCGAAATGGAGGAGGACACCGACCCCACATTTTCAGCAAAATAATGATCAATGGACCTGACCACGCCCGCCCGGGTTTTTAGGATTACGGAGATGCCAGGGATTAATCGGGGCCACTCGACCCCCGGCTCCCAGCTGAACATCAATAGAAAGCCATAGTGGGGAGTGGTCCGAAATACCCCTGGCCAGGTGTCTAACCTCTCTCACCGAGACGGTCTGCGCCGCCGGCATAAGGACATAATCAAGCCTAGCAAGGCTCCTGTGTGCCCCCGAATGAAAAGTGTACTGTGCCAGTCCAGGGTGCATCAGCCTCCAACAATCAACCAGACCCAGTGTATCCAGGAAATTACCCAGCCAAGATTGTGACCTCGCAAGATTCCTAGGGGGGCTGCGATCCTCTCTACCACAGACAACAGAGTTGAAACCTCCACTCACAAGCAAAAACCCTTCAGGGAACCCCAAAACCACCATCCCCAAGTCAGCAAATGTCGTAGTTTGTAAACCTGGCGGAACATACACGGAGAGTATGGAAATCGTCTTCCCCTCCCATCTGCCAATAATAGCGGCATGCCGTCCCCTATCATCTAGGATAGTATCATCCACTTCCAAGGGGAGGGAGTTCCTAACAAGGACACCAGCCCCCCTCGACCCAGTGGTGAAGTGTGCGACTAGACGATAACCTCGCCTATTCATTGCGTGGCATGTGTTCCCTATCAAGTGAGTTTCCTGTAATAAAACTATATCAGGGAAAAGACGTTTCAAAAACTGTTGCCATATCCCCCCTTTTATCATGTCTCCCAACCCATTGACATTCCAACTTAATACCCTCAACCCCCTACCCCCATCCCAGGAATGAAGGCGGATTCCCCCTAACAGCGAAAAGGACATGAAAGCCAAAATATGCAAAGATACATTGCCTCTAAAACAATACAAAACAAAGCTAAGTTCCCCCCACCACCCCCAAGAAAACCCCGGAACACATCCCCCCACCCTGCACCCCTGCGATAGTCCAAAAAACCACCCCAACTTGCAGTGTGCCTGTCGCCCTAACCTGAAACTAGTCTACAAAAAGAGAGAAAAACACCCCGGGAGGAGGAAGAGTCCTGTCTTCCCTGCCGCCTCTGGGTATATACCATTATATTTACAAACACAAAAAGTCAACAAACCTCTGCTGCAAAGTCCATGTACTGCACACGCCGGTCATCACTCACTCCTCTTGTTCCAATGGGCCACCATCTGCGCCTCCAGATTGCTCAGTGCGGTCTCGATGCGTCGGTAGAGTATCCAGCCAGTCACTAACGACCTCAGGCCGATCAAAAAAGAGCAATCGTTCATTGTATTCAATGCGTAGTCGGGCAGGGAAGAGCATAGCGTATTTCAAGCCCATGTCTCTCAATCTCCGTTTCACCCCCATAAATCCCAACCTCTGCTTCTGTACAGATTGGGTGAAGTCTGGGTAGTAGCTGACAGTCACATTCTCGAATTTCGTGGGGCCATTGGCCCTCGAGGCTTGCAGGATGGCGTCTCTATCCCTGAAATTGAAAATTCTGGCTATTATGGGCCGTGGCGGGGCCCCTGGTTTGTGTTTCCCGCCTGGAACTCTGTGGGCACGCTCCACCGCAAAAAAGTTACTGAGGCCCTTAGGGGCGAGATGATTCAGTATCAGGTCCTCCACAAGGAGATCCGTCGTCAATTCAGTGGACTTCTCCAGAACCCCAATGATACGTACATTGTTGCGCCTCGATCGGCTTTCGAAGTCATCCAGCCGTCGGGCAAACAAATCATTCGAAGTTCTTAGATTACGAACCTCGGTTTGGAGGTCGGACATGTCGGTTGTGAGACTGGCGGTCTTGATATCCAGAGACTTGACCCGTTCATTGGTCTTCACCAGATCAGTTCTGATCAAGTTGACATCAATGGCCACTGTGTCAAGCTTTAAGGCCAATGTCTCGTATTGCTGGCCCATGGATGTTTTCATGCTCGCAATGGCGCCCATTACGTCTCTTAAAGTCAACTCCTCCGTCACTGGGGAGCCATCTCCAAGCTCGTCCGAGGTTTTAACAATACCACTGGGGGATCCTTAGGGCGAGTGCAGCGATCCATTGATATTGGATTGAATGGCACCCCCTCGGTGCGTGGTCTTGGTCGTCCGCCTCTCACTTTCAGGCTTGTTTGCCATGTTGAGCGACGAGCCCCGAAGGGGCCTTTGGGACCTGGTGTAAATGGCTCCTCGCGAATCAAACTGAGAAAAGTCAGAAGACGAGGCGCATTGTACAATCGTACAATCCAATTAGACCATGGGCCAACAAAGTCAGAGGGCAGCCGGTTTCAGTAAACAAGAACCAGAAAACGAAACTGAAAGTACGTCAGGGGCATCAGTCGACTTCCACTAGCCGTTGTTGTTCAATTGCCTCCAGGGTATCTCGGGGACTCGCGTCCCGGGCTGCTCCTCGGTGTAGGCCTTCAACTATCGGAGTAGAGGAAGTCCGGTTCCCCGCATCCAAATCGATTCCTGAAAAGAGCTTTTATGTCAGCAGGGTCATGTCCGTAATAACCCGTCGTCTGTATCAGGATTCGTGGCAGGATATATGCGGGAGGCGGCGAGGGTCCTGGAGCCCTTTGCTCACGCGACCATCTTGGATGCGCGCTAAGCTCCTCCTCCCTTAGATTATTCTTGATTGATCCCCACACATCTTCTTGTGTTTTTGCCTCTTTTGGTCTGGTGTCGGCCGCCTCAGGTTTTCAAAGAGCCATGGAGAAAGTACTGCACGGTCTGCCTGGTGTCTGTGTATACCAAGATGACATACTCGTTTATGGGTGTGATGAATTTGAACATGGTCAGGCGGGAGCTAGACAGGTTAAATTCACATATTCTCACCATCAAGTGGGAAAAATGTAAGTTTGGACTCAGTGAAACAGACTACTTAGGGCATTCTATAACAGCTGATGGTCTGGTGCCCAAAGCAGAACTAGCCGATACAATTAAGAATTTAGTCTCACAGTCGTCCAAAGCGGAACTCTTCAGTTTTCTGGGGATGGCAGAGTACTACAATAAGTTCATAAAAGATTTTGCAGAGGGTTCCTTTAACATGAGGAATTTATTGAAAAAGATAGTTAAGTTTGAGTGGAGGGTGGAGTGTTAAAGTGAATTCGACTAAGTCAAGACAAAACTCTCTCAGGCACCCAAACTTCGCAACTTTGATCCTAGAAAACCCTCTACCTGAAGCAAGTCTCAAAGGTCTGAGTGCTGTTTTATATCAAGGTGGTCCTGGTCTAGAAAACACCATTATGTTTATTTCTATGAGTCTCAGAGAGGCTTAGTGTAGGTATTGCAGTCCATTGGGCTATCAAGAAGTTGAAGACATTTTTGTGGGGCACTTCCTTCTTGATCGAGACAGATCACAAACTGTTATGTGAGGTTTTTTACCAGTATAGGCAATGACTTTATTTCACCAAGAATTTCTAAATAGGTAATGAGTCTGCAAGCATAAGACTTTTATGTGAAATACATTCCTGGTTCTGTGAATTTTGTGGCTGATACACTTTCCAGATTAGTGCCTGTAAAGAGTTTAGATTCACAAAGGGAAGGTGAACAGAGCGAACCAAGATTCAATAAATCCTCTGATTTTGTTTGTGAGATTGAGTATGAGACTATTTCACAGAAACGATGGCTGGATGCTTGTCGGGAAGATGAGATTCTCCAGATCATTATGGAGCTCATTTGTGCTGGATGGTGTAACAAGGAACAACGTGGTTCATCTTGTAAAAAGTTTTGGTGTGTAAGGGACCAGGTATCCTCTGGTGAAGGCATGTTGTTGAGAGGCCATAGGCTAGTTCCCCCGGTTATTTTACGCAAAGAACTAATGGAACAAGCTCATAAATCTCATTCGGGCATTTCCAAAACTAAAGAGAGATTACGGTCCACCTATTGGTGGCCTTGAATGGATCGCCAGGTCGAACGTTTGGTAAGAGATTGTGTGCAATGCTAACTGAATGAAAAAAAGTATGAGAACTAGAACTCAACCCATGGTGGTTAGAACACGCCCGATTGGTCCTTGGAAGGACATTGCCTTGGACATTTTAGGTCCTGTAGGAGGTCATGGCTCTGGATACTTATATCATTGTTGTGATGGAGGTTTTCCCCAGGTGGCCTGAAGTTAGTTTCTCCAGGGTTGTAGACACTAAAACAGTAATCAATTTTCTAAAAGAATTATTTAGTAGAGAAGGATTGCCTGAAACAATCTTGACGGACAATGGGGTACAGCTTGTGTCAAAAGAAATGGAGGATTTTCTTCTGGGGCGTGGGGTTATGCATACAAATTGTGCCCTCTAGCATCCACAGTCCAATGGGACTGTAGAAAGATTTAATTGTGTTCTTAAGGAGACTATTTCATTGGCTAAGAGCAACTGTCTCAACTGGAAGGAGGGGTTTTCAAAAAGGGCCTGTGTTTAGAGATTTTCTCTTCACACGACAACTGGAAAATCCCCTTTTCTCCTGTTTCATGGAAGGCAACCTGATACTTTCTTGGAACCTCCTGGGGTTCATAAATTTCTTTCTGACAAACGTCATGGCTCTGACACGGAAGACTGGAAACAAAGAGAAGATAAGAGGGGTTTGAATAGCAAAGTGCAGTATGATTTGAGAAATGCTGTCAAAAACACAAAGGTTGCTGTCTGTGACTATGTTATTAAATAACCTGGAACGTGTGCTACTGGGTCCAAGTTTTCTAAACCCTTGAAGGTTATTAAAATCTTTAAGAATGCTGTCAAAACGTCTGATCATAGGGTGTGGAATCTTGGTACGGTTGTTATCTCTCGGAGGAGATCAGAGTGAGGAACCTGTGCCCCTCTGTACTTGGATGGCTATGTTGTGTAAACTTTCATGTGTGGTTGGCTGTAGAATGTTATATTTAAAACTGATCTTGGGCAGAGCCTGTTGGGTGGCTGAGCTGCCCTTTCTGTCATGTATCTAAATAAACCTTTTTAACAAAACTTCAAGATCTGCATTTCTTCTTAAAGGAGTTTACCAACTTTTATACAGTATGTGCATAACGTGCCCTGCATTCTAAATAAGGCTCCCTGTTTTCTGTTTTTACTAATTTTTACACATAAATACAGACAGAAAACAAAGTGTTTTCTCTCTGCATTTATTTTTAAAAGTGGATAAATACAGACAATCTGGCTGCTTTTAAATGACTCTCTGTGCTGTTTTTATTAAATTATAGCCTAACAGCTGAGCAGATTAACAGCATCTGAAATTAAAAAACAGGATGACATTTCGTTAAATAACTGCATATGTCAATATACATTTGTGGTATAATGCTAGCATTTACCACAGGATGTATTGTAATGTAATATTTGGGAACTTAAATAGCTAAAACACGACCGACATCAAAGTATGAGTGTGGGTCTATCAATTAAATAAATATGGAAATGTACACTTTTACAACTTCATTTATACGCAAAACATAAAATAAGTATGGATAAATACAGATAAAATGACGAAAAAACAAATATGGATAAATACAGACAGAAATGTTAAAAAAATAAACACAGTAATACCGGGTGCCCTAACTATAAATTACAGTTTGCATGAGCAAACCTGATCACTAGTCACATAATGATGTACCACAGCTGGTGCAAGGACTCTTGCTGCATAAGGCAAAGGGCAATGCTAGGGTCATCATGATGTGCCCCCTGACAGGGCTCACCTTCTCCGCTCTAATAGCTACAATAGGGCAGCTAATTATTTTTCTAAAAAGAATACTATCAAAGTTCTGTTTCTGCAATGGTATCCCTTCTGTTGGCAATTTAGGCTGGTACCTTTACTGCTTAATGAATTTGGCTCTCAGTGCTCCCGAACGTGGCATCACTCTTTAATGCTTGATCTTTGGGGACAATGCTATTACCCCACATCACCAGGGCTTCCCACCCGCTGGATCATCATCGGGTGCACCACCACCTCCTAGCACTATGGCACTCATCTGTTGTTCTATGAGTTATACTGGACATTAGATATCATTATGTCACACTATATGATAGAAGAGCAGAAACATCTAGCTGACCCATAATGTTTGCCCATCTACACATCACTACAGTAGCACCAGCTGCGTGTACCTCCTGAGTGAGGTGCAAATCATCCTTCTCTGCGCCGCTGGTCATTGCCAAGTTCCAGTGTTGAAGCAACTTAAAGACATCTGCAGGAACCACACTGAAGGAGAATAAGAAACCCATATGTTATGAATATAGAGGTAATTACACTGCAGAAATCACTGTAAGAAGTGAAACAGACAAAAGAGACACAAAAGAAACCATACGGGGGTCATTTCAGAGATATTACAGGCATCAGATCAAACAAAATGAGTTATCACAGGGGGTACATCACAGGGAGAGAACCTCAGAGACCAAAAAGAATTCACACACATCAGCTCCAAAGGGAGATCACACACAGAACAGAACTCATATGACAGAGACATTGTAAACTCCAAATAAATGACATCAGATATAGAAATGTAAATGTTTTGTACTTGTATAGCACACAGCTACCCGGACCGGGTTTCCCGGCGCTTGTACACATACCGCTAAGGAACCCTTCCTGGCTTTTCCCTGTGGAATGTCCACTTCTGGGCATCCCCAAGCTTAAGCCAGGCATCCCAGCGCTGTTGGGGCCGTTGTGGAGATTAAGCAAGCTATTGCAGAGAGTTGCAGCGTGGGACCCATGATTAGAATAGGCACCGAGGCGAGAAATCAGGTCAGAGGAATTTAGAGCTCAAGACCCCGCCAAGGCCAGCCGAGGCGAGAATTAAACCCTGGTCCCGGGCCAGACCTCTGCATCAGGGTCTGAAGCTTTAACCATTGAGCCACACTTCTCCTACATGGTATCACACAAAAGTTGAAAAACCATTAGGTATATTAGTCTGGGAAAAACAGGGGCATCACAGAAACCACAAGGACATCAAATAAACCATATGTATATCACAACCAAGCACAAGAAATCCAAATATAGGAAATAACAGATTGAACTAATAATACCTCTGAGACCATAGAGAGGGCATACCCGGAACCATACAGTCACAGAGGTCAGAAAGTGGCATCCAACGTGTTTTGGAAGGGACAACCTGAGCTTTATGTAAACAAAAAGTAATTTTTGTACCAATAAGTGATGCCTCTTCCATATTACAGATGACTGGAATTGTATTCCAGTAATACAAATCTGGTGTTTGGTTCATGGTACATTCTAGATTAAAAGGGATAACAGTAGGACACTTATTGGAACTGAATCTACAATTTCTCTCTTCCTTAGGATGAATAAGAAAAACAGATTGAGGAGAAGGTTTAAGAAGCACTGCCTTTTGTAGAGTTTTTATGACTTCTGTGATCTACAGTAACTACACATTATTGTTATCTTTTAACAGCGTTACCAATGGCTAATTGCTTACAACAGGTCCTATAGGTGAAAGTGGGGGTAGGTAATAAAGGAAATGGAAATTAAGTTTGTTAACAAGCTTCAGCAGGAGAAAAATAGAGCTTGTAGCCTCAGTCCTAATCTTAACCTTACAAACATACAATTAAGGCTGCTGTCCCCATCTGCTTATTCTGCTTGTGTCATATTCTTGGGTGAACTCAGAATGCAGTCAAACAGCAGTAGCTAATGTATCATTCCAGAGAAATTGATTTGCCGAGTCCATATCACTATTCCACAGATTGCTACATGAATGTCATCCTTATGTTGTAGGTTAGACGAATATGGCCAGGTTTCTTTCCTTGGTTCTCATTTTGCATCTGTGGGAGATATTTACAACTTTCCTCTAATTCATTCACCAATCCAATCTAACCTTTGGTACTGATCATTGAACAGTAGCATCAACTACTGAAAGACATCTGGTATAGCTTAGCGTCATCATAAGCTCTCCTATAATAATTTCATTTAACTTAGTTTACTGCTCAATATTACAGAATGGTACATACAATAATAGGTTGAAAATCTGTAGGTCTCATAAAATGATTTCTATAATTTCTGTAGAGATGGAATCTTCAAGTAATGTGAAGAATATGGGCTAGGAGCTTTCCTTAGAAGCTTCATGAATGACTCTTAAAAGACAAGTCGCGGGCTGTGGCTTGGAACGTCAAGATGGCAGTTGCACTCTAAGAGTGCAACCGCTCCCATCCTCATGCCATCAGTGACTCCTGCTCTCCTCTATCGGTCCTGCTGCTGCCCATGAGCTGGCTCCGTGTGCAGCGAGGGTTCGGATGACACCGGGTTCCCGTGTAGCAGCCATACTCCTGTGAGTTGACATATGCTGGATCTCTCCTGCTATTTCGGAATATTAGAATTACTTTTGGAAGCTTAAGGGGCCCCATTACTCCTCCTTAGGGACCACCCTACAGGTTTTGTGAATAGGATTGAATCCTTACAATTCGGACAACACAATCAATATTTATTGTCTAGGGTCCAACCACGGTTGTCTCTATATCTTGATGAAGACCCGCATGCGGAGGTAGAAATTACCCTCATTGCGCAAGACGGGTCGAAATGTTGACAATCTTTTCTTTTGGCCTGGAATACAACTCATTGGCACTGATACAATTTAGGATGATGCATTTCTGAATATATGGTATCATTCTCAAAAGAGGCCATCAAAGGAATAGACTATTTCATTGATACTGTATACAGGCCTAACATTGGTTCGGTTAATCAATAACTCAGTCCAAAATATATTATATATAATAAATCGTGTATTTTTGTTTTTCATTTTTTCCTGATTCCTCTCTTATCCTTTTTTCATTCACAATGCACATGAGCACTTTCTTTTCACTCTCTTTATGACAACCGTCTACTGTCAAAATGACTTATTGAATATGTTTTGTTCATAAAGATTATATAAACAAAGATTTTTTCTATCTAAAACTGTTGTCTTTGGTCTTTCTCTCTGCAATATTACTCGATGCACAAAATAATTTTCTAATAAACTTTTGGATTGAATGTTCTAGTCCTTTGCGCTGTTTGTGGGCATAAAAAGATACGTCAGGACCAACTGTTGTTTTGACTCACTTCCAACATGGCAGGATCTGTGTGGCTGAGTCTTCAGTAAGCCCAGCACTAACTTGGGCCCATGACGGTAAGATACAACATTTTTGGGACCTCCCCTACTAAATCCTGCTGTGGCCTCCTGATCGCCCTTTCGCTGCGGACCAGAGCAGTAGTGCCCTGAACGGCTGGAATCCGGGCCCCACTTGATGGTGTCTGGGTACAAAAGGCTTGGCCGCCAGGCCCCTCGATCAGCTGGGCCCAAATAGGTGGCATCACAGCATACCCAGGTGAGCGGTGGGGCTCCCTACCCGAACATGTGGCCCATGGGCCTTTTGGAACATGCCTGGCTCTGGTATGCCCGGGCCCTGCCTCCAAGCTGCCTGTCCTCGGCGCCTGCTCCTGGCGGCCTAGTTCCCTCCAGTGGCTAGGAGGCTTTGGTGCTGCTCCCTCCCTCTCTGCCTGGAGCTTGGGGTTGCCACCCCTTCGAAGCAGACCTACCTGTTGGCGAGGCGCGCCCTCGTCTTTCACATTTATTATTGACCCCAGGGACCAAGCTGTTGCAGGGCCACCCGCCGCGATGCAGGTCTTGGATAAATGCTCAATGGCTCCCTACCTCCTTGAAAGCAGCACCACAATGCCAGTTAAATCTTGACTAGTTGACCCACCGGTAGCAGTTTCATGCTCTGTGGCATAAGCCCGGCGTGATTACACTCTGACGCTGGGAATATTTGTGTACTCCCCTCTCTGTGCGTGCCACAGTGTGGTCCTGCCTATTCCATGCACTCTGCCCTCCCACCTGTTGTGGAATATGGATCGTGCCACTCTTCTGTGCCGGGCTGGTTCCCTTCTTGGTGATAATGGCATTGAACTATCTGGCCAGACCCGGCGCCATGGTCTCGGGCCCAGCTGCAGCGCAGGAGGGATGTGTCCTATGAGGTGGGCACTGGTGGGGCCCAGTGTGGTGGGGCCTGGCCCACCATTACTTCTAACACCCTCCCCTGCATGGGCTACATCATTCCAGTTTTCGTCCATTTCTCCACATCCGCACAACACACTCTACCCTCCTGGACTGAGGCATTAATCCTCCTGGTGTCACTTAACCCAGCTTGTGCAATCACCTGGTCCGTCTTTAACCTGGTGGAGGACCTGCAAGTCTCTTCCACCTCGCCTCCTGCAAAAGTTGCTGGTCCCGTGTCACTCCAGCTGTCCTAATCTCCTTGGCCTGAGGGAGGTGCACTAATCCCTAGGGCCTGGTTGTTCATGCTGCTGCGGCAATGTGGCAATCAGGCCGGGTTACCTACTAAGGGATTAAAGCGTGGTCATGTGCCCTCCACCAACATGGGCAAAGATAAACCTGCCCGCCTAGTGACCTCCTAGACCCGCATGGACCAGCTTACTGTCGAACCTGACCAGAGTGGGGGTGCCAGTGCTGAAAAGACAACCTCATCAGTCAGTGACCTTGCCAGGATCCTTAAAGCTATTCAATCCTCCCAGACTGCTGTGGAAACCAAGATCTTCAAGCTGCGGGTGGATGTTGCCCTGCCTGGATCTGCACAATGCTACAACTAGAAACGCGGAGGGTGAATTCCACCTGCCTACAGTGGAAGATGGCATTACTACTCCTAAATCTTCTCACGCATACAGCAGGACTGAACCGTTGAGTCGAAGAAGCTGAAACCTGCTCTAGGGGCAATAATGTACCTGTAGTTGGTGTTCTAGAGGGCAGTGAACCACAACAAGTCACAGAATATCTTGAAACCTGGATCAAAGCCTGGATGCCCAGGGATTAACTGCCCCCCTGGTTCGCAACAGAGAAGGCACACAGGGCACTAAACCGCCTCTGGGAGCATCCCCATGGCCATTGATCACCAGAATTCTTCACTTCAGGAATAGGGATGCAATCTTGAGAGAAGCCCAATCTCGCCTTGACCTCCACTGCGGTGACACCAAGGTTATCCTCTTTCCTGATTATAACAAGTAGGTTAAGCAGCAGCTCTATTTTTACTTGCCTGTCAAGCAAAATGCTCTGGACGCTTGGCCTCAATATAGCCTCCTGTTCCCAGGCAGGCTCCGAGTGGTTCAAGCAAACAGGTCCCACTTTTTCGACACTCCAGAATCTGCTTGGACATGGTTCACAGAGAGCCTGATTCACTGACCTGGCGGGGCCTCCTCCAGCGGAACCGGATTCACCCTCTCTGTCCCCCGAGATGTGGGACCGTCTCCTTCCCCGACGCACTCTCTCCAGGCCTCTGATGCTGTGAGGCACCAGATGAATGAAGGGGACTTTCTGGCTGCCTCTTACTCCTTCCTTGCCGGACTGTCAGCGGACATAGATTTATCACAGAGTCCTGCAATATGATTTCCTAATCACTCTTTGTTTTAGGACACTGAGACATTCCCTTTTGAAATTTGAAAATTATGTTCTCCTTATGGCCACCATCTATCCTGCTCTAAGGAGGGGTCCACTACTCCATTCCCATTTTCAAGCTGTTTTGTGCTTCTGTTTTCTTTTCCATGTGACAGATACTTCTGGGGTAGAAGTATGGGATCGGGATTCAGTAATAAGTCATTTCGTTAAACGTTTTGAACTGTTTGTGTACTTGTTTGTTTTCTATTGCACTAAGGCACACATCTATTCCATACTTCAAGCAGCATGAATCAGTAATGTGGCCCATTGTCACACACTATGGGCATGCACATGGGCTGCCTTACGTGGCGGAGTGCGACACCCCCACTCGTTCTACCCACACACAAACCTTTTTCCTCAGGTCTGGAATCCCTACGAGTTCTGTCCTGGAACATTAATTGACTTCTAGACTGCGTGAAACACACTGCAGACCCAGATTTCGCACATCAACACCTTCCTTAGGTTCTGATGCTTTAGGAGACCCACCTTGTGGACTTAGGAATAGTTAATTTACTATTCCAACTCCAGTGTGTGCAACAGTAGGGAAGGTGTTGGAATAGTACATTATACTATTCCCTAGTTTACGGCGCCCCTCCCCCCCTACAGAAAGTAGTTGTAACAACTTGCTTTGTAAACGTATGCAATGTAACATGGCAGTTGTTGTAACGACCACGTTGTAATGGCATGCGATGTAACGCATGCAATGTGAAGGTTGTTTCCCCTCCTCCAGTGTTACAAGGAGGCCTCTGTCCTCCGGGTAAATTCTCCTGAATTGGTGTTAGTGCCTCTGGCTCCGACCCAGGACTACTTTGGTTGGCAAGATAATATCTCTGTATGCTGCCTTAGTTTTAAATACCTGGGTGTCTGGGTGGGTCATTAGTCGTAAGCAAGAAGTCCCCTTTGGGTAAACTTACAATAGCATCTGCGCTTATAAACACAACATTCAATTCAACAAAAATAGAGCAAGGAAAATAGCATCTATGCTAATAAACACAACATTCAATTAAAAAATGGAGCAAGTAGTGAAATACAAAAATATTAATAGTAGTAATGGCTTCATAAAAAGTGTACAGTTTATTTCAATATATATTAAAAAACACAGTATACAATGTTAAAAAATTAATACAATAATTCACATAGGAAATTGCAACACAAAGTGGGAAACCGAAATAAGGAAAATAGTTCCTATAACGATGAGGCAGCTTTATTAGTCCAAAACGCAACCATACTGCACAACTCGTAATAATATCATAGTTGGAGTAGTTGTTTCATAAACTTAACGTATCGTGACTCAGAGATTGAATCGACGCGTTTCGGTGGGCATGTATATAGAGAGCCAAAACCTTCTTCAGGATTAAAAATATGAATCCCACATCCAAATTACTTATCTAATATGGGGTCGCCGAAAGACCTCCAAACTTCCAAACTGTATTCACGATACCATGTAATGGTTATCTTTATCGGGCTTATAGCTCACGTACGCTGCTCAGATGAGTCCGTAGGTGTGACCATACATTAATTGGATCACCAAAATCTTGCTGCTATATTCTTGAAGAGCAGAGATGTGCTCAACGTGCCGTTAGCCGTTCGATTTTAGTTAATGGGGAATGCTGTGGGTCACGGTGTAATCCCAATCCCTCATAAAGAGCAAGACCGCCCGCAGTCTGCTTAGTTTCCGAAACCGGGTAGTCGGGACAGGCGCCCCAAACAATGTCTGGGTGGTTCTCCACCCTGAGCTTACCTGGTCCCTCAACCTTGGACCTCTGAGGCAGGAGGCTAAGGAAGACCTTGCCAAATGGCAATTCCCTCCACTGAATGTGAGGGGCTGTATAGCCTACTATAAGACGATGATCTTGCCAAGATTTCTTTATGTCTTTCTAAATCTCCTGATATCATTACCTCAGACATGGTTCTGTGCTCCTGATAGGGTTGCGACCTCCTTTTTGTGGCACGGCTCCAGACCTCGCCTCACTCTTGTCCATTGCCAGCGTGCTCCATATGACGGTGGATTAGGTATGGCCAATTTATATTGTTATTACCTTACCTCTCAACTCCTGGTGATACACAACTGGTTTAACAGAGGTTGGTCGGACCCTACTTACAGACTGGAACTATCACTTTTGGGGTTCGCTCGAATTATAGCTATGCTCTACGGTTCCCTTGTCCCCTACGTCGCTCCCCCAGTGACCAGGGTAGTTTTCCTCACCTGGAGGGCTACACTCTGCCGCACTCATTGGGAAATAACACTTATGCAACAAATGCCCCTCTGGCAAGGCACCTGGCAGCAGGAGATGGCGTCGCTACAAGGTTTTGGGAAATCTGACCTCAATGGCATCTTGCCCCTGGGTAGCGTGTGGTCAGGGTCACACACACGGTCCTTTCATCAAGAACTACAGAATACCTATGCACTCACCTCTACACAATTCCACAAATATCTCCAATTGCAACACCCACTAGGCTTTCATGTGCTAGCTTGACATGCGCGTGCATGCACACACTCTTATTCATTCAGTGATGTTTTTTGTGGGCTTATCATTGATGTCACCAATAAAGTAATTTGAGTGGCCATCAGTGATGTTATGACTGAGGCAATGAGCAGGGGATGGGGGGCTGATTTATGGTTTGCCAAACTACCATAACTGGGCAATTTCAGGATATATTTAGTTTGGTTTTATAACTGTAACATCAATTATCTGTTTTTTATTATTTTAAGAAATTCTCTTTTTTTCAAACGTGCTAGTCTCTGAAATTCTTAACATGTTTTTTAGATAATATTTAAGCCTGCTTGAGGATATACTACATCCATCACCCAAGTTCTTATATTCCACTATTTCAAATGATCTGTGTGACCAATCAAACATGAGCACAGCACAATGTGTGGCCAATACACATTGCTCTTCACATTTGGCCTCTGCAGCAGGGGTTGGTCTGCGCCGCAACACCCGGTTGCTCACCCCCTATTACATGGGGGTTGGCTACAAAGTCTGACCTGTTACCAAGCCCTATCCCTGCACCCAGCCATGTGGCTAACCCCCACTGTGTACAGCCTTTAGCTATGGTCAGCATAAGTTGGACTCAGTGCCTGGGCTGCAACCAGGTCCTGGGCACAACCTAGCATATGACCAACCACTCCTGAGCATGTCTTTTGGCGGTGCACACCAGGCGTTGCCCTCTGGGCTTGGCCTTTGGCACAGGCCTGCACCATGGGCGGCTCTTCCGTTTAAGCGGAGGAGAGTTGCCCCACTGAAATGTCCTCAGACAAAAATAAAATGGTAATGAAGTTAATTAATTACCATTTTAATGTTCTTCACCCTGTCCCGAACAGAGCGTCACAACGGGGGCGGGGCTGCTGCTGACTGGCAGCAGGAGAGAGAGCAGGGCACTTTAAGTTTAAAGTGTGAATGTCTTTTTGGTCGGGCGTCTTGCGTCCGCCAGGCACGCATACACACTTTAAACCTCTCTAAACCAGCTGTCTCAAGACAGCTAGGCTAGAGAAAGCCAAAGCCTCCAGAGGGCTGTGGGGTGCTGAGTGAGGCCGCTACCACCAATCCTAGGGCTACTCTCAGGCTGCTGAGAGCAGCGCTAGGATTAGTTTGGGAGTTTGTAGCCTGCCTGCCTGCCTTGAGGAAGGAAAACCATGGAGGAGGACGTCGGGTTGCACTAGCAGGTACATTTATAAAAAACATTTTTATTTAAATGCATCATCCGCCCTACCACCCTCTGCACATGCCGGAAGTAACTGGTCTGCACCAACCCTACAGTGCGACTAACCTCCCTCTCTGCACAGCCTGTGATGGTGCAAAGCAAGGTTGCTTGTAGAAACTACTGCTAAACTCTGTACCCTACCTACCATGCACTACACCATAACATATGTCCACTATGCAGCAGGAAGGCAAGTGTAGATGCTTGATTTTTTGTTTGAATAACGGACCTTGAGCCAGTTCTGTGACTCCAGATAAGCTGTGCATGGTTAAAACTATGCACAGCATACCCTGAAGCAGGCCCTGCAGTCACTAGTTTTTTAAAATTTGGCTGTAACTTTTCACCCTGTGGACGGATTTGCACAACACTTGGATGGATAAGAACGAATTTTGATAGTCCACTATCTTAGTTAGCTAAGGTTGGACATATAATGTGTTGGTTCGTTCAGAGGAGCACAGTTAAGCATGGAAGAGGTGGAAAAAAGGGGTTTCCCATTTTAACTCTGAAAGGAAATTTTGCTTCAGCCTACAGAAGGAACAAATGAATGGGTGTATGGCAAATTGTGCATGAAAGTAGAACTTTATCCATAAAGTGTGTTTTCGCTGGTCTGGCGTAAATTCATTCACTCGTTTTTGAGATATTAGCATTTACGAAAGGTCCCAGCAAGTTTAGAAGTGTTAACACTTTTGTATATCTCGGCATGGCAATCAAAATTTGAATTTTTCAACAATTGTGAATGTTGGGAGAAGGGTCTTAACATTTTTTTGCCTGCCATCTTAAAACTCTGGAGTCAGTAATGACTTGCAGGTTTTATGCTGCGGAAATACAAATTCCACTGTCCTGGTGAGCGCTATAAGACGTGCCCAACAACGGGAGGAAAACTATTGAGTCACCTAGAATGGAAAAAATTATTTTAAGAATGAAAAGGACAGGATTTTATGCTGACACTTCTGATGTTCAGTGAAATTGGAAGAATTCACTAAAAGTATAAAAGGCAATTAAGCTGTGAACAGTCGAAAGCTGTGAGCAGTAGGTGTTGAGTACCCATGGCACATTGGCTGTATTGGCCAACCCATTACCCACAAGGCCGAAAGTCATGTTGCCAACCCATGCTGTTCAGCAAATGGCCATGTGCAGTGGGGGTTGGTCACCCACCACAGGTTTTGAGCAGGGAGAGGCTTGCACAAGGCACGCTGGCCAAAGAGCCAGCCCAAAGGCTAGGCTGTGTGGCCAGTCCCTGCTGCACACAGCTAAAGGCCATGCGCAGGAGGGTTTGGCTGACTATGGTGGGTTGAATGCAGGAACTTCGCAAGATATAAAATAATCATTAAAAAAAATAGAATGAAAATAGTGACTGTTAAAAATGGTGCTCTGGCTCTGGATCAAACATGTAAAACCATAGAAATTCGCCAGTTAATGTTATAGACGCACATAACACACCATAACTTGTGCTGCCTGCCATGTTGGGAAGATCAAGTTGCCAACAGCACAGACAAAAGCAGTTGTTAGCAAAATACGAATTTTTTAGAACATAGCGGAAGGTGCTGGCTGTTTTGAGATGTTTGAATGTAATGGGGAAGGCACTGCAAAGCTGAAGTGTGAATGATGAAAAAGAGTTGTCACTCAGTTGAAAGTGCTTTAAGGTTGGCACTACCATGAGAAGCTTATTTCCAGATCTTTGAAAACAACTGGACTGCAACTGGAAGTACATTGTTTTTCGACAAAAGAAGGCTGATCACTGCAAAGCTAGAAAAGACCAGGTAAAGGGGTTTGAAGGCAGTTCTCTTTTTGATGGGTAGCCAGGCAAGTTGCCTGCTGGAGAGAGAAACCAAGTGATGGTGAATGAGTCCAAAATCGATGCAGAGGGTAAGATTTTGAATTCTTTATACTATACTGAGCAATAATTTGCAGTGATTTTTTAACTTGTTTTCTATTTTTTAAGACTGTTATGTACACTGGGATGGCACTTGATGAACTGTTGCTTGAATCAAGACTCGTCACTTCCACTGATGAAAGTATACCTATTTATTTATTTTTCATTGCAGGAACTTTGATTTGTTTACCATAATTTTCAAAATGCCTACATTAACAACAACTGTGCATTTTTTAGGTTGATGTTACGGTTTTAAATTACATTGTTTATGTGACCCGATATGTGTGAAAGTACAATACGTGCACAGAATGACAAATATTTATTCATACACTTAAGTGTAATGGTGGCTGCTGTCATTCTTGTGCATTGATTTACATGCTGAGGACTTAACCACTTAGGATACTTGTTAAAGGAAAAGAGGATGCACTATGCAGAGTTTATTTAGGCATTATTACTGTTTATTGTGGTAAATAGTGCTTGTCAAGTATCTGCATTTTACTGTCTAGCTTCTCCCAAGGTGTCAGGCCAAACCCCACCCAACCCTACCCTTCAACTGTTACAAGGACAGCAATAAATTCCACACATGCTTAGAGTCTTATAGTGAACGGGACCCAATTCTCTTAGAGTCTTTCTAGACTGTACAACCACACTCACTTTGGACGAGTCTAAAAAACCGAAGACCTATTTGTTCATCTCCCAGCTACTTGGCAGTCTCACACAGTGTGTGAGCTAGCTAGTGACTCAAGTAGAAGTGCATAGATGTGAGAAGGTGGATCAATGATAGTTAGAGTAAGGTGGGATTGCTACACGTTTAAAATGAGACGGTAAGACGTAATGTGGTTCCCTATAATGGTCTGCACTCTTGTTTGATGCTGGATCTAGTCTTCATCTGGCGGCTCCTGCATATTTCATCAGGCGCCTGCAGATCGTTCAAAAAGCGGCGGCTAGGCTGATATGCAAAATCCCATATCGCCATACGATCACACCCCATTTGAGGAAGCTCCACTGGCTTCCCGTGATGAAACGTATTCAGTTCAAGTTCTCGTGTTGGCTTTCAGGGCTTTTCAGCCACGTGGTCCAGCTTATCTTAGAGCTCGACTCAAGCACTCCCAGTACAGCCGTACCCTTAGATGGAATCATCTTTGCCTCTTAGCGACTCCCGGTTTCCGCCGGTCTAAAATGGGTGGCAGAGCCTTTGCAGTGATCACTGCCAAAGCCTGGAACAGCCTGCTATTCTCTCTGCGTACTGCTGAGTCTGAAACTATCTTCCGATGTGTCCTAAAGACCAGGCTGTTTTCCAGCCCTTAGACCCTTCCTGGTACCTACTTCTGCCGCCTGTCATAGCGCCGGGACACCCCTGTTGGGGGTAGCTGAGCGCTTTATAAACTTCTAAAAAATAAATCTCATAGCTGGATTTGTTATGGTGGGATGGTTTTGTTTGTAGGAGAGCATATAAGCCTAGAAGAATGCTTATGGTTGTGGCCGGTGTACCTCTAGGTCTCTAGTTTTTTCTGATTGAAGGGATGTAATTGAAGATTTTGCCATGAGGTCTGCTTTAGTGTCTCTGATAAAAGATTCTTACTGTTCACATGAAGTACCCTGTTGGGTCTGCTCTTCAGACTGCGGTGTGCCAATGAGCTTCAATGTTCTATCCACTTTGTCCATCCAGTTTGAAAGCACAGAATGAAACTTCTGCCATTCTGATTCTGACAGTCCATGTGGTCCACCCCTGATAGCCTGGAGTTCGAAAATCCAAGTCTCTAAGCTGCTGACAAATGATGTCAACATTTTGGCAACACCTGGAAAGACAGAACAAGCATTACTATGCATTATGTTACTAAATTGTCGACATTCAGTGAGTAATATCACTACCTACATATCATAACGCTGCCTCATCCACACAAACTCACATCATACATATACTGTCCTTGCTCAATATCCCTTCCATTCTTCGTATATTGTTTCTTCCATGTTATAACTCTGCCTCTGTAATGGGTACCTTGTATGATTGGAACCCCACAGCATCTAATGGACAATTTATTGTTCCTGTGTCTACCTCCATCTCCCGCTCGTTCCCCCAATCTGTGTTAAGTCTCATTCTATGCGAAAGCCTCCTACGCTAAGAGTAATCTTGGACAAATGTACTTGCTAGATACATTTCAAGGAATGGGAGAGGAACATCTAGTTAGTGAATTGCCTTAGGTGCAGCTAGTGAGAAGTATTGAGTTAGTGCATGTTTTCGATAGGTTGGTGAAAGGCCTATGAAGACCAGCTACCAACTCGGTATTCAAAGTAGAAAAGACTGGAGAATATGGTCTGAGACAGGCAAAGGATGAACGTGGATAAGATAGAAAAGAGGAGTGGTTCTGCTGTAAAGAGAAGGTGGGTTTGTGGGCAAGTGCAAAAGCTTGCTAGAGTAAGGGGCAAGGCAATCATGAGTTTACTGACACATTTCTATTGAGCTTGCTCATGAAAGTGTTCACGTAGGCTGGATTATGCTTAGCATCCTTGAACATGAAATACACATGCTCAAGTGCCCAGACACAGGTTTGGGTCTTATAAAAGGGGAAGGCCTTGCTTTGAAAAGGTGGAATCATGCTTGACCCAGAAGGTTCCAATCTTCCTGATGGCTGCATATTGTGATCTTGGAAGAGCAAATATTGTTCAGAAGATTGTTTGAAGAAATAGCTTAAACATACCTTTATCTTGGGAGGGGAAAACTAATAGGGGCCACAAGTACTGGCAGTTTCCAGTCACCCAGATCACGTTCCACTAATTCTTTTTACAATATAGGCTACTTCTTGCCACTTTGCTATTACTCTCTTCAGTCCCATTTATAGTATGTCATGGAGCCAAAATAATAAGAATTTGTGATTATCAGGCAAAACAAACACAGGGATGATATTCTCCAAACATCCTGAGAAGGTGAGTTCCAGGAAGTACTATCTGATTAAAGGTACCACATGGTTTTTCAGGTGCAGTGTGCCTCAAATTTTGTAAATTTGTTTTAGCCGGTCGGGTAGTGCTGTGCTACTTTACTGAGGCAAACAATTCTCAGATATAAGAGTAAATCCATTGAATGAACTCCCACACCACATCTGCATAGTACAGAACCATCACATCTTCAGAAAAATCTTCACAACCGGGTTTGTTAATCCAACAGTCTTAAGACACTACAGTGAACACTCAAACATTAGCTGTGTGACTTGCTAGGTCAAATAGTTAACAGACTCCCTACACAGACAAGAAGATGCAAATACAGGAAAAAAGGAATGCAGACACAGGAAAAGATGCGTAGCAGTACCCTTGCGCGTCGCTAGGCTTCGTCTGCGGCTCCCTGTCCATCGTTGGCGTCGTTGGCGCCAGGATGACGTCGCCGGAGTACTTAGACGCCGCCCTCGCACGCTGACGTCAGTTCAGTTCAGAGGTGATGGCAACCAGGAACGCAGTCTTAAGAGTGAGGAGACGAAGAGGACAGTTATGAAGTGGCTCGAAGGGAGCGCACATCAGATAAGTCAGAACAAGATTCAAGTCCCCACTGAGGCATCACGAAAGGAACAGGGGGGAACATATGAGTGATGCCCTTCAAAAACCTAACTGGGGACTTGAAAAGAAAAGGCTGATCAGGGAGCCTTAAGAAGGCGGAAATGGCAGAGAGGTAGCCCTTAAGAGTGCCCAGAGCAGAGCCCTGCTGGGCAAGAGAGAAGAAAGAGGAGAACCTCAGAAAGGGGGGCAGAGAGTGGATCCACAGCCTTTGCTGTGCACCATGCCACAAATTTGTTCCACCTGCAGGCGTATACCGATTTCATGGAGGGACGCCTGGCTGCCAGAATCACATTGCAGACTCCAGGAGGCAAGTCAAATGGCCTCATCTGTACCGCTCAATCTCCACGCATGGCGGTGGAGGCTGGACAGGTTCGGGTGGAGGACCGTCCCCTGCTGCTGCGACAGAAGGTCCTCCTGAAGAGGCAGACGAATCGGGGGGGATTGACTGACATGCTGAGTAGCTTGGGATACCAGTATCTTCGTGCCCAGTCCGGAGCCACAAGGATGACTTGGGCCCGGTCGCGCCTGATATTCTTCAGCACTCTGGGCAGAAGTGGTATAGGCGGAAAGACGTACAACAGACCACAGCTCCACTTGCGACGAAAAGCGTCTCCGAGCGAGTGCCGCCTTGGAAATTCCAACGTGCAGAACTGATGACATTGCATGTTCTTTTCGGTGGCGAATAGATCTAACCAAGACTCTCCCCACTGCTGAAAGAGACATTGCGCCACGCCCGACTTCAGATGCCATTCGTGATCCATCATGCACCGACGGTTGAGTTTGTCTGCCCTGGCGTTCAGGGAACCTGCCAGATGTTGAACCACCAGGGTCACGCCCTGATGTTCCAGCCATTGCCAGAGGCGCAGAGCCTCCTGGCATAGGGTCCACGACCCCACCCCGCCCTGTTGGTTGGAGTACCACATGGCGGTGGTGTTGTCCGTGAACACCTGCTCTACACTCCCCCGGACAGAGGGGTGGAATGCCTTCGGTGGAAGGCGGATCGCGCGCAGCTCCATAAGGTTGATGTGGAGCCGGGACTCCGCCGTAGACCAGAGGCCTCTAATCTCCGCCTCTCCCATGTAGCCCCCCCAGCCCAGGAGGGACGCGCCATCACAACTACGTGCTCCGGTTGGGGTAGGGAGGAGAATCTGCCTCTGACTCAATCGTGGTCCGTGAGCCACCACTGCAACTGTCTTGCAGTGCCCTCCGAGATCAAGACATAATCGGACAAGTGGCCCTGATGCTGGGCCCACTGAAACTTCAGGTCCCACTGCAGAGCCCGCATTCACCACCTGGCGTGATGCACCAGAAGGATGCAGGAGGCCATTAACCCCCAAGAAGCCGCAGCGTGAACCTGACCGAGACTCGGGATAAAGGCTGAAAGATCGAAATCAGAGCCTGAATATCCTGAACCCGCTGTTCAGGAGGATAAACCCGAAACTGCGCCGAGTCTAGAACCGCTTCGATGAAGAGGAGCTTCTGAGAGGGACGCAGGTGTGCCTTCGGCACCATGATGGAGAACCCCAGCAGGTGCAGGAGGTCGGCCGAAGTCTGGAGGTGGCTGACGACTGTCTGGGGCGAGCCCTCTTTCAACAACCAGTCGTCGAGATAGGGGAAGACCGACACCCCAAATCTGCACAGATGAGCTGCGACCAATGCCATCACTTTCGAGAACACCCGAGGGGCGCTAGTAAGGCCGAAGGGGAGCAAGGTAAACAGAAGAAGCGAAAGGAAGCAGGTTGCTGGCACGGGGTCGACAGGTCCAAGGACTTGGCCGTAGCCCTGGAGTCCTTAAAGCGCTCAAGCGCACTGTATGCCTTGTCGCCAAAGAGGTGACGGCCGTCAAACGGCATGTACACAAAGGTGTTCTGGACATCAGCCGAAAAATTGGCGGACCTCAGCCACGTGTGGCGGCGAACCGCCACCGTCGTTGCAATCGCCCTGCCTAGCGAGTCCGTGGTATCCAGCCTACATCGAATGGAATACCGTGCCGTATCTCGCCCCTCTGCAAGGGGTTGGGCGAGTTTAACCCGGGTCTTCTCCGGGCATTGTGGCAGCACGTCCGCGACCGTGTCCCACAGAGAGTGGGTATAATGGCCCAAAAGGCAAGCGGTGTTGACCTACCGCAACCCCAAACTAAGTGAGGAGAACATCTTTTTCCCGTACTGTTCATACCTTTTGGATTCCCGAGCAGGGGGAACTGTCGGGAATGCGGTCTGGGAATTAGAGGCCTGGATAACCAGGCTCTCGGGGTGGAGTGGGTGGACAGGAAATAAGGGTCGCCCAGGGCCAGGCTGTGGCATCTGGCCACGTTCCTATCTACAGGCGGACCAAGTGCCCAACAGAATGTCAGTTAAGGCCTCATTGAACCGCAGTAGAGGCTCTGAAGAGCTTGCCTGCGGTTCGAGGACCTCAGTGAGGAGGTTAGTCCTCACGGTCGTGACAGGGAACCCAAGAGACAAGGCCTTGCCTGCCCTCGTCAACACCACACTGTAGGCAGCCCTCTCCTCCGTAGCCACGGTAGTAGGGGAGACAAATCCAGTGCCGGGCGAATTGTCCAAACCACTGGCCTCCCCTAGTTCACCTGTCCAGTCCTGAAAAGACTCGCACTCCCGTGCCAGAGGGTCCTCAGACCCCTCCCAATCCGCCTCGCCCTCCATCTCCTGGTACTCAGGTTCAAATGATGGGGCCGGATCATAGAAGTAGTGCACTTCTCTTGATGTCGAATGCGGTGTCGATCGACGCCGTTCCGACGTCGGAACCAGATCGAGGGGGGGATCGGGGACAACGTCGGGGGCGACACCCTAGGAGTCGACGCCAGCGGAGGGGTCGTTAGGTCGACCAGCGGCGACCCGGATCCGACAGATCCGGCGGGCCCTGCGGCATCGGGACCGAAGTCGCTGACGGCGCCGAAGCACCCGACGGCGCCGGGGCCGAAGCACCCGGCCCGATTGGGCTCCCAGTCGGGACTGCGGGTCCGAAGGCGCCGCGGAACCCGATGGAGGAGGGAGCGACCTCATGGTCATGAGGAAGGCATCGATCTCCTCCGGCGTCGCATTCTGCGCAGGAACCAGCGGGTATGGGGCAGGCCGCGACATCTGGCAGAACCGCGTGGGCGGTGTCGCCCGAACCTCCGGCCGCGTCATGCGAGCGGCGGGGTGAGTCAGAAGAGCGGTGTCACTTCTTCGACTTCTTGTGCCTCTTACCTGAGGAATTGGAGCCCGACGAGTGGTGGCGACCTCCTCCTGGACCGGGACCTCGAGCGGGGCCGACTGCCGGAGCTCGAGGTGCTTACGGGACCGCTCCCACCTAGCCTTCGACGTCAAGGCCCGGCAGTCGGGGCACGGCTTGTCATCGTGATCTGCCCCTAAGCAATACAGGCACCGGCGATGGGGGTCGGTAACCGCACAGGGTTTGAACCCGGGCATCCCTACCGGCACCAATGGAGTCGTTCGACTCGAAAAAAAAAGATCGAAAAAGTTTAGTCAAAAAATGTCTAAAGGGTACCACTTTTTCCGGACCGGCGCTTGCTGGCACGGAAAAAAGAAGAACTGATGTCAGCGCGCGAGGGCGGCGTCTAAGTACTCCGGCGACGTCATCCCGGTGCCAACGTCGCCGACGACGGACGCGGAGCTGCAGACGACGCCTAGTGGCGCGCAAGGGTACTGCTACACAAGTTTCCGGATCCAGACTGACGCCTGGGGATATTCTAAGGTAAGGAATCTAATACTAACCTGTTTCTTTCAGATAAGACGATACACTGGTAAGAGAAATGTGAAAGAAGAAACATACATTCAGACAGGTACAAACTGGGCACAATCACAGTATAAATGGAACGCAGACATAGGTAGCAGCCATGGAGGAACAACAAATAATGCAAACTGAGGGAACAGGGCAGTCAAACATGAGGTATGGGGACACAGTGACAGGAGACACTGACACAAAATCGTAGCAGCACAGAGATAGGGAAATGGAAGGAGGAATAGGGCTTAGCTCAGATATAGAAACATAAGATACGGATATAGAAACATGATGATAGAAAGCCACTGACACAGGATAATACTTAGGCAAAGGAAAAACTGGCAACAATAGGAAGAGAACACAGGAACATATAGAGGCACAAACACTGGACAAAGAACACCAACATGGAAGCAGATATATAGATGGGTCTAAACCCAAGAAATATGGCACAATCTCAGGAAAAGGGGGATTCACGCACTGAATAAGGAAGAATCATGCTCAATACCAGACTACACAGCGCAGCACACTTTGCCAAACCCACATAAATATCATTGAATTACACACTGCACTTTATCACTCACAGCACACTAACACCACATAACATCAGATTCCTCCACAGGAAACCTCACCACTCCAAAACACGCGAATTCATCACACAATTCCACAATATGCACTAGATCCCACCATGCCATTCAACTCCACTTCATGGAACCCTGTACATAGCACCAGAACACAACATTTGAGACACAGACTCAATTCCAAAATATGTAATGAAGACAGAGCACTAGCTTATCAAATATCCCATAAGACCCACAACACTAAAGCAAGTAAACCAATTCTGGCCGCCTGGCACATCACTCAACAGAACTCCATACATCATGCAGTATCATGCTGCACATGCGTAGCATTTCATGAATACCAATTCACACAACATCAAAACAGACAACACCATATCACAATCAGCAACATCATATACCATCAACTTAACACTTACTGAAGATTACTTGACACCACCATTTAACACAACACACCATTTAACAAAACACACTCTCGGCCACCCTACACCAACAATATGACAGTGTTTGACCAGATGATATAGGCACAGTTCCCTAAAGGACTATACAGCAATACCAATAAAAACGAAGGGAGTACCACCATAAAAGCAAAATCAGTAACCATCAGAGAGCTACCAAATCTTAGCTTCACAATGTGAGCCTGTGTTGCCATCTCAGATGTTCCTGCATTACCTAAAAATCAATTCACAGGCGCTACGACCGACAGCTTGGTCAATGCTACCAGAGACTGATAAGTAGTAGGAATAGGTATGCATGATAACACATTGTACATCACCTGATATCATAACATGATAAGAGACACATATACCCAACTTATCAACATATCAACAAACAACAACAGCAAGAGTACCATCTAGAAAGCTGATGTCACTGACCTATACACACCCAATCTCAAAGACAAAGCCAAGCATACAACACACTTCCAGAATCTCTACATATCTACGGCGGTTGTTAAATCACAAACTAGCCTTCTGTGGATGTTTACATGATGCCACAATCAGAAAATAGTAGTCGGGGGCCACTAGAAGACATGAAGAGGACTAGTAAGAGGTAAAAAGCACACACGAGAATAGCGAGGGTTAGGAATATGCCCTCTTATCATATGCACATAAACATGAATATTCCAGGTTGTACTGTACACGTGACTGTATATTCTACAACTGTGAAAGGAATTCTTTTTTAAATGAATGGCATTTTTATAGAGCGCACTAATGCCCCTAGATGTCTTGGTGCGAAAGCCAAAATCCTTTTTAAAACAAAAAACAAACAAAAAACAGGTTTTAGTGCTTTCCTAAAATGCATATGGGCAGCCTGACTCTTACTATACAAGAGAAGACTATTTCACAATTTGCCAGTGGCAAAAGTAAAACTTCTACCTCCCCAAGATACCAGTCTCACTTTAGGGAACAACACATATCTTGCAGATAAGGAGCGCAGTTTTGTACTGGAAACATACCAATGGAATCTGGGGATTCCGGAGTTGGGAGCACACCACTGACCTCTTCCGCCGTATCGCCCCACTGCATCATGGTCTGTGCAGTTCAAGTATTGTCAGGAACGGTTCAAGGTTCAATTTTCAAAGTTTTTTCACCACAATCGGTGCAAGTAAGTACTTGTGTTTAGATCATCTCTAGACACGAGCCTAGCTCGTGTTTCGGGATATTTTCCCTCATCAGTTGAGATAGTTTTGGGGTTGCAGAACCGGTCGCCAAACACCCGTCACGGGCCTCGTTGCCCCTCTGGCGCGCAGGTGCATCTCCAACTAGCTCGTCAGCTATTATGGCTACAGGGAGCCATCAAAGGGGATTCCGGAGTTGGGAGCACATCACTGACCTCTTCCGCCGTATCGCCCCACTGCATCATGGTCTGTGCAGTTCAAGTATTGTCAGGAACGGTTCAAGGTTCAATTTTCAAAGTTTTTTCACCACAATCGGTGCAAGTAAGTACTTGTGTTTAGATCATCTCTAGAAACGAGCCTAGCTCGTGTTTCGGGATTGTTTCCCTCATCAGTAGAGATAGTTTTGGGGTTGCAGAACAGGTCGCCAAACACCCGTCACGGGCCTCTTTGCCCCTCTGGCGCATCTCCAACTAGCTCGTCAGCTATTATGGTTACAGGGAGCCATCAAAGGGGATTCCGGAGTTGGGAGCACACCACTGACCTCTTCCGCCGTATCGCCCCACTGCATCATGGTCTGTGCAGTTCAAGTATTGTCAGGAACGGTTCAAAGTTCAATTTTCAAAGTTTTTTCACTACAATCAGTGCAAGTAAGTACTTGTGTTTAGATCAAATGGAATCTAACTTTGCATATATCTAGGACCACATTTATGAAAAGTCTTAATAAGCAATGCAAAGAGGCTTAAAAACAATATGCTTTTTTGCAGGAAATCTGTGCAGCCTTTGTAATGCCTGGGATATGGACTGGAACCTGGGAATACTAAGGAGACAAGCAGCTGCATTTTGAAGAGTTTGGAGCTTATTCAGAAGTTGCTGTTGCAGATTGACATAAAGAGCATTGCAACAATCAATTTGTGATAGAACTCAAGCAACTATCACTGTTTTTACAGCTACAAAGGAATACAAGGAAATTATTTCTTCAATATTCTTAGGATATACAAACATGAAGAAGGGACCTGATTGATTTGTTCTGAAAAAGTCAGTTTATCATCGAACAGTATTTCTAAATTCTTTACCTTTTCTTAAGGGGACAACAGAACGCCATAATCATGGGGCCACCAAGAGTGGGAATAGAATGAAGTACTATTGCCAAACAGAAGAACTTCCATTTCTCCTGCATTAAGTTTAAGGCAATAATTTTTCAGCCATTTTCCAATCTCCATCATACAATTACGAAAACTATTTGCTACCTCGTGAATGTTATTTGAAATGGACACAACAATTTGGGTATCATCAGCATATGATACTACTAAAAACCCAAATGAATGAAACCGTCTGGCTAAAGGTGTATTATGCTTATTAAGCAATGTGGGACTAAGGGATGACCTCTTCGAGAAAAAGGCTTGGAGACGAAGGCATTCAAAGTGACAAACTGTTGTCCATCAGTGAGAAAGGTGCTTAATAGAGCTAGTACTGAATCCTTAATCCCTATGCTCTCAAGGCGGTCCATCAATACCGTGTGACTGACAGTGTTGAGAACTGCCGACACATCTAACAAGCTGAGTGCCACCTTACCCCCTCTATCAACTACAGATCTAATTTCTTCTGTCACAACAACTAAAGCGGACTCAGTACTGTGTCACCTCTAAAACAAAACTGAGAAGAGTCAAGCAGTTTGTTGCTGTCTAAGAAGCAAAAAGTTCTATATTCATCGCTTACTCAATTATTTTGGCTGGTAGAAGCAATTGGTTAATAGGATGGTAACTGCTAACCTCATGTGGATTAAGTGAAGGTTTTTGTATTAAGGACAACACAGAGGCCTTTTTCCAAGGTCTAGGATAATGTCCAGAACTAAAAGCACTATTTAATAGCTCAGTAAGATGTAGAGCTACGATTCCTGGTGTCAAATGAAAAGTTCTAGAGGGAATGGGATCTGATGGATCAGCTGATTTAATGGGAGTCCATTAATATTACCACCTTCTCCAATGTAAATTCACTTAGTGTCACATTGCATTAGGAGAAACTTCGCGGTTAGAAAATTACATTATATCAACTTGAATATTTGACAAACTCATTATATACATCATTAATTTTAGCTTGAAAAAAGTTTGCCAGGCTGTTTCAAAAGGTTTTATTCAAGCCTGTAGTATTATTGTTAGTTAAATTAGCAAGTGCATTAACTGTTAAAAAAAATTATTTAGCTGATTGGATCTTTTCCGCAAAGTAGGATGTTTCAGCCATAATAAAAACGTAATATTCCCTAATACATTGCTTATATTTACCTCTCTTGTGTGGATCATCATTTTTGTGCCATATTTGCTCCTGCCTACGGCAAAGTTGTTTCTGAGATCTTAATTTTTATTTCTATAAATCTTTTGTGTTTTAATTGGGGCGAGTTGATAAACAGCATTAACAATCCAATGTCCAGAGGCACAACCGCGATGGCCAATATGGTGACCTGATGTCGGCTGTTGCCGACCTCCGCAGTGCAATGGAATACTCTGCTCGAGATCTTGCCAGCAAATTCGATGCGCTTGGTTTTGCAATGGAGAGACCGAGGCTGGCTGGACAGACAGAGCGCAGCTTCACACCGCATCTCCTGCCTCCTCACTGCAAGATGGCGGCCCCAAGTGCCACTGTTGAGACTCTTTGTCCTGTTGTATCCCCCTGCTGAGGAACTTCTACATCCAGACCACGGTGTGGACTCTGAGCCGGACTCGCGTTTGAATCGCCCGCTCCGATCCTTGCCCCCTTCATACTGGAAGTCGCCGTTGCTGCCATTGGTGAACTTTGTGTCTTTCTTCTTTGTCCTGACTCTGTCACAGGCTACCTTGCCTATCTGCTTTCGGTCCTGGTTGGAGTCCCCGGAGCGCTTTGAGGCGACCATGGCTGATGCCCGGTTGCCCAATGTTGGTGTTTTTGGTCTATGGTTCTCGCCCGTGTTCTACAATCCGAAAATGGTGTACTATGTACCCTCCTTGGGATCACTGGATTTTCTTATGCTCGACACGTCTGGGTGTTTATACCACAGTGACACTTCTGGACTACCGAACATTTCTTCCTCGGTTGCATTGATGTGCAGCGGCGGTAAGGAGAAAACGGGACAGGGATAAACGCTTCTTCCTATGGACTGGCAGATTCCTCGTTATTGACCGTGGCAGCTGGGTGGCGCGCTGTTTTCTCTGTTGGTGCGGTGTGCTGACTTTGTGCTTTACACTGTTTTGCTGCAAACTGTTTCTTGTCACCGGACTACTTACTTTGTGTTCATACTGTACTTGCGGGAGGGTACAGCCGAGGGACGGCATCCTGTTTGATTTCCATAGTTCGCAGTGGTGGGGAAGAGAGAATGGGTCGGGGTGTGCGCTTGTGCTCATGATTTGGTGGTTTCCTTGTTGCTGCCCTGGACATGTGGGTTGTGGATTGCTACCCTTGACTGTGCTCTGGGCTGCTTTTGGGCTTCCAACTTCTTTTGATTGTAATGTTTACCATCACCGGACACCATAATTTGTGCTGTTATTGGCCTTACGGGAGTGTGGAGCCGAGGGACGGGTGGTGGGCTCCTCCCCGCCTTTCTTTATTTAATGAGAGTTTTAGATTAGGACTCTTTTCTTACTCTCTATATTTCGGGACTCCTTTTACTGGGCGACAGGCACACTGCTAGGGGGGGGTAGGCCGTAGCCAGCTGCAGGGGTGCAGGGTGGGGTGTGGATGGGGGGGGGGGTTTGTTTTTATTTTTTGGTTCTATGGGCCTTCTATTCTTTTTCCTTTTTTCTTTCTGGGTTTAGACGTTTATCTTCTAGGTGGTGCGCAACGATTCTGGCATTTTGTTACATTGTGTATTTGTCTATCCTGATCGTACTAGGCCGTAACCAACCTGTTGTGCTGTGATATCCTGCTCCTGTCTATCCTTCAGAAAAAAACTTTTAAAATTAGACCTCAGTATTCCTGTACCAGATCCTTTGCGCTCATTGTGTTGCCACGTACTGTACCTGTGAGCCCTTGGGCTCTTTGCTGAGTTGTATTTGCGAATTTCTATCAATAAAGGTCTTCCAAAAATTAAAAAAAAACAATCCAATGTCCATAGTTAGAAGCCGCCAGGTCCAAATCATGAGCTGGTTGTAGTCAATGGACAAAAGTCCCCACCCAAGGAAAGCCTGCTTCACCGTAGGGTTCCTCCTCACGGCTGACACACAGCAGGATGCCAGCGCGGGCTACATACCTACTTAGAGGGGAGTACTTCAGAAGATGGGTATAAGAGGTATATACCTATGGATAATTGGGTGAGTTGTATGAAAGTTGTGCAGATTGGAGATAATCAGTGGACAGCGGAGATTAAAACTTCCTTCTGGTAGACTCAAATTTTATAGTTATCTCCAAGTGGGCTTAAAGGGAAATGGGAACAGATTTCATCCGGAGAGAGTGGTTGAAATATTTCTGCCTAAAAGAATTGCCCTCGTCAAAAAAGTGCAGTGGCATTTTTCAAGATCTGTCCCTCTCGGCCTGCTAATAAATCCATAGAGGATTACATATATTGTGTAAGGTATTAAATGTTTTTAGTCAAATTAATGTTTCACAGTCATATGGTTGTGATATGGGCAATCTTTACCTGTTAAGGCAAATCGTAAAGTATAGTTCAGTTAACAAAATACCTCATAATTCAAT
Source organism: Lissotriton vulgaris (assembly GCF_964263255.1). NCBI lineage: Eukaryota > Metazoa > Chordata > Amphibia > Caudata > Salamandridae > Lissotriton > Lissotriton vulgaris. Next base: position 127,318 of record NW_028241331.1, read on the forward strand.
GGAAATAGTGTCATGAGAGCCAGGAGTCAGAATTTAGCTGGGTAAGCTTATTCTTATGGGTTGTCTTAATTTGTTGTATAAGTAGCAGTAACCCAAATTGTATAGGAAAGGCACACAAATCAGACTTCAGGATAAAAAGACACTTTTATGGGTGAAATCATGAGCTATAAAGTGTAGTACATAGTATATCATTGTTAAGTCTTGATACATATATCCACAACCTGAAGATCCAGCATTGTTCTTTCTTCAGGAGGGCGCATAGTCCGTCAGTGGGGGGGCATGATAATTGAGGTTTCTCTATTATCATCCCATGTATGTCATTGTCATGATGTGACATTTCCAGAAAATGATGAGTCAATGTTGTAGTGGAATGTCTGCAAGTTAGTGTATTGTGAGATTCAATTATCCAAGTCTTAATCTTCCCAGTGGTCATTCCTACAAAGTGAAGTCCACAAGGACATGTGATTCAGTGAATGATTCCTCAGCTGTTGCATTTAGGTATATTCTTAGCTCCCAGGGGGTTGTCAGTCCCGGAGCTAGTTGTTTAAAAGGGATGGTGAATTTACACACACCACATGTAGCGTAAGAAAACTGACCCAGTACACTTGGGAAATGCCAGAGTGGAGTATGTACATCAGTGTGGGTACTTGTCCTCGGTCAATATGCACTAGATTGTTGCACCTTTTTAAAAACAAAAAAGTTGTGTCTAGTTTCATTTTGCCAATATTAAAAATGTGTACAATTCTCATTGGTCTATTGAGATCATTTGAAGGAACTAGAAAATGTGTTGACCGAGACTAGCTTGTCTGACTCATTTTTAATTTATGACTCGAGCAGTGCCATTCTGTTGTTTTTCTTTGCCCATTCTTGGCTTTATCCATCAGTCTTCATGGATAGCCTCATTTTATAAATTTGCCACTCAGTTTTTCTGCTTGGGCAGTAAATGTGTTAGGGTGGGGGTAGTATCTCCGATGACGTAGGAGAAAGGAACTGGCCTACTTGGAGATTATCTTTCAGTGCCCTCAGATGGATACTGTTGTCTAGGAAGAGCACGTTCCTATTGGTCGGTTTTCTGCATAATTGTGTCACCAGTCTGCCATGTTCTGGATACATGAGTAGGTCTAGAAACAGGAGTTTGCTCTTACTTTGATGGCTAGTAAACTTCAAGTGAGTGTTACAGAAAGTGATTCACTATATGAATTCAGGAATTGACTCTTTCTTCTCTTCCCATTTAGGGAAGGATGTGATCCATATATTTTTTTTCCACTTCACTATCTGTCGGTGAAACAGATTAGTGTTCAGGTGTAATGTTATGAATCTCAAACTGGTGTATGTGCAGGTTAGCCATTCAGGGGGTATACTTCCTATTGAAGTCCTTATGGTTTGCAGGTAAAGTTGATCTGTAACCTAACAGTTCTTTAATGGCCAGTGATGCACAGTTCACTATGAAGCCAGTAGGAGTTTTTGATGTAGGTGGTGTATTCTGTAAAAGAGTTTCAATGGTATGTAATGGTATTTCTTGCAGAATACTAGTGTATAATGATTCTACATTTAGTCTGGTGAGGAGGTGTTTAGTGGATCAAAATGGAGGTCTTCTGAAAGACCAAGGATCTCCTTAGTGTCTTTCAGGTATGAGGGCACCTGGATAAATAAAGCCATTAAAAACCAATCCGTAAATTGTGGACGAGGTTCTAAAAAGGATCCTATTCCCAAAACTATTGGCCTTCCATGAGGTGGCCGTTGTAAGTTATGTAGCTTAGGAAGGAAGTAGAAGCAAAGGGTGCGTGGATCAGTAGTAAGAAGGAATTCTGTTTTTTTCTTAGTTATTCAATTATTGTGAAGAGCCTCTTCCACAATAGCCGCCATGCTCCTTTAGGGGATAACCTGTCCAACAAACACCACAGAGGTTTGCACTCCCTAGTCTTTGGAGGGTACAGAATCCGTGGCCTTGTCTGCCAGGCCCCTTCCCCAGGAATCGTTTTCAATTGCATTTACAGGTGCCTTTTTTATAAGAAGCCCTACAATGAAGAAGGCAACTCTTGGTTGGGTGAGGAATTTTGTCCTTAAAGACTCTTTTCACAGTTGTAAAACATATAGCCACTCTGTAAACTTAAACCTGGAGTATTCTTGTTTATGTGCACACGAGAGGAAGAAGGAGAACACATGACCTCTAATGAAGCCTCAAAAAATAGGACATTGGACTTTTAAAAACTCTGTAACATACCAAAGCAGATGCTTTCTCAAACATTGATGTTATTTGTACCTCATTTATGCTTAGCATGCCTTAGTTAATAGCCAGCATATTAACTGCTCATAACACAACCAATCTTCAATAAGTCTCCAAAAAGTGTTATGGAAATGTACCACTATGCAGGGGAGTAGGGTGTCTCATTCGATAATGTGCTCTGGTCTTTGTTAAATGCTGTATGTCGATGGTCTTTCTCCTTCTCCTTTTCCTAAAGTCCTGAGGTAAAGGAGACCCCTTCCAGCAGCCAGAGTGTCTGACCTGTGGTGACACCAGAAACATAGGAATACCATCAGGAATGTGGTGCCAAATTGTATCATAAGGAAAAGCTTCCTTGTGAGAAATATTCTAGCACCAGGTATCAGAAGTAGAAAAAGGTTCAATCAGAACTGGCATAAGAGAAAAGAACTGCTGGCTAGAATACCAATACAGAAGTGCTATGGTAGACAGCAGCACCATTATTCACTTCTCAATAAAGCGGAAAACAGTACCCATAAGACAGGAATGGGATGATCTTAGAGCAGACCATTATGCACTGGGCAGGCTCCACTAAGGATTGCATGCTAGTAAACAAGCTCTAAAGAGACATCGTGGTGGTTTCTTAGTTAAGGAATTGTAGATCCCTTAATGTGAATGCATCTATCTTGGTGAGTGCAGTTACTTTATGCAGACCAATGGTATCCTGCCTGTGATCCTACATTTGGAAAAGCCTCGCCTCTCGGGACACCTATTCATTATGCTTTGGAAATACTAAGATACTAGTTAGAAAACTCCTTATCCAACAACAGGTTCCTAGAAATAGACACACAGAGAACCAGAAGATCTTGAGTACGAGAACTTTGAGGAAATCCGGCCCTTCTCCAGGAAATAAAACTACAACACTTGCCACAGAATAGAAGGTGTTAGTGGATTAAATTATACAGGTAACAGAAAGAGTCAAGACTGGCACAAACTCTTGGAAATAAATAAAAACTCACAGATTCAGAAAGCAAACAATCATCTGTTCCAATTTGCCTTCCTTTGCTTGAAGAGTTCACCTTTTCTAGCAGCAAATCTGGCTCCTTGACGACTGACCATAAGGTAAGTTGGTTGGGCACATGCTGGATTGAGAAATTCTGTATTTTATTCATTATGTGGGCCCTTGCTGCTCTAATTGCTATCTTTGTACTTTAATTCAATTTAAAGTTTTCCCAAAAGCATGAACTTTGGCTTTTATCTAGCTCGTCAAACAGGTGACTGCTAACTTCTCAATAGAGTCCATGATCATCTTGGGACATGATTCCTTTAGAAAGCAAAGAAAGGAAACCAGCATTGTCAGACCCCATTCGGGAACGTTACTGTGCAGACAGGGGCTACTGGACACGAATCATGGTGGTTGAGATTGTTTGACTTTAGTGTTGCAGGGTCTGTCCTACTATGGCTTTGCAAACTGGGCCAAGTATATCCTTTCCATGCTGGACGCTAGGCTAGGGAGGGCAAGACTTTGAAAGGATCTCTGGGGAGTATCTTGGAGGCAAGAGCTCAGAACTCAAGAGCCAACCAACTGACACAGTAACATATTGTCCAACTCAGTAATTATCTTTTAGTTAAATGAAAGTACTTTAATCTCACAGCAAGATGAAATACTACAGTTCATAGAGGTTCCAGGTACGAAACTGTTATGTCATCTAGTATCCTCAGTGAAGCGCTCCGGTGCCCTCTTCATGCTTTATGAATTTGCTAATATCTACAGTCCCTGATATGGAATGGGTATCTGCATCAAATATGCACAGGTGCAACTCACTCTGGATGCACAAATCAGTTCAATTGTTTTTGCTGACTTGAGGTTCCCTAGGTAAAAGTCGTAATTTCATTTCAACTTTCTATGCACACTCGGGCCTGATTCACTAAAGGCCTTCACACTTGTGGGGAGGCCCCACAGTCATGGGGGATTCTCCTTACTCTTGGCAGAGGCCCCGCAGTCGTGGGGGTGTTCTCGCACTCAGGCGAAATCTCAGCAATGACTACTCTTATTCCGAAGATTCTGCCCTGAGTGTGGTGACGCCCCCATGACTGTGAGGTCTCCGCCACAAATATAGAGGCCCTATGTGAATAAGGTCTTCAGTATCTTGTTCCAATCATGACTAGGCCCTGCTACTAACTGTTTGGTGGAGATGCACCCTGGTGGTGCCAGTGGACACGTTCTGTGGGCCCGTTCCTGCTGCTGTAACTTTATTGACACAGAGGTTGCAAGGGCAGCCTGTTTATCAATAAAAGACACTGTCTGAGAACATCATGGTAGGCCTGCAACATCGGTGCTCATCGTTGACAGTTACGGTCTGCATGGTAGGATGTAGACTGGTGCTTGGTGACAGCAGTTGCAGCCTCCAGGCATGGTCTTCAGCAGGTCCGTGTCTTTGACCGTTGTGGCCTATATGTTGATAAGGGCTTCCGTTTCGGGGGCGATGAAGGATCTTCAGCTCTGAGGTCATTCACTGGCAGAACCAGTCTCTCAATCACACAGCTGCATGCCGGACAACACAATGAAGCTTTGCACTTGAAAGTATTGCTAAAGCTCATAATGGGAATCATTCAGGGAACTTTGGGGCCCCTCACGACGCGGTTCACTTCTGGATTCCCTGTGGAAGTTTTTGTAGCAGATAAAAAACAGAAATGGTTTGGGGGCTGAGGCACATCTCACAACATGGTCTGCTTCTGGCTTTGCTCTTGAATGTTCACAAAAGAGTCCCTCTCATGGGGTGGAGGCTCCTCACCACGTGGTTTGCTCCTCGTCTTATTCCATCTCAGTCAGCTTCCTTTGAGTGTTGCTCAAACCAGGGACAAGCTGATTTCCTCCTCCTGGAGAGTCTCTTCACCAGCAGGCACTAATTTTGTCTCTCTTAGCAAGCAGGCAGACTTCTAGGTACTATAATGATCCTCAACTCTTTCAGCATATAGTGCAGAATTCAGGTGATGTTCCCTAAGCTGTGAGATAGTAGCTATCTTGCAGACACTCAGGGATGTGGATCCACTGTCTAAGGCTCTTGAACCGGTTTTGGTTGGTTCACTTTCAAATGTCATTTTCTGGCTGTCTCTCAAAAACAGTCTTTATGCAAGGTGATGGCAGGCAGCAATGATGTTGGCTCCAAGCAGAAGTATCCAGAACTAAAGCACAATGAAGTAAGAGCTCGCTCACCTTCCTCTCATCAGCGTTTCCGAAGCAGTAATCCGGGACAGGCAGCAGGCCCATTCTAGAAACCACCTCACCTTGAACAATAGAAACTGCAGTCCTACAAGAGATGTACTAGCTAACAAATGGCAGTGCTCAGAAGTAAATAATCAGCAGCCACCTGCTAACAAGAAACACATTGTGTTTTTAATGGTCGGACTGTCTCCATCCTCAATCACTTCAGTATCTGGGTCTAAACCTAACATCCAAGGAAATGCAGAAAATACACTTATAGCTGGATCCAGCTTCCATCTTGTGCTAGGCTAATCCAGGGGACATATGAAATGGATCCCACTGGGTCTAATACCAAGATTCTCACTACTCACAGTCATACTACCTTACATATCCTACACATCCTCCTTGGGAGAACAGAAAATCAGGATATCAGTTTCAGATAGAATCGGGCAATCTGCGCAGGGGTACTTGCCTGTTTATCATGTATAGGGCATTCCCATCCCAACATAAATAGAGAAGTTGTACCAAGTTTTTTTAAACCACCACACGTTGTGCTCCAAAAAAGTTTGCCCTTTTGCTCATGCCTTAGAAAGAATGTAGCTAATTTGGGATCGCCTTCACACCTCGATCGGTATATCCTTCACCCCCCCCACATTCACCAGTAATCGAATTCCAAGTCATTTTCACTTATAAACTATCCCATGCTTGTCATATTCATCTGTCATTCCTTTATCTGCATGTCATTATTTTAAGCCTCTAAACCGTCGTCTAGTCACACTGCTCATACTTATACCTCATGTCACTTAAATCCAACATCGCTTGTTTGTCTTTCATCTATCACATATATTTTTATAGTCCCTTAAATCCACTCAGTCACTCCATTAGCTACATTCATTAATTTGCCCTGCTAATGATATGATTCCTATCCACAAGTGCTATAGCTCATACAGTAAGTGACTATTGGAAATATTTCTTATGGTGCTTACCATTCTCACCCTCCACTCGACAGGAATACTGTACACACAGATCCTGGACGCAGCGATTAAGATCCTCCATAACCCTGTGCTCTGGCGGAAGGACACCGTCCAGGCTGCAGTGGCGCTGCAGCACATCTTGTCCCAGATTTGTCCATTGCACCTGGATCGACTTGGCCAATTTCAACTTCTCTTGGTTGGTCAGGAGCACATCTCCGCCAAATCGATCGAGGTCCTCGCTCATCATCTGAAAGTAAACGATTCAATAATTAATGAAGGGTCAAGATTCATCCTCATTAAGAGAAAAGACTACCAAATGTTTTTTGGTAGCACTATGCCTAGATGGAAAATAAGTTCCATGTAATATCTTAACTGAACACAGCTGGTGGGTTCGCCCCATGCAGCGAGGGCTCACAGAGAAATCCATAAGCACACTTGATGGCAGATTTATGAAGGCTTTGCAAAGTTACAAAAAGGGATCTAAACCAGTGCTAAGTCTTGATAAACTATTAAGGCCTAGATTTAGTAAGGGCTTGTGTTGCCCTTGCGTGACACAAGGCGTCGTAAACCATTAAGTCACATTTACTAAGCCTCCCAAATCCACCTTGTGTGGCTCTGAATGGCTTAGTAAATCTAGAGTAATGCAAGGCAACGCAGCCTCTGCCTTTCTTTACTTCGAGTTTGGAAAGTGTTCCATAGGTAGAGTGTGGGTGTTCTCACGCATAACCAGATTTACTAAGAACAGTAAAACTGGGAATGCGTCAAAATGCTATGCCATCCCAAAAGAGGCATAAGGAGGAGAAATATGTTTATTTCTCCTTAATATTTCGTCTTTTTACGAGTGCTGCATTCTGCAGCACATGTGAGAGAAAGAGAGAGAGAGAGCAGAAATGCTGCACATCTTAGTAATTATGGCCCCTTCCTGCTCTTTCCATTTGACGCAGCCAGCAAGTTGGCTTGCTGCATTGCGCCAAATGTTAGTAAATCTTGCCTTTTTTTGTAGCACAAAATTTTCTTTTGCGCTGGAAGGTTGTCTAGAAGTAATGAAAATCATACATTTCCCTACATTGTGTAAAAGGGGCGTTCCATGAATGGTACATGATTTTTTTCTTGGTAGCACCCATGGTGTTTGACGCAAAGGTAATCATCTTATATTGGCAGACCGGCCTTGGCCCAAAAGATATCCTTCCATGAGGCAAACTTTCCATTTGTGGTGCACAGCACACACACGTACAAAGTATGCATCAGTGTAGTATTTTGTACTGGTAGGGTACCCTTACAGAACAAACCCTATGCTAGACTTCACACACACACACACACACGCACACACACCCACACACACACACCTTTGCACCCTAGTGTAAAAATGTGTACATGATGATGCGCACAAATTTCTAATGTAGTGCAATCTGTGTGTGGCGCATGGCAGTGTAATTATGTCCCAGTACTTGGCATCATCATATCCCTATAGTTATAGTGCTGACTGCTTTCTCACTGATCTCACTGTGTTGTGTAAAATACTAGTAAATTTGCCCCACAGCACTCATTATAATCACCAAAACAATTCTCAATTTTTGATTTAGCAAACATATCATTTAGTGTAGAAATGGTTTCCAGATTTGAAGTCAGAAAATAGGCCTTAGATGGAGAATCCTTGAACAATTAAAGAACTTAGAGTCTGATTCTGATTACGAGTTCTGGAGGTCCCGCCTGCAGCCAGCGGTCAGCGGCAGTGTTTCTGATGGGGGTGTATTTTTTTAGCATATGTCGATGCTGGTGTGAATATTTAGATTGCAGTGTACACATATGCATGACACGAGAAAAAATACCTTTTATGGATATTTTCACATTGAGTCTGGACCATATGTTCCTAGTCCAGTCAATGGAAAATAGTACAAAACAGATTTACTTGCATTTCGGCGGGAAAAGGGTCATTTCCTGCGGGGCAATATGCTGCTGTGAAGGGGGATCTGGAGAAAGTAATCTATGTCGAAGACTGAAGGGAAGAAAAGGAAATGTATGAATATGTACCCCAATTCCTTCGATTCCACCCACTCAAAGCAAGCAGTCCCATCGCCATGATTTGCTCATCGGAAAGCCAACTCATAATTCAGACTCTGTACCACCCTACGGCAGCTGCTTTTCAATGAGAGCCATCGAAGCGGCCTGCGAATGCCTGTCGGTGCCAGCAGTGAGCTGGTGATCTTTCATCTAAGGGACCGTCAACATCGTAATATGCCGGTCGGACCGCCAATGGTGCAGCGGTGAATCCGACACTGACGTAACGGAGGTCCCAAGACCACCAAACTCGCAATCAGGCCCTCAGGCTCTGATTTAGGGATTGATGGACAATGAAAAGTCAGACAGGGTGGCAGAGGCCTTTACATCTGCCTCCATCTCTTCCCGCCATTTTGAAAGATGTCTGCCAGGTCGACTGTTAACTCTACTAATTGCATAAACTGCTGTCATAGAGGTTCCTGTCAATGTTGTAAAAGTTCTTTTTTTAAAAACAAGCCCCCAAACCAGGTGCTTGGTTTTGATATAATAACAAAACTAGTAGCACAAAAAAAATCGATTTTTCTCACATGTTGTGAGGATTATTATGTTTTATTTCCAGTCCCTCACCGCCACACTTTATCTAAATAGGGCAGGCAGTGTTATGTGCTTCCCCCACTCCTTCGAACCATTGGCAAAAGGGTTAGGTAAACAGAGTAAATTTAACTCAGTTGGAGTACACCTGGGGTTCTGCCTAGCTCAAAATCAGGAGGGCAGACCGAGAGTTTGGTGGAGAGGCTACTTTATCACTATTTGCCAAACTCTAAATTTGACCCCTATTTATGGCTAGCATCAACCTCAGGTTTCACAAACATGAACATCTGTAAGCTGTCCAGGTTTCCTTTGTCGAACAATAACACAAACATGTTTCCCAAAAAACAAAGCAAAGGTTCCACAGGGTGCATGCAACCCTGTTCTATGTGCCTATACTACAGTTTTTTATCAAAGGTTCTCAAGCCAAACAGTTCTACTAGAAACACGTACTTTGAATAGATCACCAAATAGTATTGAACCTAAAATGTGAAGGCAGATATGATACATCCTCTGAACAGTATAAAAGTGAAATGTGCAATACAATGTACTAGCAAATTCCAGTGTGGCTTGTGTCATCTAGAAATGATACTCTGAAAAGTAGAACATAGAAAAGAAGTGATTCAAGGACAGTGTTTGATGTAGGAAAGAGCCCACAGTGAATACTTTGATTTGAGATCGCTACGACCTGATTTTATATTTATGGACAACCATGGTCATCTAAGGCTTATTAACTGTCATCTAACGAGGACCAAGGATTTGTCTAATTATTCTACTGGGGTGCTAAACCACGCTTCACCTGTTTTATCTTCCTGTGAGCCGGGTTCTATCCAGAGAGTAGGACAGTATGTCCCCCAAAGGGCACATATCTGAAGCTGGATTTGGAAGGCAAATGGGTGATGATTTTGTCTGATTGCTATATGTATCAGAACATCTTAAAGCAAAAAATGTGTATAGGTTGGATGGCTCATTGCATGAGAATGGCAGACAGTAACAAGTCAAATTTCGCATCTCCTGCACAAATTAGATCAGAATTTGGAATATGCAATCAGCAAATTGCAAGGATGGGACAATATATAAAGGTATGGAAATGAATCAAAACTAATACTTCTAATCCAATGAGTTGCTTATTCTGGCAAGATATACAGCTGAATCAAAGTTCAAAATTAGGGAAATGTTTACAAATAGCACTGAAGGAGTTATCGGCACATGAGATTTGGGAAATTACTATAACATCAACATCCTTTAAAAAGACGATTAAAGGAATAATAAAACCACTGTCACATCGGAAAGATAAAGAGCTATTTGGATGGATTATTTTGAATGAGTATAAGATCCTCAAATCCCAGCAATATCTAAAAACATCTTAGACTGCACAAATAATAAATATATTTATTAAGGCGAGATTTGGCTATATTCCAGGATCAACGCAAGTAGTGGCATGGTTGCACCCATCTAAGTTGAATTCTTGCAGACTATGCAACCAATGGGAAGATAACATTATCCATTTGGTTTGTATATGCACAGCGATGAAGTAAGAAAGATGGAGATATTTAAAAAACGATTTTATTAATCGAGGAGTATGATCATGTAGACAAGCTCTGATATTCTGTTTTAAGCCAACGGATATGATCATGAATACAAACTTGACAAAATTTCTGATTTTAACAAAAAAGAAGTTAGAATCCAGTGACTTGAGTATAGTAAAGTTGGTAGTTTAAAATGGCTAGTATAGAAATATAATTTGCACAGGAGAATTTGCACATAACTCATGATTTTATTAAGTGTAACTTGCCCCTTTTATATTAAGATATGACTTGTCGACTTGCAATATGGATGAATTAACCTTGCCCACATTATGTATTCTTCTTTCCCCCACAGCAAGTTACTTGTCTGCGTACGGTTTTATGTGGTCCTCCGAATTGAAGTCTTGTTTTTAATATGGCAGTGTAATTGATGATTTCCCATTGTATGATTTTAATTAATCACGCAATAAAGATTTGAATTAAAGTCAAATTTCACTAAATCTCCTGACGGAAGTAAGGGCTCCAAAAAGTCAACTTTCCAGAAAAGTCAGGCTTTAACTGCACATCTGTAAATATCCCTAGGGAACATCCCCTGAGCACAGCCAGTATCTCTCTGTAAACCCTCAAGAAAGTTGCATATATTGCCCTTATTTTGTGAAAGTAAGAATGAAGGAAAATTAGTTTGACCCTGCTATATTTGTGCAGGCTAATCTAATGTTTGAAGCTATATTTTCTGTCAAGGACTGACTGCTGATTTGTTCACAGATTGCCATACAGGCTTGCGCAAGGGTCTTGCACTGTCAGTATAAGACTGTGAGTGCCTGGTCGCTAAGCTTAGTAATGTCAGATCTGATTGTTACATGTTCTCACCTTCCTGAGACAATAATTCCGTTCCGTCTGATAAGATTACGTGAAAAGCCTAGTAGAGCTGAATGGCAGGTCAGATTGACCAGTTCTGGGCTCTAGGATCATCACTGTTCTGTAAGCGAACACTACACATTTTTCTGGCATTGGAGGCAAAAGTAGAATACAAAACTTAAATTCTAGCTAGGCAGAGTGTCTTTAGTCCACAGTAGAGGGTGGTTTATAATTGTTCTGTCTATTCTTACAAACACCCAATTTCTGATATACAATTATAGTGTATTATGGGTCTTATTTAGAATTTACCAGACGGGGTACACCATCAAAATATGGCAAAGGCCTTTGTGCCGTATTTAGAGTGCCACTGGATATAATGCCCTTTGATTATGGTGACAGGATATCTGACAAGTTTTTGACAGGATACCTAGTCCACCACACTCTAAATAAGGCCCTAGGTGTCCTGCTGCTTTCTTTCAGCCTTGATAGCTTAGAGAGGAAACAGTGGATTGTGAATAGCCGAACAGCATCCAAGATGGCTGCCATAAGCACTATAGGAACTTGATACGAAGGTTCTAGTGCAACATAACCTACAGCATACTGCTTTTTTTTTAAATGTTTTATTTTTTATAAACTTTATTTTAAATTTTTTCATTATAACAAAACATCAACGTTGCAGCAAACGGTACATTATAAGCCTCTTGAAAATTGAATTGCTGTGTTGGGAGCGATATAAGATCAATTGGAGTCCACAGTGATACTTGTTTACATTACAATATTTAGAGGAACATAAGATTAGGACATATATCGATAGGACATGCACTTATAAAATGTATTATCCCTGTCTTTCACTCTCTTTTTGATCCTCCTTGTCTGTCTCATCCCCACCACTCTCTGAGCCACTTTGCTCGGACCCACTCCCTCCTGCTGAGAGCCCTGTATTACACAATTCCCTCCATTTCAGTAGGTCTGAGTGTAACTTGCGCGTACGCTTCATGTGCGACTCCTCAGCCAATGGCCTCTCTCTAATATCTTTGAGCCACACCGACAACTCTGGGCTCCTCTGCCCCTTCCATGTTATGGCCACCCTACGTCTGGCTAGTACTAGGATCAATTGCAGCAATTTATAGGGTAGCTTCCATTTTAAAGGCTTACGTATGTGGGCTAGTAAACACTGCAATGGTTTCTCCCTTAACGGAAGGCCTGTGACCTCTCGCACCTTGTCCGCCACCCCTGACCAGAACTGCCTCATCACAGGACATTCCTACGCCAGGTGAATAAAGTCTGCATCCTCCGCGGCACGCACACCGCCTTTTTAAGTGTTTTCTGCTACCCTTATGTTTTCAGGTAGAGCTTGGTTTGTATAAACAAAGGGAGTAGCAGAGTGTTTAGTTTTAGACTGAGCTGCATACTAGTTTTTTTAATGGTTTGGTCTAGCACTTTACCTCTTTGTTGTAGTACTGGACTAGAGAAACAAATGTACTCTCCTAATACTGGCCTTCCATCTGTTCCTTGGGCTCAGATGGTGTGATTTGAATGCTGTGCGGAGTAGATCTGGGCCATTACCCTGGCTTCAAAGAATTATTCTACTTCTCTCCGCAATTCAGAAGACACACAACTCCGGCTGGTCTTCGTCCTGTCTGGTTCATGCCTGTTTCTCACCGATGTAAAGTTTGGCAAATCAGTGTGCTCATAGCTCCGCAACAATGTTCGACATCCCGTATTTCTAATGGCACCAGTCCACGTGGTCCCTGTGTGTTAGACAATGCCCACTCAATACTTGTGCCTCCTGTGACAAATCTGTTTATTTTATTTATATGAGCTCAAGTAAAACTGTGATATGCTTCTTTGTACCCAGGTCAAGTTCCTTACTTTCTTTAGTGTTTACCCTGCTCTTTAAAATTAACTGGTTAATACTAAATGTACAGTTGCCCATCTGTTTAAGTAATTGTTTTGTAAAATACTGGCTTATGTCTGCCACTTCATTGCGCTAATGAATAAAAGTGGAAGGCAGTTCTTGAGGTAGCCAGTCCCCATCCCAAATGATGGAAGATCTAGGAATCCAGGAGATGGGTGTTTTCATGTGGATTTCACCGGACCTCAGAGGTGATGAGACACACTCAGATTGGTACTTTACCTTTGTGGGGGATAATCCCATTGATCTTGGGAATGGTGCCAATGTCTCTCTAAAGAGGCTAGTTCCATTTTTTTCTTGAAAGCTGCCAGGTTTGGTTGCCTTCAATAATCTGGGCACAATGAAGTCTGACGTTATGGTAGTTACCATCACCTGGTACGCACACCCGACATCCGTGAATCCCAAGGTTAAATTTGTCAAGAGATGGACTCCAGGTTTTAGTTGCTAGAGTAGTTTAGAAAGAATGCCTTTAAGTATTTTGGGCTGTGGCCAATATAAATTCTAAAAATGGTGCAGAGTAGTTTTAACGCTATTCTTTGAGCAACCAGCAGCTAGTGAAGGTCTCTGAGAGCTGCAATTAGGTTAAGAGCGAGACTGGCCACTTGGTTTTGCAGTCTCTGGAGTTTCAGGATCTGTATATTTGGCGAGCCGTCTTAGAATGGTCTCTGGTCAGATAGAGGTAATGTAATAGAGCAGTGGGAGGATCCTAAGCAGTAACATAAGAGAGACACTGGTGTTTGTAAACACAGATGTAAAGTAGAGATCAAAATAAAGTTGTGCATTGAACCATTCTTGGAGAATGGTAATGCTTGAACTGGGAAGGAAGGGGCTTTGAGGTCCTCTGACCAACTGAATGGTGGCTGTTACTCGTGAGGTCGCCCACTCTGAGAATGTTGGTCTTTGCTCCTTTTTTTGGTCTTTGCTCCTTTCAGACAGAGGAAACTCTTCTTTGTGCAGTGGTTCACTTGTTTCAGGCAGGTAGATATGTATTTGCACTGTTTTTCTGGGCTGTCCAGAAGGATACATATCTCGTGGTACACTTAGAACTGTAGGTGATGCTGAGAAATATCAGCCATATTAAAGAAGGATTGGTGCAATAATAGGGTTGTGTCTGGTGATATTGTCTCAATTTTTCAGATATGTGTATAGTGCTTTAATAGTCTTCTGTATCATAAACTGGATAGGATTAAGACTTTGGGTTGACAGTCATTGAAGCAAGCTTCCCTGATACTGGCAATCGTGGTTTCAATTCCTCTCCGAAGACTAAAACCTGATTTCCTATTGTGTAGCATATTGTTTGTTTCAATACATTTTTTAAGTTAGGTTATAACTGTACCCTTAAGGAATTTGTTAATCAATGGGAGAGTTGAGATAGGTTGATAGTTCGTTTTTTTCAACATGCTGGCTGATGGCTTTAACATGGGAATTAGTATTGATTGTTTTAGGCAATGGGGACAATTCCTTATTGTAATTAGGAATTTGCAATTCTAGTTTTCTCTCTGCTAAACGTAATAATAATGTGGTATTTTATTACAGAGACATGTCAAGGCTAAAGACGGATGTCTGAGGCTTTAAACTTACTAGCTGCTTTGCACACCTGCCCAAGACTCAGAATTATAAAAGATGAGGATAATGTTTGGGTGTCTGCAGGATTGACTCAGAGGGTGAGGGAGTGGGGTGGGTCTATCTCCCACTTCTATTATTATCAGTGAAATACATCCATTTTCATAGCATTGGGCCAAGGTGACACATGCCTTCTTTAATACCCCTGGCTGAGCTGCTTGCTAGAATATTTAATATAGTTTTCTAGTGTTATTTGATATCAGGTTGAATTTGGCCACAAATTGAATCTTGTTTGCCTTCCAGAACACTCTATAGCATTTACTCATGTGGGCTTTACAAAGCTCTCTCGCAACTACTGTTTAACTTTTCTTCACTGTGGTTCACATTTCTGACCCAATGTTTTAATATTTGTAGATATGTGTTCAATGAGCTGTTATCAGCCTTGTATTTTTATTCCTTGAAGAAGAACTATGTTGAAGGTGCTAGAGATGGTTGTATGATTCAGAAAAGGGGGTGGTGATGAACAGAGTTTCTGAATAAAGCAGAATACTCTTACCCAGTCAACAGATCAGGGCTTGATCCATCACCGTTTTTTAGCTCACTGCACCATCCCAGCTCAGAACCTGGCTACATGCAAATTAGTCTGTCCCTGGCCCAGTGCATCATGGGAACAGGGCAGACCAAACTACCAAGCCTATTCTTTTACTGGAAAGGAAACAAGCTTCCGGGGACCGGTTTCTGGCATTGCAGCCGTCTTCGGCCCGGCTTGCTTGAATCCTGATGGTGCAGTGAGCAAGGGACTCATGTCTGAGTATACCCTTCCACGCTTATGGTGGACAAAATGATTCAGAAAAGGGGGTGGTGATGAACAGAGTTTCTGAATAAAGCAGAATACTCTTACCCAGTCAACAGATCAGGGCTTGATCCATCACCATTTTTTAGCTCACTGCACCATCCCAGCTCAGAACCTGGCTACATGCAAATTAGTCTGTCCCTGGCCCAGTGCATCATGGGAACAGGGCAGACCAAACTACCAAGCCAATTCTTTTACTGGAAAGGAAACAAGCTTCCGGGGACCGGTTTCTGGCATTGCAGCCGTCTTCGGCCCAGCTTGCTTGAATCCTGATGGTGCAGTGAGCAAGGGACTCATGTCTGAGTATACCCTTCCACGCTTATGGTGGACAAAATGATTCAGAAAAGGGGGTGGTGATGAACAGAGTTTCTGAATAAAGCAGAATACTCTTACCCAGTCAACAGATCAGGGCTTGATCCATCACCGTTTTTTAGCTCACTGCACCATCCCAGCTCAGAGATGGTTGTATGGCATTACAACGCTGGCTTTTATCCCGCATGCCATTACAACACGGGGATTACAACGAAAGTCATTACAACGTAACGACTTTCGTTGTAATCCCTGCGTTGTAATGGCAGTGCGGGGTAATTCTTGCATTGTCATGGCTGTTCCCCGCTAGAGATTGTTGTTGGAGATAGACAAAACGGCATCTGGGTTAGTTTAAACTGATGAGTGGCTGGTCAAAGATGATGGAAGCTTCGTGAAAGTTGGCTGGTGAAACACTTCTGAAGTACCCTTGAAAGTTTAGATTAGCTATGATCAAGGCATTTGAGCTTAAGTGGTTACAGTCAGATATTTTGTGATTAATGTAATCAACCAGTGAGACATCCATAATCTGGGTTTATCGTTTATATCTGAGCTGTTGATGCTGCATGTGAAATAAATATAAATATATATGGGTGGTGTTAGATCTCATCTGGGGGGCTAACACTCTACCTGTTCCATAAACCTCTGAAGCTTGTTTGTTGCTTGATATCTACCCAGAGGTTGAAATTGCCCAGGAACAAGATTTAAGGGGATAAAGTTTGGGTCAACAATACAGCAGTGTTCTTCATGGAGTTTAGTGGCAAGGATAAGTAGGTTCAAAGCCCATCATCCTTTTCTTATGCCCTCTTCTTTTAAGTTCTGCATGTATTTGTTTCTCATTGGGTCACTGGAGGTCCACACTGGCTAAAACTTACTCTCAGGAAATCTCAACCTCTGCTTCTGTCAATTTGAAAAAAAGAAGGAAAAGGATCGATGAAGCATTTGCCCATTTGCAAAATACATGATTATCCCCTATGGGACCATGACTCTCTTTCTTGTGGTTATACCGTGGACAGTGAATCCGTTCAAAGGGATATCTCATGCATATACGTTTTTCACCGCCTGTTTTATGACACTTAGGGGACACAAAAACACAACAACACCACTCTTTCGAAACCAGAAGGAATAGATGGAGACAAAGAGGAGATGCTCTAAGTTGAGACCAGAGATGGAATAGATAGCTTCCTGTTCATTCATGAATATGATGCCAATATACATTCCCACACACAACATAAATATATCAGGGAAGAAACACAACTCATACATCAAGTCCTGACTCACCCCAGGCCCACAGTGTGATCCTGATAAGGTAGTTGTTTTTCATGAACCTCAAAAGCATTTTGTGTCAAGAAAGGAGGTATCATTAACCAGAAAACTCCTTGATGGCTTCTTCTCTGCAGCACTCAAAACCCTTCGAACCAAACTTGAATAATTATTTAACTAGAGCTAATTACATCCCCAACATTCCTCATACTTTATTTGCTGCTCCCTGAGAAGATACGTATTGTTACTCCTTTTGGCTTGAGCTTTCCGTGAACAATGTGCAGAGTATTTTGAATTTTGAGGAGGCTACATCAGGTAGCAGCAGCGCCTCCACCCTTTTGAAGCGATAGGTAGGTTGTTTAAAAACTTTAGCAATAAGCATGTAGAGTTGCAAGAGGAAGGTCTTTCAATGACTGTTAGGATTAATTCCATACATATTTTAAAACAATGCTTTAAAATATCTGCTCAAACAATACTTTGTATAGTGAGAGGCAGTCTGGTGTGATTGTGGAAGGTGTGAGCCTTGGTGAACTCGAGAGCAGTTCTGAATGGAGGTTTGAGCAACTAAGCTTCAGAGGTGCGAGTGCGTAATCTCAGTAGATTGCATGTCCAGCGGGGCATGACCATTTCAAAAACCTGTCTCCATCTTGATGGACTGTTTACTACCTGTTACGTGTCAGTGGAATGAGGTGTTGAAAGTATTCTCCCAGATTGTGCTACAATTGGGCTTCGTTTTCATTTGGCCCAGAAAAGAACTTGCAGGCTAAGACTCAAGTCGGGGTTCAAGGGCTCCTGACAGGAAATTGTTACAGAGCACAGTTGCTGTAATCTAATTGATAGACCAGGCTTGAAGGGAGCACGCATAAGATACGTGAGGACCAAATTAAGGTACCACTGGGGCATAACAAAGGGTGTGGGTGGCAACAAGCGAGCCTGCCCTTTTAGAAACCTATGTACAATTAGAGACCTAAAGAGAGAGGGCTGGTCTGGCAGCCGCACAAAAGCAGACAGAGCAGAAAGATAACCCTTGAGAGTTCCCAAAGCAGAGCCCTGTTGGGCAAGGGTTAGAATGAATAGAAGAACAGTGGAAAGAGAAGCAGAAACAGTGTCAATAGACCTTTTTGTATAGTATAATAAACATTTCTACCAACGGCAGGTGTATACTGTCTTACAGGAGGGCCGCCTGGCCGCCAAAATAACATTACATAATTCGTGAGGGAGATAAAAAGCCATCAACTGCCGCCGCTCAATCTCCACACATGGAGGCGCAGAGTTGACAGCTGTGACAGAAGATCTTCCTGAAATGCCAGCCTGATCGGAGGATTGATGCTCATTATCAGAAGCTCTGGATACCAGACTCTCCTCGCCAAATCCGGAGCCACAAGAATGACTTGGGCCCAGTTGTTCCTGATCTACTTCAGAACCCTCGGCAGGAATGGTATGGGCGAAAAGAACAAGTTACTTACCTTCGGTAACGCTTTTTCTGGTAGATACAATATCTGCCTGTGGATTCCTCGCGAGTGGAGCTTAGGCCTACTGTACGCTCTCTGATAGATACATCTGCCGTGTGGATTCCTCACCTTGTGAATATCCCCCTTGCGTCAGCAACATTCGGAAATTCTTTTTGTAGCTTCGCGCCGACGTGGACGCGGACGTCACAGAGACACGTCTCCGCTCGCAACTCCGCTGACGTCACCGACGCCTACAATAGGCCCACGCCGGCGTGATGACATCAGTTCCGCCCTTTTTTCCGTGCCTTCGAGGCACACGGACGGACCGATGACAGTAGTAATGTACACAATATACACAGTATAGAAATCAAAGTAACACTGTGTGTGAAGTAAATGCAATAAAACATTTTACAATAAAACAACCCATTAGAGATACTCTGGCAAAGAAGAGTGGACAACGGGGAGGCGGGTGGGTCAGTGAGGAATCCACATGCAGATATTGTATCTACCAGAAAAAGCGTTACCGAAGGTAAGTAACTTGTTCTTCTGATAGATACATCTGCCGTGTGGATTCCTCACCTTGTGAATAGAGTCCCACAGCAGTCCCCACTCCAGGAGGAGGGTGTCCACTCTTCTAGACCAGGAAATCCTGAAGAACAGAGCGCGCAAAATGACCAACCCTCCTCACTTCGGTATCCAAGCAGTAGTGCTTCGCGAAAGTGTGGAGGCAAGACCAAGTTGCGGCCCTACAAATATCCTCTACAGGCACACCTCTAGCCAATGCAGAGGTCGAAGACTTAGCCCTAGTCGAATGAGCTCTTATGCCCTCTGGTGGTTCCTTACCGGCCAAAGAGTAGCAGATCTTAATGCAGAGGACGATCCACCTCGACAAAGTCCTCTTATGGACCGCTCTTCCCTTCTTGCAGCCAGCAAAGCCAATAAAGAGCTGGTCGTCCATGCGACAGTCTCTAGTTCTGTCCAAATAAAAAGACACCGCCCTCTTGGGGTCCAGACGGTGCAACCTCTCCTCCTCCTTGGAAGGGTGAGGGGGAGGATAAAAGGAAGGGAGGGTGACGGATTGACCAAGTTGGAAAGAAGACACCACCTTCGGCAGAAAAGCAGCCCTGGTCCTTAGAACCATTCAATCAGCATGAATGGACAGGAATGGGGGCTTGGAACTAAGAGCTTGAAGCTCACTTACCCTCCTTGCCGAAGTTATCGCAACAAGGAAAACAGTTTTGAAAGTCAGGAGCCTCATGGTACATTTATGAAGAGGCTCAAAAGGAGCACCCATTAAAAATGTCAGAACTAGATTCAAATCCCACTGAGGCACAATAAAAGGGACAGGAGGGAACTTATTAATGAGGCCCTTCAAAAACCTCAAAACTATAGGAGACTTAAACAGAGAAGGCTGGTCAGGCAAACAAATAAACGCCGACAGCGCTGACAGATAACCCTTCACTGTGGCAACAGCAAGCACCTGCTGTGCCAGAGAAAGGGCAAACTGGAGAACATCAGATAAATGGGCCCTCAAAGGGTCTATGGACTTCTCCCTGCACCAAATAACAAACTTAGACCACCTATAAGAATAGATGGACTTAGTGGAGTCACGCCTGGCTGACAAAATGACATCCACCACATCGTGAGGGAGAGAAAAAGAAATCAGGTTGCCCCGTTCAATCTCCAGGCATGAAGGTGTAATGTCTGGAGGTGGGGGTGTAGAACCTGCCCCTCCCATTGAGAGAGGAGATCTGCCCTGTGAGGGAGACGGAGCGGCGGGTTAGAGGAGAGGTGGAGAAGGTCTGAGTACCACACCCTTCTTGGCCAATCCGGAGCAATCAATATGACTCGGGCCCGGTCTTGGCGAACTTTCCTCAGAACCCGAGGAATCAAGGGTATGGGAGGAAACGCGTAAAGGAGTTGCGAGCTCCAACTCAACTGAAACGCATCCCCCAAGGCTCCCTGCATCGGAAACTGGAGGCTGCAGAATGACAGGCAGTGAGCATTCTCGTGAGTGGCAAACAGGTCCACCCGAGGAGTCCCCCACATCCGAAAGATGTCGTGAACTACCTCTGGATGGAGCCTCCACTCGTGATCGGCAGAGAACTGCCGACTGAGACTGTCTGCACGAACGTTCTGAACTCCGGCCAGATGATTTGCCATCAGACAAATCTGATGGTCCTGAACCCAGGACCAGAGACGCAGAGCCTCTCTGCAGAGACACTGCGACCGTACTCCTCCCTGTTTGTTGATGTACCACATCGCGGTCGTGTTGTCCGTTAGGACTTGGACCGACTGACCACGAAGGGAAGGGAGGAAGGCCTTGAGCGCCAGACGAATTGCCCGCAATTCCAGAAGGTTGATGTGAAGCAACCTTTCCTCTGGAGACCAAAGACCTTTGACCTCCAGGTCCCCCAGATGAGCACCCCACCCGAGGGTGGACGCGTCCGATACTACTGTGGCGACCGAAGGAGTAATCTGAAAAGGCTTTCCTTGAGACAGATTGCCTTCCACACTCCACCAAGACAGATCCGCTGCAGTTTCTCTGGAGATCTTCACTGACTCCCTGAGATCTCCGCTGTGCTGATACAACTGCCTGCGGAGGCACCACTGGAGTGCCCTCATGTGCCAGCGTGCATGGTTGACCAACAGGATGCATGAAGCCATCAGACCGAGCAGGCGAAGGACCTTCAGGACTGGAACAACCGCTCCAGGGAAAAACAAAGGAATCATCTCCTGAATGTCGCGAATCCTTTGAGGGGGAGGGAATGCGCGACACACAGTAGTGTCCAGTACCGCATCTATGAACAGGTTGCGCTGTGAGGGCACCAGGTGAGATTTGGGTACATTTATCGAAAAACCCAACCTGTGCAACAACTGAGTTGTCACTTGCAGATGATGGAGCACCTTCTCTGGCGACTCCACTTTGATCAGCCAGTCGTCTAGATACAGAAACACATGTATCCCCGATCTTCTGAGATGAGCTGCCACCACCGCCATCACCTTGGTGAAGACTCGAGGAGCAGTAGTAAGACCAAACGGAAGAACCACAAACTGGTAGTGTTGTGACCCCACCGTAAAACGGAGATACTTTCTGTGCGACTTCAGGATGGGAATATGAAAATACGCATCCTGCAAGTCGATTGACACCATCCAGTCTTCTTCCAGCAGCGCTTGAAGAACCTGTGCAAGAGTGAGCATCTTGAACTTTTCCTGTTTCAGGTAAAGGTTCAAGATCCTGAGATCCAGGATAGGTCGAAGCCTGCCATCTTTTTTGGGGATCAGGAAATACCGGGAGTAGCACCCCTGACCCCTTTCCTGCTCTGGAACCACCTCTATCGCACCTTTTTTGAAAAGAGCCAGGACTTCTTCCTGCAGGCGAAGCAGGTGGTCCTCCGAACAATAACCCTGGCAAGGAGGGTAACTGGGAGGGAATTCCCGGAAAGGAAGTGCATACCCATTCCCTACAAGATTGAGAACCCAAAGATCCGATGTAATTAATTCCCAATCTTGTAGGAAATGAGTAAGCCGACCCCCCACTGGGCCCACATGATCCGGAATGGCGGATCTAGGGCTGCTTTGCTGCATTGGCTGGGGGTTGGGAAGGAGAGGAGGAGGAGGAGGAGGAGGATCGACGACCTCTAGGGCGGGATCTTTGTCTGCCCCTGTACGACTTGTACAGCGTATTTTGTTGCTGCTGAGGCTGTTGCTGGGAAGGTCTGTAAGAGCGAAAGGAAGATCTTCCGAACCCCCTGAAGCGTTTACCAGTAGTTCCTCTGGTCTGAAGACCCAAGGACTTTGCAGTGGCCCTACTGTCCTTAAAACGTTCCAAGGCAGCATCAGCCTTCTTGCCAAACAATCCTGAGCCATCAAAAGGTAAGTCCAACAATGCAGACTGGACGTCCGCAGAGAACTCTGATGACTTAAGCCTGGCGGCCCTCCTGGTGGCCACAGATGAACCCATGACCCTTGCCACCGAATCAGCAGTGTCCAGGCCACTCTGAATCACCTGTCTCGCAGCTGCTTGAGTGTCTGAAATCACCTCCTGAAAATCCTTCTGGTCATCCTCAGGAATTTTCGGAACTAGCTGCTTGACAGAATCCATCAAGGCATGGATATATCTTCCCATCAGGCACGTTGCATTGGTTGATTTTAATGCCATACTGGCTGATGAGAAGACCTTCCTGGCACCCTGATCTTGCTTCCTGGATTCCTTGTCCCCAGGAACCTGTGGGAAAGCTCCAGCAGACTTCTTAGAGCAAGCAGCCTGCACCACCAAACTCTCAGGCAAGGGATGAATAGATAAAAATGCAGGGTCCTCAGGTGCCACTCTGTACCTCCTTGCAACTGATCTCGAAACTGCAGGAGCAGACAAAGGCTTCTTCCACACCTCATAGATGGGCTCAGTCAAGGCCTCGTTGAAGGGCAACACAGGCTCAACCACTGACGAGGGAGAATGAAGAACCTCAGTCAAGATGTTAGGCTTATAGTCAGCAGTAGGAAGAGTAATGTTCAAAAGGCTCGCTGCTTTTTTAATAACAGTGTGATAAGGCACCACATCCTTTGATGGCACATTAGAAACTGAAGCCAACTCCCATTCAGGTGACAGTTCAAGCCCACTGGCCTCACACAAATCCTCAAAAGGATCCTCAGAATCCCGTAACTCTCCTTCTTCAGTATCCGAATACTGATACCTATCTTCTTCCAGGAGTCTCTGAGCCCTTCTCCGAGACCTTTCCTTCACAATCGAAGCCAACGGGTTCGGAATCGACTCCGACGGCGCCGGAGCCGGCGTCGAACCCGACGTCGGACGAGGCTTCTCAGCTCGAGGTCGGACAGAATCTTGCCTCGGAGTCGTAGGCATCGGCGTCGATGTGACTGGCATCGACGGAGTCGGCGTCGAGCGCTTCGGCGTCGACGACACCAGAGGTGTCGGTAAATGCCAATGCGGTGGTATAGCCGGCATAAAAAGCATGAAGGGCGCAGGGGCATAAGCTTGGGAAACACCCAAGTTGAAAGCCATAGGACCCGTGGGACCAACAGGTGCACCAGACGGGAACATTGCCCTAGAATAGACACCAAACATGGCGTTCAGGAACTGAGATGGATCCTGACCTGGAGCTGGAAACTCAGGATAAGAATCTCTGGATCGTTCCTGAGGAGGCGGAGTCGAGACGACGTCGACCTCTTCAACGAGTCCTGGAAACGGGGTCGACGAACCCGCAGGCACCGGAACTTCGACCTCACCAGCCCCCTGCTCCTCACCTTCATCCTCCTGACCAGAAGGATTGGATGGAACTGGAGAATGGACCTGCTCCTGTGATTCGGGCGAACCTGGTTGTGAAGCCTCACCCACAGAGACATGCTCCGACTCCGAAACCACCAACTCCTTACTCAGGAGCTTAACCTGGGACTTCGGTCTCGAACCAGAGTCTTTTCCGGAGCGATGATGTGACTCGTGGCTCTTCTTGTGCTTCTTCCTCGAAGACTTCGACGTGTGAGCTGAAGACGACTCCGAGCGTGACCTCGATCGAGGCCGAGACCTCGACCTCGAACGACGAGTTCGAGACTTCGAAGATTTCTTTTCCTTCTTACTCTTAAGCTTAGCCACAAGGAGTTTCGCCTCTCTCTCTCACAGCGCCTTCGAAGTCATCTTCTTGCAGCAAGCACAGTCCTCGACATCATGGTCGGAGCTTAAACACCAGACACAGCAGTCATGTGGATCGGTGATGGACATAGTCTTGCCACATTCGCCGCAAGCCTTGAAACCAGTCTTCTTCGACTACATCCCGAAGAATATGATGTTATACAGAATAACAGGTAAATAGTAACAAAGTTACTGAAAAGCTACAGCACGATCCCTGAAAACCGTTAGCGTCGACGACGCGGAAAAAAGGGAACTGATGTCATCACGCCGGCGTGGGCCTATTGTAGGCGTCGGTGACGTCAGCGGAGTCGCGAGCGGAGCCGTGTCTCTGTGACGTCCGCGTCCACGTCGGCGCGAAGCTACAAAAAGAATTTCCGAATGTTGCTGACGCAAGGGGGATATTCACAAGGTGAGGAATCCACACGGCAGATGTATCTATCAGAGAGCGTACAGTAGGCCTAAGCTCCACTCGCGACGAAAGGCATCGCTGAGCGATAGCTGCCTTGGAAACGCCAGTGTGCAGTAATGCTGACACTGCACATTCTTTTCAGAGGTGAACAAAACTAACCAAGTCTCTCCCCACTGCTGGAAGAGATCTTGCGCCACCTCCGAGTCGAGACACCGTTCGAGATCCAGTAGGTATTGATGGCTCTGTTCATCCGCCCCAGCGTTCCGAGAACCTGCCAGGTGTTGAACCACCAGGGTTATGCCCTGCTGTTTCAGCCATGTCCAGAGACACAGGGTCTCTCAACAAATGGTCCACGACCACACCCCGCCCTGCTTGTTGCAGTACCACATTGCGGTGGTGTTGTTCGTGAACACCTGCACTAACTTCCCCTTGACAGAGGGAAAGAAATGCTTTCAATGCCAATTGAAGCGCTCAAAGCTCCAACAAATGTATGTGGAGCCCAGACACCGCCGGAGACCAGTGTCCCCTGATCTCCACCTCTTTCAGATGGCGGCCACATCCCAGAAGTGACGCATCTGTCACGACTGTGAGATGGGGAGAGGAGAGGGGTCTGTGGCTGACCCAATTGTGGTTCGTCAACCACCACTGCAGATCTTTTGTTGTTCATCCTGAGATCTGAACCACGTCTGTGAGAGTTCCCTGATGCGGTGCCCATTGAAACTTTGAGTCCCACCGCAGAGCTGGCATGCACCACCTGGCATGTTTTACCAACAGGATGCTTCAGAGTCAGTCTCACCGAAATCCAGGACGGAGGCTGAAACATCAGAATCATAACTTGAATATCCTGGACTCTCTGCTTGGGGGAATAGGCTCAAAACTGCACTGTGTCCAGAACAGCTCAGGTGAAAGGGAGCATCTGAGAGGAGTCAGGTGTGACTTCGGCACATTAATAGAGAACCCCAGCAAATGCAGGAGGTCCACCTTAGTCTGAAGGTGGAAGACGACAGCCTGGAGCGAGGGCACCTTCAACAGCTAGTCGTCAAGGTAGGGTAAGATTCACACCCTTAACCTGCGCAGATGAGCTACGCAGCTGCCATCACCTTGGTGAGCACCCGAGGGGCACTGGTAAGGCAAAAGGGGAGCACAGTAAACTGAAAGTGCTTTTGGCCTACCTTGAATCACAGGTAACGTCTGTGGCCCTGGCGGGGATGGGATGTGAAAAATACGCATCCTGGAGGTCCAATGCTACCATCCAGTCTTCTTGGTCTAGGGCAGACAAGACCTGAGCTAGAGTAAGCATCTTGAACTTCTCCTTCTTGAGGAAGAGATTGACGGTCTGAAGATCTAAAATAGGTCGCAACCCTTTGTTCTTCTTTGGAATCAGAAAGAAGTGGGAATAACAGCCACTGCCTACTTCCTAAACCGGGACCATCTCTATAGCTCCCTTGGCCAAGAGAGCTGCAACTTCCTCCGGGAACAGTTTTAAATGATCCTCTGTCAACTGTTCCTGATTTGGAAGAATGAGAGGACGAAAAGAAAGCAAAGGCAGAGAATAGCCCCCCTGAATGATCTGCACGACCCACTTGTCGGATGTTAAGGACCTCCAGTGGGGAAGATGATGATGGATTCTCCCGCCAACTGGAGTGGTGTAGTCTTGCAGAATCAGACTACTAGTGCTTGGAGGCTGGGGCTGCCGAGGTCAGGGTGGCCGTCGATTTCTGGCTCCCATTCCTAGGGTGGAATGAACAGCATCTGCGTCCCTGCACGGCTTGGGAAACTTGTGCAGGTCGGTGGCTGGGATAGGGCTGACTCAGCTAGAAACCTCTTCTTTTGCCATGAAAAGGGTAAAAGGTAGACTGGCCATGAGGAGTAGAAGAGAGGCCCAAGGATCTGGCCATAGCTCGAGAGTCCATGAACGTCAATAGGGTTGATTCTGCCTTTTCCCCCAAAAAGACGGGTTTCATCACAGGGCATGTCCATCAAATTTGCCTGTCTCGCTGGATGGGCTGCAAGGAGCTTCATAGCCCGCTTCTGCAAAGCCCTCAGAGCGAGAGCCCGACAGTCCGAGCACGACTTTGAATCGTGGTCGAGCTCAAGACACCAGAGACCGACGAGGTGGGGATAGGTAACCAACATCCTGCAATGGCAGGCACTGCACGGAGTGAATCCTGTCTTCCTCAAAGACATCCTCGCACAAGAAGTTAGAGTTTGTCAAAATGTTGAGGAAAGGCCGGTCAAAAAGCGACAGAGGGGTAGCCCTTCCCGCATCTGCACTTAACTGGCCAGTAAAGAAAAGAGCTGACGTTGCACGCCTATATAGATACAGTGGCGTCATAACCGATGCCGCTGAGCTGAAAGGAGCCACCAGGCGCCGCACGCAAATGGTATTTATCAGCAAAGGTTTCTGGATCCTGCCTGACGCCTGGGAAAATCAAAGGTAAGGAATTTGCAGGTAGAAGTCTCTATCAGATTGAAGCATTCCACCCAACACTTTTTTGTTTTTCATGGCTGTGACCAGGACAAACACATTGAAGATAATCCTAAAAACACATTCCTAGGGCATTACAGCACAGAGGGACTCATCCCAATTGTATGTGGCTAGGCTTGCCCTGATGTCAGTTTCAGTTGTGATGATCTTACCATAGAGTTACCCAATAACTTCAAGTCATCATGGACACTGTGTTCAGGCCCTGGGCTTTCTTTTGTAGGCCTAATGCATTTTGGTAGTTGTACTCCTGGTCCACTTCAGTTGATCCAATATCATTAACACTCCTGAATACAATTATTTGTATAAGGGAAGCCCAGATGTGGAGCACTGCATCCTTAGTGACAGTCATCTAGTAACCTCACATCCATACCACTGCAGGACTCAACTGGTGTCCTGGATATGCAATTGCTAGCGGAGTGTGCTGCTGGGTTAATGGAGATACAAAAGAGATGACTGGGCTGTTTCTTGGGGAAGAGAGAAGGAGAAGAAGAAGGCCACTAAGGTAAAGGGCTAGTGCTCAATGGAGGACCACCCCTGGGTATCCAATGTGTTGGATATAATGGCCTCACACACCCTTGCGAGTGTCATGCTTCATCATCGGCAATGCTCCTCGTTGGGCAGGCGGTGCAATGCCCAACGGGCTCACCTCAAAGAGGGGCTCTATATCGGAGATCTTTTATCCAACTGCCTATGGGTGAAGTGGGGGTGAGGGGCCAGGACAGAGTAGATAGTGTGGGTGAGGATAAAATGTGGCACAAGGTACCGGAAAACAATTTTATTCTGGTGGTCCTCTGCCACAAGTAATATCAAGGGTAGCCGGTACTCGTGGGAACTATGGTTTCCCAGAGTGGACTAGGGCTAAAGTGCAAATGGTGTGGTCAACATGTTTCTCACTTCTAGTACATTGACTGCGATTCTTCAGGACCTAGTAAAAAACTACAATCTACAAAACATGACCTAATGATTAGTATCAGTTTAAATACAGCACATAAGTTGTACTACCTGTATGACACTGCTCTTGCCGAGAAAGGGGAGATAAAGGAGAACATTACCACAGGTAAGTAACAACATGTGACCCTGTAGTGACCGTGAACACACTTTGAAAAAAAGTGACATACTAGTGGCGATAGTGACTAGTATGTAATTAAAAAAAGCTAAAAACTGGTCGCAGCAGTATCCATTTGAACTATATCGCACACCCATGGGATCGGTAGTACTGTTACTCACCTAAAGGTTAGAGTTCTGGGGTGTCAACAGTACCCGGTGGGTCTGACATCAAGGGAGAAGCCATAGAGATTGAGGCTGAGGAGGGAAGGATAAGAGTGGGATGATATTGAGGTAAGAAGTAACTTGAAATGCTTGGCGCATGCGTATCCTGCCACACGGAAGACCGGGTTCGACCCTTCTAGGTGTGACCGTTGTCCAGTCTCCGTGTAAAATAAATTCAATGGAGTCATCCTTCGTGTGATATCTTAAGTCTGTACAACCCTTAATATTCCAATTCTAAGTCGTTGCTATTAGCGAGTGGGATATAATTGGTACAACTTAACAGTAGCGGTATCAAACTGCCCCCTTATCAATTGTTGGAAAAACTGGGGTCAAAACTGTGAATGAGCGGTATACATTTGCCCAGTTGTAGGAGCCCCTCGATGCAGGCGCTCTGTCTTCGGGATAGAAGGCCATGTGGTAGAGTATTGGCTACATGATGTGCATATGCAGCACTACGTGGGAGTGATCTACAGCCCTCTACCCCGCCAGTAATGACCCGTTATTCACCGGTAGATGGGAATCGGGCGTGTGGTTTCACATGTAAATTGAACTCTCTAAGTAGCAGTGTGGAAGCGCTCACGGTAAAGCTGCGTTAAGACAATTAAACCAGAGTCATGGGACACTCCAGGGCTGCAAAAAGTATTAGTCATAACGGATTCTTGATCCCAGTCGCTGTAAAAGCGGTACACTTAAATTCTACTGCCTGTTTCTCTCAGGGCCAGATAAGCTGTGTTAAGAAAAATAGATAGACCCGAGTCAAGGGACACTGCAGCGCGGCAAAAAGTTTTAGTCATAACGGGTTCGAGATCCCTGTTGATGTAAAAGCGGTACACTTACTTTCTACTGCTTGTGTCAGGGCCAGTTAAGCCTACCCATCTCACCGGGTCCGGATAGTGGAGAGCCGGTCGTGTACCCCCTCATTAAGTAGCAACCCGGGTGTGTTCCAAACAATCCCAAACAGGAAGAAGAACTCACCGGTAGGTCATGTGGTTTTGCTAGTTGATCGGGCGGCCATGATGGAGTAGAGGGTAGTGTATGAAAAGTAAGTGGACATATCCTGGGTTATTGTCACTATATGGCGGTGTGGCTCAGTTACAAGTGGGAAGTGATTGGTCTTATTCTGTTCGGTTGGTCTCATAATTTGGCATTGATCTGTGAGGTTAGGCAGGTATCGTCAAAGGAATACATAGCTGATGTCCACTCTTGTTTGTGGTTCTCGTTTGTGATTAAGAGACCATGATGTGGGGGTCTGTAAATACCAGCCATTAGAGTGTTGGCTGGTCTAATGAACTGTGGGCCCGGTGTCGAAAGGCCACAGTTACGGGTGGTGCCGGGCAAACATAGGAGTATATTGTAATGATTAAGTCATTGCGGAACTCCCCGGGAGCGTACACCAATCTGGATGGAGGGGAGAGGGGCATTCCGTGTAAGTTACACTGACCAGGAATTAAGGTGGTGGGTACGTAGGGTTTATGGGGATTACATTATGGTGGAGTATTCCTGTAGTACGCCACGGAGTGTATATTGACCATAATAACAGACATTAGGCCAAGCCAGCGGGTGTATACTGAACATAGCATGGTTTGCTACGCAGATAAGGGATGTATTTGCAGAGATGTGTTCACAGAGCGCTCCACGGAATATCCTCATTCAATCCCCGGCTATCGGTGGACAATCGGTGTATCCACCTCTATTCCTTCAGGAAAAGATTGTGCTTGGATTTGTCTGGGGAGGTTTCAAGAACTAACCAGGACAATGAGTCAGCCATGTGGTTCTGTTCTAAGTAGTGCCTGCACATCTTAGTGTTTGTTTTCTTGCAACGGAAGTTGCTTCTATGTTCAGAGATACGGATTTTCACAGGACTCAACTGGTGTCCTGGATATGCAATTGCTAGCGGAGTGTGCAGCTGGGTTAATCGAGATACAACTGGGAAGCATCTCCAACGTTGTACAATGTATTTTTCAGCTGTTAATGTGTCCAGCAAGCAGTGTGCCCAGCAGTCAGTGAGTTTGGCAGGCAATAAACCTGCTGTTCTTACCTTCTCCCAGTTCTTGAGGTCTTGAAGAATATTGTCCATAACTGAAGAAGGGACCCCTTGGAATCCTTCATCACCGCTGGTACAGAAACAGAGAGGGAAAACATTTAGGAGATCATGGTGTCCAGAGAGGGCAAAAAAGGAAGATAGGAGGCTTGGAAGGGAGAGGAGGGCTGAGTAAGTGACATGAAAGGTGTATAGAAAGATAAGAGAATAGGAAGGGAAGGGAGTGGTATTCTGAATAGAAAAGAGTCACATCTCAACTATAATATGCTGAACCAGGCTTTTTCTGCAGCATACATAATGTAACCATTTAATGTTTGTATAACTCATATATAACAAAGCTTCCTTAAATATTTGCCACCCTATCATTGTTTTTTTCTGTGGTGAATCATATGTACAATTACAGAATGAAAATAAATGTATTTGGTCATTACATGTACACAGTCATGCAGCTGGGTACCTACAAAGGCAGGGTTACTATTGGTAGCAATTGGCTGTGTTTGGGGCAATTAGAAGTCGAAAATTCCATACAATGAGGAAACAAAAACACTGACCATTTAAAATATAATCTAGAACTCTCCATCCTA
The DNA here is from genome assembly GCF_964263255.1 of Lissotriton vulgaris. Lineage (NCBI taxonomy): Eukaryota > Metazoa > Chordata > Amphibia > Caudata > Salamandridae > Lissotriton > Lissotriton vulgaris. The sequence continues at coordinate 158,459 of NW_028241331.1, forward strand.
TCAAGTCATGCCACGGCCAGAATACCATACGATACTAAATGTCACACGACCCATCACCATGTCACAGCCCCATTATCAATTTGATATAAAGAGATCAAGGTTTTACTAAGCATTGATACATGCACTGGACCTTTAGTAAGGTTTCTGAAATAATTCTACCAAGCAGTAAAGTAGATGTCTAACACACTAATTTACCAAACTTGGGCTGGCCCAGAACTAGCGCTTCTAGTGTAATGTGCAAATCAGTTTTGTTATGATGCAGATGGTGCACCTGAGCATGCACAAACCACACTAAAGTGATTAGATATTTAAATATATATTTAGAGAGAGAGAAAGCAAGTGCATGTGTTTGTGAGTGTGTGTGTGTGCTTCTGTGTGTGTGGCAGGGGCCGGGGGCTTGGGGCGTTCTCCGTTTTTCAGCGATACCCTCTGCTGTCCCGCAAAGAGCTAGGCAATGGTAGTGGGGTGGAAGGAGGCCAAGCTTTTTAATTTTAGGCCCATAGTTGTGGAATTCTCTACCCCCACCGACATGAGGGCTTAACTCCCACTTTCAGTCATCTGCAAGAAGTGCAGCGTTGTGATCGGTAAGCACCCAGGCTCCCCTGTCAAATCACAACGCTGCAGTGCAGTGTTGTGATTGGTCTGAGCACCGTGGTTTGACAATTAGCCAGGAATTGGGGGCCTGAGTATGTACTCCATGTAGGCTGTAATGTTGCCTGCAATGAGAACAGGGAAAGTGTGCATGACAGTTTGGCCGGCCCAAGAGGGCCGGTCAAACAGTCACTGCGCACTTAGGAGGGTGCTACCACTCCTCCCCTGCTCTGTAGCCCTGCCCATCACACAAAGCTGCTGCAGCAGAAGGACAAGGTAAAATGATAGTAACATTATGTTATCATCATTGAATATTTTTCTTTCTTTTACTGCTTCAAGGCAGTGGGCGACACTGCTCCGCCTTAGCGGAAGAGCTGCCACTGCTGTAGAGTAGCCCAAGAAAATCCTTTGTTGGGTGGCCATGCGCTGTACAAATCTACATAATAATGATAATGCAATTACTGGTGCTTCCACTAGACATCAGGGGTGACCAAGAGGATCAAGTGGTAGGGGGCAATCAAAATAGGCATGACCTTGCCCCCGCCAAAATATATGACAGCATTACTGGCCACGTCCTTTTACCAGGAAAACAAAAATGTATTGAATTCAGATCGATGCATTCTTCGCATTTCCGAAGAACGTTTAGCTATACCTTTTTTCTCCTGCTTTGTGCCCAAAATTGGGAAGGGAACTAAAAAAGGTCAATTTGACGGAGAAAAGGTGGCCACTTTATCAAAACATGGAAGTTTGGAACTTCTAAAGGCGTGCTATATCATTTTAAAAAAAATATCTGACCATGTGTAATGTTCCCTGATGCTCATGTCAATGTTCCCAATACCCTGGAGCCATGTTTGCACTATACAAAAGCTGCAATATGTCCCTCCTCAGTTCATGTTGTTTAAGGATTTAAGCCTTTTCTTTGTGAGTACGATTTTAACTTTTTTACTCTTTTTATTGTAATGAGTCAACATAACACTGTGATGACAGCCTATCACATTATAACAGTGGATAAGCTCCTTATATTTCTTGTACATTTCAAGTATCAAGACCTCCCCAACATTGCACTGGTATCCTATGCAGATGATACCCAGTTGGTGGTGGCACTTAATGACAACAGTGGTCTGGAGGCCCATCACTTTAAACAGACACTCACTGACATCACCAACTGGATGACGGCGAATTTTCTTCAATTAAACGCCGGGAAAACGGAGATACTACTCTTAGGGAAAAACACTTCGTCCTGGGGTGACAACTGGTGGCCTGATGTCTTAAGCCCACCCCCTATGCCAAAGGAATGCGTCAAAAACTTGGGAGTCTGGGTGGACTCTGCTCTAAAGTTCACTCACCACACTAAAAAAGTAGCTGCCACGTGCTTTGGCATCCTGCGTAACATCAGGCCCATTCTGAAGTTCTTTGACTGCCGCACTCGCCAATTAATTGTCCAGGCGACCATCCTTTCCAGACTGGACTATGCTAGCTCTCTTTTATTGGGGGCTAATCTAGCTGAAATCACTAGATTGCAGAGAGTTCAGAATGCGGCAGCCAGGGCTCTGGTAGGTCTCCCGCGCTATTCTTCGGTATCTGGAACCTTGAAAAAACTGCACTGGCTCACGGTGGGCAAAAGGGTCCAGTTCAAGGCATTGTGCCTAGCTTTTAAAATCCTTAAAACCTCCTCCCCCCCAAAGCTTCGCCCGCTTTTGTCAGAGTACATCCCTAGGAGATCGCTCCGGTCAGAGGGGCAGCATCTTGCGATCATCCCCGCACCAGACTGGCCAGAGTGGGCGGCCGATCCTTCAGCTTCCTGGCTGCCAAGTTATGGAATAGTCTGCCTGAAGCTATCCGTGGGATACAGGATCTCTTAGCCTTCAGAAAGGCTCTCAAAACTCATCTCTTTCAATAACGGTTTCATTTTCTGCGCCTCTACTTCTCTGTAAACTATCTGTTCGCAGCGCCGGGACGCCCCTTGGCTGGGGCAGCCGTGCGCTATACAATTCACCATAACATTAACATTAACATTGCAACAGTTTTAAATCCCTGTGAGATGTAATTTTTTAAGAAATAAATGCCAGTTCATTTGTATGTTGGTCATCGTAGTACCAGAATTGAGAATAACTGCTCGGTTTTAAATAATTACTGTTCCCTTTGCTTATAGGTCGCATTTCTGCCCACTTTTATTCTCATGTCTAAGTGGCCTCAGCAGAATATTTTTCGGATTTTCTTCACCTGCGTATGGCATGTTTTGACTTTACAATGCTGCATTTGATATACAAGACTTTGTGTCTTGAATTTGTTTTATAAGGTGATTTTAACACATGCTGATATCATTTAATATTTTTTTTTGATGAGTTATTTTTTTATTTTGAAAGTCAGATCTGTGCTTGATTCTACTGACATTGTTTTTTGCAGTTCTTCATCCTTTATTTCAACACGTGTTATGGGACTTCACAACCCTTTGGTGGGTTGTTCTTGCGGTGGATAGTCAGGTTTTATGTTACTTAGTCCCTTGGGTACATAATCATCCTCCTTTAAATTTTGAATTTGTTTACTGTGTTACAACCTTTGCTCCAACCCTTTTATTTCTTTGTTTATGGTATCTCCTTTTGGAGGATGCCTACTGCTTCTCCTGGTGGATTTTGCCTTATTCCTATCGGTGGACACATAGCTCCTCATCTTGATTTAGCCCATTTGAGATTAGTGTACGCAACAACATGATGTAGCATGCCTCTTTCTGTCTCAGAATACGTTTTCTGTCCCCCTCTCGATCAGATTTTTCTATTTCATCAATCGCATATAATTTCAATTGAGACCAGTCACTTTGTTGATACTGTTCCATGTATTTTGCCCCTGCATTGCATCTATCTTTATTAGTTGTGGCTTTCACATTCCCCAGGATTTGCTTTATTTTGCAAATTGTAATGCAGATAGTTTAGCCCACAAACACACTGTATTATGTAGATGCCATATCTACTTTTACAGGTGATATTTTGCTTAATCTTCCACTTTTGTTTGTTTGCCATGGTGAAGTGCTGTGTGTTAATTGCGATTCTACAAGCTTTGCATTGTTTACATTTCGAGAATCTTGGACGTGTCATCCAATTTGCTTTCGTCAATTTAAAGTGACTGTGCATGAGTTTGTCCCTTAAGTTCCGTGCCCTTCTGAAGGCGATGTTCAGGTGATAGCCAACAATGTCGGAGACCGTTGGGTCTAGTTTGAATGTTTTCTCAGAACTTGAAGTAAGTGATTTGCCTCTGCAGAGAATGTGGTGATTAATCTTATTGTTCCCTGTGCCAGTTACCTTGTTTCTGTCTCTAAGAATTTGGGATCTCTTGATTGTTTTTGCCTTGACAAGGCCTGCATTGATTACACGGTTAAAGTATTTTCTTGTATAAAACCACTTTTTAGTCTCCAGGCTACGTCTTTCCATTTCTTTTTTCTGAGAACAGTTTAATTTTATTCTCAGGAATTCCCAGTAAATAAATACTAGTATTTGTAAAGCGCAAACGATTACCTGAGGGAATCAAGGTGCTGGGGGCCGTCGGGAAGATTAAGCGAGCTATTGGCCAGAGTCACATGGGGCTGGGCTAAACTGCCGCCGGCACCAGGGATCGAACCCTGAGCTATTCGTGTTCCGGAGTCAGGCGCCCTGGCCGCTGTGCCACACCTCTTCCTAGAGGATTCTCCATTTCAGACTAAGTTGATGGAAGCTCTGGGCATGCAAGACTGCATTTGTAGCAGTTATTTTTCTATGTAGATTAGTGTGAATCATATTATCATCAATATAGATCCTTTTGTCTAGCAGTGTAACTCTAGAGTCACTTATTTCATAAGTGAATTTTAGATTTGCCGTGTTGTTGTTGAGGACAGTGAGATATTTGTCGAATTCCTCTGTGCTGCCGTCCCAAATTATAAACAGATCATCTAATAAAAGCAGCCACATAACTGTTTTGCTCACATATTCGTCATTTTCTGGTGCCCATGCTGTGTGTTGTTCCCACGCGCCCATTGTTCAGTTCGCATAGGTTGGAGAAAAAGAAAATCTGATTGCAGTCTCTATTGTTTCTATGTAAACGTCTGTATTGAACAGGAAGATGTTGTTAGACACACTCTCATTATTTCCAGTAGCATTTGGCTGTGGTTATAGAAATGCATATTTCTCTTTTTTAGGAAATAATCACAGACAGTGAGTCCTATTTCATTATCTATGCTTATACAGAGTAATTTTACGTCCAGAGTGATGAGTATGTATGTTGGCTGCCAAGGTCTTTCTTTTCAATGCTGCAGGAGATAACCCGTGTCTTTAAGGTGTGAACAGAGATCTCTGAGGAAAGGCGCATGGAAGAAATCAACATAATTTGACAGTGGTTCCAATATTGATCCCTTTGCAGATAGTATTGGTCTGCCTGGAGGGTTTTTCTGTTTTTTATTAATCTTACGCCAGAAGTAAATTGTTGGTGTGACCGGACTGTCTATTGTCAAATATTTTTGTTCATCAAGATCGATAAAATGTGATTCCATCCATTGCATTAATTTGTCTTGCAGCTCATTAAGTCAAGCATCAGCGCACAAGTGCTGTCTGCAAGACCTGTGGTAGTCAGTATACAGTCTGTAATCCCGCCTGCTGCTTATCATAGGTTGATTACAGCGCCAATCTTCTTTGCAACCTCCGCATTGGTTCCCAACCCGATGCATCACTTCAGTTTTTTGTACAGGAGCACCGCTCAACTACGGATTGATTTTCAATTATGCGTTGCGTCTGCTTTTATTTTGGTACTCTTTCTTCCAACCCCCTGCCCTCCATTTTCCCCCCATTATTTTTATTTGTCGCAAGTCACTTCCAGTGTGGCACACCGTACTGTCAAGGCTCATCCGATGCATGTTTGACAGGGTGCCGTTTCTTTTTCTTTTCAGTGCTAGGCGGTTCCGAAAACAACCTCTCCCTCCAGCGGAGGGCTTGTTTTCATTCTTGCCTTTGGGTCGGATTTTTCTAACAGATTCACCAAATGCTTACACCTTCCCTCTGCTGTGGAATTGGTGTACATATGAAAATAGCAGCTACTATATAGTGTGCCTGTTATGGCGCTAACTGCGTCAATATAACTGGGCTCACCTGTTTCCATCAAATCAGTCTCATGCAGAAAAGGCCGCCTCTGGCATTTGAGCCAAGAGCAAGCCCACTCAAATGTAATAAACCGAGGCTCCCAGGTAGTTATTTGTGTAGTGTTTCAGGGGCAGATTTGGTAACGTAAACCCTCCTAAATCTGATGTCAAAATTAAATTACAGTCTGTAATGCAAATCTTACAAGAAGTCAGTCAGGCCAAGGTGAGGCCTGAGAGAGAATTGGAAGCAGCGGAGTTTTCTGTGCCTCGCACATCATCTGCGTCTTTGCATCCTTGTCACTGGCCAAGCCACTGTCCCGTTCAGTCTGGGGCAGCGGCTATTTCTACGAAGCCCCAGGTGAAATACTCCTTTTCTAGGAAATATTCTGCCTTTGCCCGCTCAGCTCTTTCATTTTTATGTAACCTCACTCTGCTTACAGCTCCCTCGGGACATACAAATATAATCGTTTTGACAATATCATACTCCAGGCCTGAGGTCTGATTCATTCTGTGCAGAGATTTAAGCTCTCCGAATCTTCAGCTCTACCTTTTAATCGAGAGATGCCATCTTTTTTCGAGCTTTGCGATCTGAGCCTAAATTATATCTCCTCTTCTAAACATTTTCTGCGATATTTTCAAAGTCAAAATGCACAAACGTAGAGTTAAAATAGAATGAATTGTCTTACAGGCATAAATAAAGACTGAGTGGCAGAGGCTAGCGGTCATAACGGCGGGACATGAGCCCACACAGCTGTCCTTTAAAACAGGTCCCTGTTTCAACAGTGGAGCGCACACCGCATAGCCTCCACCAGAAAAACAACTAAATGTTGCTGCTGCTGCTGCTTGTGATCTGTAACACACCAGTTTGAGTTCTGTCTGGGATTCACAGTAGGTCTTGGATATTTGATATTGATCATGTGCCCTAACAAAAGTTAAAAACCAAAAAATCCATCCACTCTGCATGAGTCAGGGAATGCTTACATGAACAAAAATATACTAAAACTAGCAATCTTCCAAGGCACATAAAGTCAGTTCTAGCAGCGCAGCTCTTCCTGCTCTTTCTAACATGTGAGCTCCAAATGGCCTCGGAGTATCTGACAATAGGCCGAGTTCATTTTGCAGCGATATGCAGTGGGTATTCACTCCATGATGCTATAGCATGTATTGTGCCTGTGACTTTTGTTTAATTAGACCTGTGATGTTAAAGTGGGCCCCGCATGTGTATAATTTTAGTGTTTTGGAATGTATTTGGCATAGGGGTGCTTACTGGATATGTAAAGATTGTCTACTGTCCAGTGATAATGCAGTACTCACAGGGTATGTGATACCGCCGCATGTGTTAGGTGCGTTACACTGTCAGGACTCTCAAATTATGTTTGTTACTATCTTAGTAATTTTCTAATGTGCATTGAGTCTGTGATTTTCTAGTGTGCTTATCGTCTGTGGTTTTATATTTGATGGTGGCTTCGTCATGTTGTACTGGTGTTTGCATAGGCCATATTATAATGGGTGCTGGAGTGTAGTCTTTTAATGGGAGTTTAACTGGCACATTGGATGTCTCATGAGGTCCTTTCCTGTAATCGGTTGTACTTGTATTAATGTGTGGATATAGCCAATCAAATTGAATTTTCGACGAATGTTCGTATTGTGCTTTGAACGTTGCAGTTGTTTTTTGTATAGCCTAATGTTGAAGAATTAAAAGAGCTCCAGTGCTTTTAAATACATATACATATATAACTACATCCCACTATAGGTGTCTCGTGCGCTGACGTTTTCCATGGTCTCTGTTTTTTTGTTTTCAAAGAGCACGCCATCTCATGCAGTAGATGCTAGTTTTCCATGGACTAGTAGCCGCCATGAAATGACGGAAGGTTGAGAGGCCTCGGAACGTGCGGGTGCATAAGGCGGGTAACCGTTGTGCATGTTCAGCATGTCATCTGTCCCTCAAACACATGTGACCGGGTGCGCTGTCTGTGAGGAACATTCTTCCACTGTTACCAAATTCCAATTGTGTAGCTCATTTTCCGGTTTGTCATGTTTAATCCACATTTAAATTAATTGGCTTATTTTCTGTGTTTTGCTGTGGACTGTTATCATTGCAGCAATGCATGCTGGCAGAGCCATCACTGTCTTTTGATTGGCTGACTATGCAGTAGCCAAGCCAAAGTACAGTAAGAATGGAAGGTCATGTCCCCTAAGGAAAAGACTGCATCAGAAGTTAATGACACAGACAGAAATATGCCCCGTCTTCCCCAGGCCTGTGAGATCTGGATCAGGTCTCATGTTCATACCTGTATTGGGTGAAGGAAACAAACTTCTTCTCCTGTCCCATGGTCTGTTGTCACATGTGTAACTGCCTGTTCAACATGTCTTCGCAAGCGAAGTAAGCACTTTTAAACCCCCTTGTTCCCATTCACCTTTATTTTCCACAAAGTGGCTCGTGAAATGAGTTTAAGGGAGCTGCCACTCCTGTCAACCAGGAAACCCGTTAAAATTAAGACTGGCGGAAAATACTTTTCAGATCTTAAAACAGACTGCAGAGTAATATGCCATGTTACACCCACATTCCCATAGTAGAAGCTCCCAAAAGTGCTTTTCTTACGAGTTCTTTTCCTTGGTTTGGTGTTTTCTCAGTGTTTGGCTAACAGCAACATAGGTACAGCTGAAAACCCTACAGCAGTTGACATTATACATGCATGTGGATACTGCAATTCCGTAATTATTGAATGGGCAGTAGACTTTTCTTTTTTAATTTGTCACTTTGTTAGCCATTATCCAATGTCATAGCTCCATCTGGAAAAGGTGTGGCGCAGCGGCCAGGGTGCCTTACTCCGGGGTTAACGGTTCGATCCCTGGCGCCGGCGGCAGGTTAGACCAGCACCATGTGAATCTGGGCAATAGCTCGCTTACTCTTCCTAAGGGCCCTCAGCGCCGGGACACCACTTCGGAGGTAGCTGTGCGCTTTACAAATACTGGTATTTCATTTCTTTTGCAGCTCTAGCGGATGCAGAATTAGTCAACGGGTTGAGCATGACTGATGACGTACAATACAACCTTCTTAGAAGGCTTCCCTATGAAAACATGAAAGCCATAAATATAAAAAGATCAAACACAGCATTGTATGCAGGGCACGCGCAACTAACATGGCAATGAGGCTCCTTTTGAATAGCCATAGATTCCCACCGTAACTTATTTTTGTTTCAACTTAAATAACTAGCTCTGGAGGGGGGTTTATTGAATAATGCCCTCTATTCACTTAATTGAATCAAGTCTATCTTTTTCGGTTGAAACACATATTTGTGGCTGTAACCTGTAACGCTGTGTTTTTAGGTCGATCCGGGGCAGGACATCTGCTGCTCTACGAAGCATGCTGTATTCAAGTATTGTCTTGAAGCACCGCCCATTTTCAACCCGTATTTTTAATTGGTTCTTGTCCCTATCCTCTCTAAATAGTTGCTTTTGATTAGTGAATAGGCATAATAGTCCATCTTATTACCGCCATATTTGCATTTGTAACCTCCCTTGAGGACTGAACCTTTTACTTGTGTGTTACATGGCATTTGTTATCTACAGTCTGCGTGCACTATTTTCTTTAATGATTTTACCCTATTGCAGGCACAACATGCTTTCCCTGGAACCGCGAACCTCTTGTGTTTTTTTAAGTAGCAAGGCTGCACTTTATCTTATCTTATGTGTTTTGAGATTAACAACATGGAGGCACCTGCTTTCCCCTTAACAGGGGCGCCCACTTTCAATCACATGGGCTTCTGCTTTCAATAACAACACGGGTGCCAGCTTTCACTTTAACCCGGGCACCCCCTTTCACATGCTCCCCCACCCTGCTCTTTCTAGTTTGCTAGCAGCATTCCGTATGGCCAATCGCTTAAAAAAACCCAGGCAGTATCTCAATCCTCCACCCACCCTGTCTGTGCGTAATCTCGCTCCGTCACCATTGTGTCTGTTTCTTCCCACCTTTAGCACCCCACCAACCAGGCCTACAGCCCCGTCATGTCCATGAGACAGTCTCCTTTGCCTCTATCCTTGCTCGAAATAATGCATGTTCAGTCCCCTATGTCTCGGTCCATAGACCCTGTTCGAGTTGTTTCAACTCTCCTTCGAGACGTCGCAAGTTCCAATGGATATCTCGAAGGACCCCAAAGCTTTTAGACATACAAGTGCCACTTATCGTGACTTTAAATGCCTCCCAGACTATGCCTATGTGTGTAACTGTGCCTTTGTTGCAACTAAAATAATCTGAAATCTCCTCTCTAAGCTCTGCCTACAGCATCTAGTAGTGCCTCAGGTACCAGACTCCAGCAGCGTGGAGCAGCAATGAGATTTGGGGGGGGGGCGACCGTTATAAAGATCGGTGCATGGTGGGGAAAAAGTCTGAGCCATATGTTCAGCAGACAGGATCCGGGGGCCAACGCCTCTGGTGCATATCCAATAGTCAAGGAGCAACCACGACGTGTGTGCTGTAGTGTAATAGGTGCCTTCCCTCCCAAAAGGGTGAACGTGGCACCAGGCATCAATGAGGCCGTGATCGAGAATCAGCCGGGATAAAGTGTCTTGGGTTTTTGTGTAGTGGTGTGGAAGGGGATTGTGTCTATCAGCTGAAGGACATAAAGTTGTGTTGCAATCACCTACCCACAATACATGAGTGGACCTCACCTTGAGAATGCGTATCCAGAGGGTAGTGAAAAAATCCAGGTCGTTAGTATTCCGCCCATTGTAGCAGACCCGTGTTATGGATTGTGTACCCAATGTGCCCCAAAGCATGCAGCTTCTCCCCGAGGAGTCGCTGTGAGCGTCACCGAAGATGAAGGGGGTGTTTTTCTTAATTAAAATCAATGTGCCCCGTGAATACGTGGAGTAGGAGGAAACCACTTGATCCAAGGCCCACTTGCTTCCAAAACACGGAGAGCGACGAGGGTTAGTGTGTGTTTCTTGAAGCATTGCAACCTGTATATGTTGCCTACCAAGGTATGCAAGGATTTGTCTATGTTTGCTTGGATTGCTAAGGCCCCTGACATTCCATGTAAGGGATTTTAAACGCAGCTGATCAAAGTGTGAAAACATGACAGAGTACAAAGTGCTGCAGGAGTGATGCTTGAATGTGTGATATTTGTTAAGTTCGTGCATGAGTTGGTAAAGTTATCTGCTGGTGTGACAAGTATTCAATGAAATGTTGCAGCAATCCCGAACAGCCTCCATCCCCCGGCAGCACCCCAATTGTGCTGACTTTGTAGTGAAGCCCCAGTAACAAAGCCACCCCCACACGCAGCAGCACCCCAATCGTGCCGGTACATAAATACTCACCCCTACTCCAGAAACCCCTCAACTGTACTGGCCCCAGCAAGAGGAACCAACAAAAAAGTACAAAATATGGGGGATCGCCCATGTGGGGGCGCTAATGGGCTACGAAACCTGCACCGCAGGTACCCAGATGTATGTGGATGATGAGGGGAGAACGATGAAGGGAGGGTGCTTGGCATAGTGAGTACAAAATCCTAGGCCATCCACGGGATAAGTGACCATAAAGGCTAGGACCAAAGGAGAAAAAGAATTGTCGAAAACTAATGTATATATTAAAAATATATATATTTAAGTATACATAGATAAAAATCATATAGAGACTCAAACATATAAGTCAAACTATATGATACAATAAAATAGTGACATATACAAATCTTGAAAATAATACATCAAACACATTCATTAAAAAACAAAATACATCATAGTAACGGTGTAGATCACGACTGATTGTAAGGATTATACACAATAAATTCTAAAGTGACAGTTGCAATTATTGAAACATTATTAAGTGGACTCGACGCGCGTTTCGGCAGTAGAAGAACTGCCTTCTTCAGGAGTCGTTGATGAAACTCTGAAAAGAATATTATGGGAAAGAATGTTATATATAACAGTGCATATATTCTTTTACATACTTACTACACATACCTAACTGTATACCTATTTACTTGTTACACAATACAGAATTCGTAACAACTCTTAATCTACCTGAGCGGTCCAGACATAAAAATTAGTCACTTAACGTCATATAATAGACCGATATATGTACAAGGTTAGTGCAGTAATTAGCTAAACAAAAGAACAGTCAGTCATATAGGATTCATTATTGGTATAGGTACAGTTGATTGTCATAGAGAACATTTACAAATAATTTCTCAATAAGAATCTCATAGTTTAGACTGATCACGAATGATGTATTGTGGTCTCATTTATGAGTACAAACATGTCAATTAACTTACATTTGCGATGTTGTATATCATTCCATTCTTTACAAAGGGATCGATGATAACTTCCTTTTTTTTAATAAAAAGACCAAAAAAACACAGGGCCACTTGATGGGGCTAATACCTAATTTAAACAGAAATTATAATTAAGATCAACTACATAGTTGAAAAAGGGAAGAGAACACTTTGAACACAATGAGTTAGCTTAAACAATTGCTTAATGCAAACGATGCAGTCTCTAATGGAGAGGATATTAGGATTCATGAAATTAATACAACTGTAGTTGTCAAAAAGATATATTTATCAAGTAAGGAATTGCATATTTCCACTATTTTTGTGACCTAATGTGACTAATCCTGTATTTGAATATATTAATATGGAAAGAGCAAATCACTGGGGGCAAAGGTCATTGTTGGGATCGGAATTTGAGATTGCATATCACTGTGCTCGGGATAACAAAGACAAAAGAAGATAAGGAAAACTTATAAAGGAAGAACTCTGCCGATAATGATATCGATTTAGAAACCATCAATTATTGGGTAATGTCTTTAGTGAGTGGGTAAATAGTTTTTAAAGAAGAAGTTACCTATTGTTTTCACGGCATGAATATTGTGGCTCGCTATATCGAGATATTTCGCTTTATGGTAATGTCCAATTGTTGGCAAGTAACAATCACTGCAGGTGGATATACAAACGATATAAACAAATCTTAGGTCACTACTATTGTGTAACGGGTGTTCAGAAAACATACACTAAGGTGCAACTTGTTAGGCTCAAAGTGATCGCATAGTTAAAATCTAAAAGGTCATGAAAATTACCTTCAATTATATGGTTGCTGATATTCCAATCGTGGTTCACATTAGTTACTGGATGTAATGACGGAATAAAAATGCCGAAGGCATTGGATAGGCTGAAAGAGATAGATAAAGGGGCGTAGGGCGTTAAAGCAAGCCAACTGTAGCTCTGTGTATGTCAAGGCTTCAAGAACGGCGGCTCAGTGGATAATACAATTAATTCATGATGTAAGGCAAGATACGACTAAGAATGCGAGCGTTGATAATATGCCGATATGACGGGTGAGAATAATTACCTTCAAAGAGGCTTCTAGATGCCGGCAGCAAGGTGGTGCTGTTCCACTGTGTATAACGAGTGAGAATATTAGACGGTCATAAAGCGGCGTGGTTCCGTATATGTGATGGTTTCTACAAACAAATGCAAAATGGGCGGAGATTTAGTGGAAACCCACATATAACAGTATATGTGGTTCTAGATCGCTAAAGAGGGTATTGTTCTTACCTACACGCGGAAGGAGTTTCGTGGGCTGCAGGATGGTGCAGTTCCAGACGGTAAAGTAGCGGGACAGCTTCGCCGGTGCAAGGGGGTGAGCGCTTTGGTAATGACAGCTCTTTTAAAGCTGAGAAAGGGCGCGAAAAGATTACTCAAACCGGGGTATAATGGAAAGAGTGGATGGACAAACCATCATTGGATTCTCATATATGGAAACACCTTTCTAAAATGGCGCTGAAAGAAAGATGGGTACTAGCGCACACTATCTGGTATTAAAAGCAGATCCTCCATGGGGTGTAATGGAAAAAGAAAAAGGACACTGTATCGATATAGTCTTATATGTGGAGACACCATTCAATAATGGCGCTGAAAAACCGAAGGGTAATAGTGCACGCTATCTTGTAATAAAAAGCGGATCCTGCATACACTTGTGGTGTATCTATATTATGAACGGATCCTATATATGTGTATAAAGTATGCTCTATATGGGAAGGGGGACATACTAAAGACTATATAAGACTTACTAGTGCATGGGAGATTCCATTATAAGATGGCGCTGAATACTGTGCCCAGTACCTGGTTATTAGGACAAAGGCTTTCTATATAGTTATGAAAATTGATATACTTGAATGGCGCCTATAATGAAAAATGGCTAACTAATAAACTAGTATATGCATTTAATAAGAAATCAAAAAGAAAAAGAGGCTATATTATTATATTGAACCATCATAATATTTATACGGAGGATAACATCAGGAACCTATGTGTTAAGCATACCGGGTTGGCTACAATATTCCTGGGGGGCCGATTTTTCAGTTTCAGGAGAATAATAAAAAATGCATGAACCATGGCTGACATATTGTTAAGTAATGGCATTCTCCCATGGGATCTCGGCGTTTAATCCTTTTTTGAAAGTTCCCAGGGAAAAAATCCAAAATACTTCTCTTTTCTTTCTAATTTTTTCGCCGCCTTTGCTGTCTGGGAGCCTGATTTTTTCTAAGATGCACCATTTAAATTCTTCTGGACCATGATTGTTCTCCATAAAATGTTTGACCAGAGGGGCCAAAGTTTTGTTGGTACGGATGGCTGAGCGGTGCTCTGTAAGTCTGGTCTGTATCGGTCTAGAGGTTTCACCGACATATCCAAGTTGACAGGGACAAAGGATCAGATATATACAGTTGGCTGTTCTACAATTCCACATGTCGGTAGCATTGAAGTGACAACCATTGTGTTCAAAGGATTCCCCTGATATAATATTATTACATGATTTACATGAGGAGCATCTGACGGTTCCTTTCACTGGGAAGTTGTTATCGATTGACCTTTGGACAAATTCAGAATTAGCTTCTTTAGAGGTAAATCAAGAGTGCACAATCATGTCTTTAAGATTCTTGTTTCTTTTATGTGCGAACGATGGTTTTTCCAGCTTACAGTTGGTTGGATTAGAATTTAGAATGTGCCAATTGGAGTTTACAATCTGACGAACAGTATTATCTAAGGTGGAGTGTTTGGTAATACAGACCAATTTCTTATTCTCTGATGGTGGCTTTGGTTTGAGGAGTGAGTCTCGATCATAGTATCGAGCTCGCTTGTATGAGTCCCTGACTAGTCTGTGTGAATAGCCTCTACTGAGGAATTTCTGACGCATGATGTTTGCTTGAAGGTCAAAGTCTGCTAAGTTGGAACAATTTCTTCTAACTCGAAGGAACTGGGAGAATGGAATGCTCTCTCTTTGACATCGGGGATGAAAGCTTTTAAAATGTAAGAGGGTATTCCTCGCGGTGGGCTTAACATAGAGATCAACAGCCAGTTTGTTGTTCTGATGCTTAATGATAATATCCCAGAATTCTACTTGGTTGCTATCAATTTGGGCTGTGAATTTTAAATTTGTATCCACTAGGTTGATCCACTCTAAAAACTCAACCAGCGAGTCTTTCCCATTGGTCCAGATAAAAAAGATGTCGTCAATATATCTGGACCAATGGGAAATGGACTCGAAGAATGGGGCTATTTCATTGTGGATAGCTTTAGTTTCGAAGGCCGTCATATATATGTTGGCAATTGACGGGGCAACTGAAGCCCCCATACTCACGCCTTTGATTTGGCGATAGATCGTATTACCAAATTCTACAATGTTTTCCGATAGTACAATATGAAGAAGTTCCAAAAGAAAATCTTTGGGACAAGGGATATCAAAATTGTCAATAAACCACCTAGTGGCTGACAGAGCTTCCTGTTGGGGGATGTTGCTATACAACGCTTCAATGTCCATCGTCACAAGCAGGTCTGTGCATGGGTCAAAGGGTATGTTCTCTATTTTAGATATCATGGAACCTGTGTCCTTGATGTATGAAGGAATTGTTGGTATATGCGGACGTAAAAACTAGTCCACAAATTTTGAGAGAGGTTCGGTATTTGTACCTATCGTAGATACGATAGGCCTGTATGGTGGGTCTGTGATATCTTTATGGATTTTAGGCATCCCATAGTTGCATGCTGTTTTGTGTTGATGGTGGTTCAGAAAGTCAAATTCTTTTTGGTTAATGTCACCCGCAGTTAGTGCAGTGGTGGTAAGATTACGGATTTTTTTAGAGGTTGAAATCAGTGGATTACTTCTTATTGAAATATAGGTGGTGGTATCTGAGAGCATAGTTTTCATTTTACGTTCATAGTCATTGGTATCTATCAGGACGATACCACCACCTTTGTCTCAGCTTTTAATGACTATGGTATTATCCTGTCTCAAGTTTTTAAGGGAGTCTGATTCCTCTCTACTGAGATTGTAGATTGGTTTCGGGATAAAGCGAAGAGCTCTCTCAAGTTGTTGAAGGACAACCAGCTCGAAAGTGGCGACCTCAGGGCCTAGTTGATTTAGAGAGGGGTTAAAAGTGGATGGCAGGGATAGTTGTCTGGTTTCTTGAGTCAACTCAATGTTGTCTGTCTGAGAGGAGAAGAATTTTTTAAGTCTGATTCTACAAAAGAAAGAAATAATGTCTTTCTGAAATTCAAAAATGTCAAGATGGGAATGCGGGACAAAGGAAAGACCTTTAGATAGAAGAGATTCGGTGTAGGAGTCTATATTTTTTGAGGACAAATTAAAAATCGGGATTACATCCCTTGTCCCCAGTATTGGCGGTTGCGTGTCTCGCGGATGAATTGGGGTTCCTGAGGTTGATGTTGTTGGTGAGAATGTTGGTGTTGATGTGGATGTTGTTGCTGGTGGTGGGCCTGTTGGAAATTGCCTCTGGTCTGATTCTGGAAATGAACTCTCGGTCGTCCTCGCCGTGGGCCCCTGTTGGATAAAAAAGCCTGTTTAGGGCGAGGACCATTATATTGGTTGAAGTTATTTTCTGGGTCATAATAGTTGGTGGGGCCTTCATTCTCTGAGTCCGAAGAATCAGTAAAGTTATTCACTCTTTGGGGTGTTGATCTTGTATCATCCACATAGTGGTTTTGTTTATAAAAGTCTTGCCTCAGGTAGGGATAGGTACCTTCTAAAGTATAAAAGCGTTTATCTTTAGTTAGCTTGTCGTTCTTACGTTTGTTTAGATAGGCACTGAAAGACTCCAACTCTTTGTTGGCTTCTTCGATTTTCTTCATTGCTTCTTCTATGTTACCTGCGACTTTAAGTTTAGTTTCTAAGGCATCGATTTCCTTCTTGATGTCAACAGCTAGTTCTTTGGCTGTCTCGATGATAAGGATCATAAGGTCCCTTGAACACCTATTCACAATGAGACTCCATTTTTCTAAAAAAGGTCTATGATTAACAAAAAGTCCTGGTATGTTGCGGATTTTCAAGCCCATGGAGATCATGCCGTTTTTCAGATATGCCAGCATAAATTCCCCGTGTGCTTCCATACGGGTCAATTTCTTTTTCAGTTCAATAAGGTTGCGGCTATCTTCATTATTTGATATGTTGGAAGCTCCTCCATTTGTGGAGGTGATACTTGTTCCAACTAAAGAGGCGAATACTTCATCTGAAAAGCCGAATGTTGGTAATTGGGCCATGATGTATACACGATAGAATTGTTAGTAAGGCTAATGTTAATAGAGGCTAATAGCATAAGTACTGACACTATTTGATAATACAGGTAATGATACAGAACAAAGAAAACGGCCCTACACAGACAAGCTGTGGGTAAACAGTTGAGAGAAGCTAATTCTGAATTTGTCCAAAGGTCAATCGATAACAACTTCCCAGTGAAAGGAACCGTCAGATGCTCCTCATGTAAATCATGTAATAATATTATATCAGGGGAATCCTTTGAATCCTTTGAACACAATGGTTGTCACTTCAATGCTACCGACATGTGGAATTGTAGAACAGCCAACTGTATATATCTGATCCTTTGTCCCTGTCAACTTGGATATGTCGGTGAAACCTCTAGACCGATAGAGACCAGACTTACAGAGCACCGCTCAGCCATCCGTACAAAACTTTGGCCCCTCTGGTCAAACATTTTATGGAGAACAATCATGGTCCAGAAGAAATTAAATGGTGCATCTTAGAAAAAATCAGGCTCCCAGACAGCAAAGGCGGCGAAAAAATTAGAAAGAAAAGAGAAGTATTTTGGATTTTTTCCCTGGGAACTTTCAAAAAAGGATTAAACGCCGAGATCCCATGGGAGAATGCCATTACTTAACAATATGTCAGCCATGGTTCATGCATTTTTTATTATTCTCCTGAAACTGAAAAATCGGCCCCCCAGGAATATTGTAGCCAACCCGGTATGCTTAACACATAGGTTCCTGATGTTATCCTCCGTATAAATATTATGATGGTTAAATATAATAATATAGCCTCTTTTTCTTTTTGATTTCTTATTAAATGCATATACTAGTGTATTAGTTAGCCATTTTTCATTATAGGCGCCATTCAAGTATATCAATTTTCATAACTATATAGAAAGCCTTTGTCCTAATAACCAGGTACTGGGCACAGTATTCAGCGCCATCTTATAATGGAATCTCCCATGCACTAGTAAGTCTTATATAGTCTTTAGTATGTGCCCCTTCCCATATAGAGCATACTTTATACACATATATAGGATCCGTTCATAATATAGATACACCACAAGTGTATGCAGGATCCGCTTTTTATTACAAGATAGCGTGCACTATTACCCATCGGTTTTTCAGCGCCATTATTGAATGGTGTCTCCACATATAAGACTATATCGATACAGTGTCCTTTTTCTTTTTCCATTACACCCCGTGGAGGATCTGCTTTTAATACCAGATAGTGTGCGCTAGTACCCATCTTTCTTTCAGCGCCATTTTAGAAAGGTGTTTCCATATATGAGAATCCAATGATGGTTTGTCCATCCACTCTTTCCATTATACCCCGGTTTGAGTAATCTTTTCCCGCCCTTTCTCAGCTTTAAAAGAGCTGTCATTACCAAAGCGCTCACCCCCTTGCACCGGCGAAGCTGTCCCGCTACTTTACCGTCTGGAACTGCACCATCCTGCAGCCCACGAAACTCCTTCCGCGTGTAGGTAAGAACAATACCCTCTTTAGCGATCTAGAACCACATATACTGTTATATGTGGGTTTCCACTAAATGTCCGCCCATTTTGCATTTGTTTGTAGAAACCATCACATATACGGAACCACGCCGCTTTATGACCGGCTAATATTCTCACTCGTTATACACAGTGGAACAGCACCACCTTGCTGCCGGCATCTAGAAGCCTCTTTGAAGGTAATTATTCTCACCCATCATATCGGCATATTATCAACGCTCGCATTCTTAGTCGTATCTTGCCTTACATCATGAATTAATTGTATTATCCACTGAGCCGCCGTTCTTGAAGCCTTGACATACACAGAGCTACAGTTGGCTTGCTTTAACGCCCTACGCCCCTTTATCTATCTCTTTCAGCCTATCCAATGCCTTCGGCATTTTTATTCCGTCATTACATCCAGTAACTAATGTGAACCACGATTGGAATATCAGCAACCATATAATTGAAGGTAATTTTCATGACCTTTTAGATTTTAACTATGCGATCACTTTGAGCCTAACAAGTTGCACCTTAGTGTATGTTTTCTGAACACCCGTTACACAATAGTAGTGACCTAAGATTTGTTTTTATCGTTTGTATATCCACCTGCAGTGATTGTTACTTGCCAACAATTGGACATTACCATGAAGCGAAATATCTCGATATAGCGAGCCACAATATTCATGCCGTGAAAACAATAGGTAACTTCTTCTTTAAAAACTATTTACCCACTCACTAAAGACATTACCCAATAATTGATGGTTTCTAAACCGATATCATTATCGGCAGAGTTCTTCCTTTATAAGTTTTCCTTATCTTCTTTTGTCTTTGTTATCCCGAGCACAGTGATATGCAATCTCAAACTTCGATCCCAACAATGACCTTTGCCCCCAGTGATTTGCTCTTTCCATATTAATATATTCAAATACAGGATTAGTCACATTAGGTCACAAAAATAGTGGAAATATGCAATTCCTAACTTGATAAATATATCTTTTTGACAACTACAGTTGTATTAATTTCATGAATCCTAATATCCTCTCCATTAGAGACTGCATCGTTTGCATTAAGCAATTGTTTAAGCTAACTCATTGCGTTCAAAGTGTTCTCTTCCCTTTTTCAACTATGTAGTTGATCTTAATTATAATTTCTGTTTAAATTAGGTATTAGCCCCATCAAGTGGCCCTGTGTTTTTTTTGGTCTTTTTATTAAAAAAAAGGAAGTTATCATCGATCCCTTTGTAAAGAATGGAATGATATACAACATCGCAAATGTAAGTTAATTGACATGTTTGTACTCATAAATGAGACCACAATACATCATTCGTGATCAGTCTAAACTATGAGATTCTTATTGAGAAATTATTTGTAAATGTTCTCTATGACAATCAACTGTACCTATACCAATAATGAATCCTATATGACTGACTGTTCTTTTGTTTAGCTAAGTACTGCACTAACCTTGTACATATATTGGTCTATTATATGACGTTAAGTGACTAATTTTTATGTCTGGACCGCTCTGGTAGATTAAGAGTTGTTACGAATTCTGTATTGTGTAACAAGTAAATAGGTATACAGTTAGGTATGTGTAGTAAGTATGTAAAAGAATATATGCACTGTTATATATAACATTCTTTCCCATAATATTCTTTTCAGAGTTTCATCAACGACTCCTGAAGAAGGCAGTTCTTCTACTGCCGAAACGCGCGTCGAGTCCACTTAATAATCTTTCAATAATTGCAACTGTCACTTTAGAATTTTTTGTGTATAATCGTTACAATCAGTCGTGATCTACACCGTTACTATGATGTATTTTGCTTTTTAATGAATGTGTTTGATGTATTATTTTCAAGATTTGTAAAATGTCACTATTTTATTGTATCATATAGTTTGACTTATATGTTTAAGTCTCTATATGATTTTTATCTATGTATAATTAAATATATATATTTTTTAATATACACATTCGTTTTCGACAATTCTTTTTCTCCTTTGGTCCTAGCCTTTATGGTCACTTATCCCGTGGATGGCCTAGGATTTTGTACTCACATTGGTTTTTACCCTGCCCTAGGAATCTGTGTATTATTGATACCCAGGGGGTCCTTGTTTTCTCTCAACTGTTTACCCACAGCTTGTCTGTGTAGGGCCGTTTTCTTTGTTCTGTATCATTACCTGTATTATCAAATAGTGTCAGTACTTATGCTCTTAGCCTCTATTAACATTAGCCTTACTAACAATTCTATTGTGTATACATCATGGCCCAATTACCAACATTCGGCTTTTCAGATGAAGTATTCGCCTCTTTAGTTGGAACAAGTATAACCTCCACAAATGGAGGAGCTTCCAACATATCAAATAATGAAGAAAGCCGCAACCTTATTGAACTGAAAAAGAAATTGACCCGTATGGAAGCACACGGGGAATTTATGCTGGCATATCTGAAAAACGGCATGATCCCCATGGGCTTGAAAATTCGCAACATACCAGGACTTTTTGTTAATCATAGACCTTTTTTAGAAAAATGGAGTCTCATTGCGAATAGGTGTTCAAGGGACCTTATGATCCTTATCATCGAGACAGCCAAAGAACTAGCTGTTGACATCAAGAAGGAAATCGATGCCTTAGAAACTAAACTTAAAGCCGCAGGTAACATAGAAGAAGCAATGAAGAAAATCGAAGAAGCCAACAAAGAGTTGGAGTCTTTCAGTGCCTATCTAAACAAACGTAAGAACGACAAGCTAACTAAAGATAAACGCTTTTATACTTTAGACGGTACCTATCCCTACCTGAGGCAAGACATTTATAAACAAAACCACTATGTGGATGATACAAGATCAACACCCCAAAGAGTGAATAACTTTACTGATTCTTCGGACTCAGAGAATGAAGGCCCCACCAACTATTATGACCCAGAAAATAACTTCAACCAATATAATGGTCCTCGCCCTAAACAGGCTTTTTTATCCAACAGGGGCCCATGGCGAGGACGACCGAGAGTTCATTTCCAGAATCAGACCAGAGGCAATTTCCAACAGGCCCACCACCAGCAACAACATCCACATCAACACCAACATTCTCACCAACAACATCAACCTCAGGAACCCCAATTCATCCGCGAGACACGCAACCGCCAATACTGGGGACAAGGGATGTAATCCCGATTTTTAATTTGTCCTCAAAAAATATAGACTCCTACACCGAATCTCTTCTATCTAAAGGTCTTTCCTTTGTCCCGCATTCCCATCTTGACATTTTTGAATTTCAGAAAGACATTATTTCTTTCTTTCGTAGAATCAGACTTAAAAAATTCTTCTCCTCTCAGACAGACAACATTGAGTTGACTCAAGAAACCAGACAACTATCCCTGCCATCCACTTTTAACTCCTCTCTAGATCAACTAGGCCCTGAGGTCGCCACTTTCGAGCTGGTTGTCCTTCAACAACTTGAGAGAGCTCTTCGCTTTATCCCGAAACCAATCTACAATCTCAGTAGAGAGGAATCAGACTCCCTTAAAAACTTGAGACAGGATAATACCATAGTCATTAAAAGCTGTGACAAAGGTGGTGGTATCGTCCTGATAGATACCAATGACTATGAACGTAAAATGAAAACTATGCTCTCAGATACCACCACCTATATTTCAATAAGAAGTAATCCACTGATTTCAACCTCTAAAAAAATCCGTAATCTTACCACCACTGCACTAACTGCGGGTGACATTAACCAAAAAGAATTTGACTTTCTGAACCACCATCAACACAAAACAGCATGCATCTATGGGATGCCTAAAATCCATAAAGATATCACAGACCCACCATACAGGCCTATCGTATCTACGATAGGTACAAATACCGAACCTCTCTCAAAATTTGTGGACTCATTTTTACGTCCGCATATACCAAAAATTCCTTCATACATCAAGGACACAGGTTCCATGATATCTAAAATAGAGAA
This sequence comes from Lissotriton vulgaris, assembly GCF_964263255.1. Taxonomy (NCBI): domain Eukaryota; kingdom Metazoa; phylum Chordata; class Amphibia; order Caudata; family Salamandridae; genus Lissotriton; species Lissotriton vulgaris. The sequence goes on from NW_028241331.1 coordinate 181,153, forward strand.
CATACCCTTTGACCCATGCACAGACCTGCTAGTGACGATGGACATTGAAGCGTTGTATAGCAACATCCCCCAACAGGAAGCTCTGTCAGCCACTAGGTGGTTTATTGACAATTTTGATATCCCTTGTCCCAAAGATTTTCTTTTGGAACTTCTTCATATTGTACTATCGGAAAACATTGTAGAATTTGGTAATACGATCTATCGCCAAATCAAAGGCGTGAGTATGGGGGCTTCAGTTGCCCCGTCAATTGCCAACATATATATGGCGGCCTTCGAAACTAAAGCTATCCACAATGAAATAGCCCCATTCTTCGAGCCCATTTCCCATTGGTCCAGATATATTGACGACATCTTTTTTATCTGGACCAATGGGAAAGACTCGCTGGTTGAGTTTTTAGAGTGGATCAACCTAGTGGATACAAATTTAAAATTCACAGCCCAAATTGATAGCAACCAAGTAGAATTCTTGGATATTATCATTAAGCATCAGAACAACAAACTGGCTGTTGATATCTATGTTAAGCCCACCGCGAGGAATACCCTCTTACATTTTAAAAGCTTTCATCCCCGATGTCAAAGAGAGAGCATTCCATTCTCCCAGTTCCTTCGAGTTAGAAGAAATTGTTCCAACTTAGCAGACTTTGACCTTCAAGCAAACATCATGCGTCAGAAATTCCTCAGTAGAGGCTATCCACACAGACTAGTCAGGGACTCATACAAGCGAGCTCGATACTATGATCGAGACTCACTCCTCAAACCAAAGCCACCATCAGAGAATAAGAAATTGGTCTGTATTACCAAACACTCCACCTTAGATAATACTGTTCGTCAGATTGTGAACTCCAATTGGCACATTCTAAATTCTAATCCAACCAACTGTAAGCTGGAAAAACCATTGTTCGCACATAAAAGAAACAAGAATCTTAAAGACATGATTGTGCACTCTCGATTTACCTCTAAAGAAGCTAATTCTGAATTTGTCCAAAGGTCAATCGATAACAACTTCCCAGTGAAAGGAACCATCAGATGCTCCTCATGTAAATCATGTAATAATATTATATCAGGGGAATCCTTTGAACACAATGGTTGTCACTTTAATGCTACCGACACGTGGAATTGTAGAACAGCCAACTGTATATATCTGATCCTTTGTCCCTGTCAACTTGGATATGTCGGTGAAACCTCTAGACCGATACAGACCAAACTTACAGAGCACCGCTCAGCCATCCGTACCAACAAAACTTTGGCCCCTCTGGTCAAACATTTTATGGAGAACAATCCTGGTCCAGAAGAATTTAAATGGTGCATCTTAGAAAAAAATCAGGCTCCCAGACAGCAAAGGCGGCGAAAAAATTAGAAAGAAAAGATAAGTATTTTGGATTTTTTCCCTGGGAACTTTCAAAAAAGGATTAAACGCCGAGATCCCATGGGAGAATGCCATTACTTAACAATATGTCAGCCATGGTTCATGCATTTTTTATTATTCTCCTGAAACTGAAAAATCGGCCCCCCAGGAATATTGTAGCCAACCCGGTATGCTTAACACATAGGTTCCTGATGTTATCCTCCGTATAAATATTATGATGGTTCAATATAATAATATAGCCTCTTTTTCTTTTTGATTTCTTATTAAATGCATATACTAGTGTATTAGTTAGCCATTTTTCATTATAGGCGCCATTCAAGTATATCAATTTTCATAACTATATAGAAAGCCTTTGTCCTAATAACCAGGTACTGGGCACAGTATTCAGCGCCATCTTATAATGGAATCTCCCATGCACTAGTAAGTCTTATATAGTCTTTAGTATGTCCCCCTTCCCATATAGAGCATACTTTATACACATATATAGGATCCGTTCATAATATAGATACACCACAAGTGTATGCAGGATCCGCTTTTTATTACAAGATAGCGTGCACTATTACCCATCGGTTTTTCAGCGCCATTATTGAATGGTGTCTCCACATATAAGACTATATCGATACAGTGTCCTTTTTCTTTTTCCATTACACCCCGTGGAGGATCTGCTTTTAATACCAGATAGTGTGCGCTAGTACCCATCTTTCTTTCAGCGCCATTTTAGAAAGGTGTTTCCATATATGAGAATCCAATGATGGTTTGTCCATCCACTCTTTCCATTATACCCCGGTTTGAGTAATCTTTTCGCGCCCTTTCTCAGCTTTAAAAGAGCTGTCATTACCAAAGCGCTCACCCCCTTGCACCGGCGAAGCTGTCCCGCTACTTTACCGTCTGGAACTGCACCATTCTGCAGCCCACGAAACTCCTTCCGCGTGTAGGTAAGAACAATACCCTCTTTAGCGATCTAGAACCACATATACTGTTATATGTGGGTTTCCACTAAATCTCCGCCCATTTTGCATTTGTTTGTAGAAACCATCACATATACGGAACCATGCCACTTTATGACCGGCTAATATTCTCACTCGTTATACACAGTGGAACAGCACCACCTTGCTGCCGGCATCTAGAAGCCTCTTTGAAGGTAATTATTCTCACCCGTCATATCGGCATATTATCAACGCTCGCATTCTTAGTCGTATCTTGCCTTACATCATGAATTAATTGTATTATCCACTGAGCCGCCGTTCTTGAAGCCTTGACATACACAGAGCTACAGTTGGCTTGCTTTAACGCCCTACGCCCCTTTATCTATCTCTTTCAGCCTATCCAATGCCTTCGGCATTTTTATTCCGTCATTACATCCAGTAACTAATGTGAACCACGATTGGAATATCAGCAACCATATAATTGAAGGTAATTTTCATGACCTTTTAGATTTTAACTATGCGATCACTTTGAGCCTAACAAGTTGCACCTTAGTGTATGTTTTCTGAACACCCGTTACACAATAGTAGTGACCTAAGATTTGTTTATATCGTTTGTATATCCACCTGCAGTGATTGTTACTTGCCAACAATTGGACATTACCATGAAGCGAAATATCTCGATATAGCGAGCCACAATATTCATGCCGTGAAAACAATAGGTAACTTCTTCTTTAAAAACTATTTACCCACTCACTAAAGACATTACCCAATAATTGATGGTTTCTAAATCGATATCATTATCGGCAGAGTTCTTCCTTTATAAGTTTTCCTTATCTTCTTTTGTCTTTGTTATCCCGAGCACAGTGATATACGATCTCAAACTTCGATCCCAACAATGACCTTTGCCCCCAGTGATTTGCTCTTTCCATATTAATATATTCAAATACAGGATTAGTCACATTAGGTCACAAAAATAGTGGAAATATGCAATTCCTTACTTGATAAATATATCTTTTTGACAACTACAGTTGTATTAATTTCATGAATCCTAATATCCTCTCCATTAGAGACTGCATCGTTTGCATTAAGCAATTGTTTAAGCTAACTCATTGTGTTCAAAGTGTTCTCTTCCCTTTTTCAATTATGTAGTTGATCTTAATTATAATTTCTGTTTAAATTAGGTATTAGCCCCATCAAGTGGCCCTGTGTTTTTTTGGTCTTTTTATTAAAAAAAAAGGAAGTTATCATCGATCCCTTTGTAAAGAATGGAATGATATACAACATCGCAAATGTAAGTTAATTGACATGTTTGTACTCATAAATGAGACCACAATACATCATTCGTGATCAGTCTAAACTATGAGATTCTTATTGAGAAATTATTTGTAAATGTTCTCTATGACAATCAACTGTACCTATACCAATAATGAATCCTATATGACTGACTGTTCTTTTGTTTAGCTAAGTACTGCACTAACCTTGTACATATATCGGTCTATTATATGACGTTAAGTGACTAATTTTTATGTCTGGACCGCTCAGGTAGATTAAGAGTTGTTACGAATTCTGTATTGTGTAACAAGTAAATAGGTATACAGTTAGGTATGTGTAGTAAGTATGTAAAAGAATATATGCACTGTTATATATAACATTCTATCCCATAATATTCTTTTCAGAGTTTCATCAACGACTCCTGAAGAAGGCAGTTCTTCTACTGCCGAAACGCGCGTCGAGTCCACCTAATAATCTTTCAATAATTGCAACTGTCACTTTAGAATTTTTTGTGTATAATCGTTACAATCAGTCGTGATCTACACCGTTACTATGATGTATTTTGTTTTTTAATGAATGTGTTTGATGTATTATTTTCAAGATTTGTATATGTCACTATTTTATTGTATCATATAGTTTGACTTATATGTTTGAGTCTCTATATGATTTTTATCTATGTATAATTAAATATATATATTTTTTAATATACACATTAGTTTTCGACAATTCTGTTTCTCCTTTGGTCCTAGCCTTTATGGTCACTTATCCCGTGGATGGCCTAGGATTTTGTACTCACATTGGTTTTTACCCTGCCCTCGGAATCTGTGTATTATTGATACCCAGGGGGTCCTTGTTTTCTCTCAACGGGTGCTTGGCATAGTCCAGAACCAAACCTGAAAGCTGAAAAAGCTAAGAATAAGGCATGAAACGCCTTAAACTCACAGGATACAGTCAACTGTCAATAACTAATCATAGGATTGTGAAAACACCAGGCAACATGTAGTGTTCCTGCCGGCGAGACTAGGAAAAGTGTGGAACATCTGAGAAGATGCAAAACAAAGTGGTCGACAGGGAAGGAAATTGGAACCAGTATCTAGTTGCATGGCAATGACGTCTCGCTTTCGAATCAGCTGCCTGGAGGGGATGATGACCTGGAAGCACAGTCATTGGAATCTCGACGTGGAGATCTGTGCTTGAGCATCTCTAGAAAGTCTTCAACTTATTGCGGATTGGTGCAGATGATGGTGTTGCCTCAGTGGGTGATCCGCAAATGCGCCGGATACATAAAGGCATATTCGATTTGGGCTTTGCGTAACTTTTGCTTAACTTGCAAGAATTTCCGGCCTGCCTCCTGAACTGCAACAGTAAAGTCCGGGTATATGGTGAACTCATTGCCCTCAAAGTGCAGCGATTTTTGCTCGTGGGCTTTTTTTAGTGCAGTTTCCCGATCTCAGGAATTAAGGAGTCTGGCCACAATGGGGCATGGAGGGCTGCCTGGAGGGGAACGGGGGGCCCAAGGAGAGATGTGCACATTCCACAATAAGTTGCGATGAGAAGGATTCGGCGCCAAAGGTGTTCGATAGGAGGCGCTCAATGAAGTCCTCCATGCGGCCCTTGTTCATGCTTTCAGGTATGCCCACCACACGGATATTATTGCGGTGGCTGCGAGCCTCGAGTTCCTCCTTCTTGGCCAAATTAACTTTCAGGAGCTTGTCCATTTGTGTCATTTGGAGCCGCATCTGCAAGGTTGTATCTTCAGTGTCAGAAATTCGCCGCTCAGCCTCTTTAAGTTGCTTATCATGTTTGTCCACTTTATGTACGAGAAAATCAAGGAGGCTATTCATGGTATCCATTTTGTCAGAGAGATCAGTGAGGCTGTGTTGCATTGCTAATACTAGTGTTTTTACCTCGTCTTCCGGAGCTAATGGCGGCATCTGCGATTGTTTGGGGCCTTGTTGGCTGTTATCATCCGGATGGACTGTTTAGCTACGTTTTTGGAGTAAAAAAACAGTTTAGGTTGGCGTCCATCATGTTTTCCCCATTGTCAAACAACAAGTACAGTCTAGCGAGTGTGTAAAGGAGCTGAGCAGAGGGAATGCACGCCCAAAGCGTCCTCGAGAGGGATGGTAAGTGGGTCACTTAGGAGGAGAGGACAAAGTCAAAGAGATAAGTGCGTTTGGGCAGATCGCTGCAGCAGCCACCGGTATGGCCAAGGAGAAGTCTCCGTATTTCTACTGGGGGAGAGGCGTGTTCTAGAGGTTCAGGACGGGAGGACCTTCTAGGCACAATACTGGGCAGCTAAGGGAACATTGCAGGTGTTTGTCAAGTGACCAACACTGGTGGAGCCCAACGACCAGGCAGCTGGAAAGAGTCAGAACTTTACACTGTGCTTGTAGAATCAGGCTTCAGAAGACAATATACGGGCAAATAAGTCACATCAAGGTGAAGCAGAGGTCCCTCCGTCTGTGCAATGCGTGCCCATGGCACGCAGTAAGTAAACCCAAGCGGGGGCAAAGCTTAGAGGCAAGTTGCACTGTCTAAATCGCCACGGAGGAGGCTTCCAAGGTCGCGCTCAAACAGAACTCAGAGGGGGGGCGACAGGCAAGAGTAAGCAGCGAGTTCGAAAAAAAGCTGTAGAGAAGTAGCCACAGGAAAGTGATTAGTGCAGTGAACAGCATTAGCTCGCCTCGAAAGTTCAGTGCGTGATGAATTGGCAATGGCGGCACGTCACCTGTGATGTGGGTGTACGGCAGGAGTCATGACGGGCATACCGCCAGCTTCAGCCAAGCACGGTATCCACTGTGCCCAATTAAAGAATTGTCCCTGTGGGCATTGGCACGGGGAATCCCCGATGCTCACTTAGCAGAGGGAGCTGCGCAGGCCTTCAGGAGCGTCGTCGCGCTCACCCCTTGATGCACAGAAGTCCACCTGGGGCCGCACACAATGGATTTAGCGTTGCAAAAATCACCTTAGCGCTGCAGGAGTTATTGAGGAGCAGTCTGCAGGCATTTCAGGCAGGATTCATGCGGTAGGGCAAGACGTTTTTGACGGATGTTGCTGCCAAGCTGGCAGAACCTCACAGACGTGCGGCCATCTTGATTGTGCACCACCTAGCGCCCACCTCCCCACCCCCGATAGCAAAACCAGCTGATGCTTGTCTGTCAGCCCAGTGGTTTCCAGGCTCTAAGGGCCGATGTAGGTAAGCAAATACCGGTCGGTAACGGCCGAAATTCGGTAATTTCCGCCGTTACCGACAGGTATTTGGAAAATGAGATGTAGAGCCACCTAAAATACAGATTCGGTAATTTTACCGAATCTGTAAAATTACTGAATCAGTAAAATTACCGAATCTGTATTTTGCGATGTAGGTAGCACTGTAATCAGTGCTACAGGGCTTTCAGAATTCGTTATTTACCACCAACTAGAAGTTGGTGGTAAATAATGAAAAGCCTTGAAAAAGCATTTTTTGTTGCAACATGCGCACCCATACACGATTGAGGGGTGCAACAGGGTGTCAAAGTGACACACTGCCACCCTTCAATGTTTCCCCCAATTACCGAATTGGTATTTACCGATTCGGTAATTGCCATTCATTCCTATGGGCCTCCAGGCCCGTAGGAATGAATGGCAATTACCGAATCGGTAAATACCGTTTCGGTAATTACCGAATCTTACCGATTCGGTAATTTAAAAAGAGAAATTACCTACATCCCATTTACCTACTCTTAAATACCTAGGGCCCGATGTAGGTGTCCATTTACAGACCGGTAACGGCCGATTTCGGCCGTTACCGACCGGTAAATGGTCATTCCTGATGTAGGGACCATATTTTACCGATTCGGTAAATGCACCGAATCGGTAAATTTACCGAATCGGTAAAATACTGAATCAGTATTTTTACCGATTTGGTAAATTGGAGATGTAGGTGGGACTCTTCTGAGTCCCACAGGCCTTACAGAATCAGTATTTTACCACCCAATCCAATTGGGTGGTAAAATACCGAATCCAGGTGTGCAGTACTTGAGAGAAAGAAAGAGATAAAAAAGTCTTAAAATAAAAAAACACCAATAAACTGAGGACAGGTGAGACAAAGAGAGGAAAATCAACAAAAGATACGTGAGGAGAATGAGACAAGACAGCTGGGTAATGGTAAGGGACTCACAGCACTTTCGCCTTGAAATGCTGCTGCCATTTCTCTAGGTCAGCACGGAGACGCAGCAGTTTTTCTCGGCTGGACTCCTCTGCTCGCTCCAGCTCCTCTCCGAACCGAACCATTAGTTCTCGCCAACTCTCGGTCACCTGCTCAATCTGAGAAAGGTCTAGTGTGTCCTGCGGGCAAATAAAAATCCACAGATGAAACCAACCAGTGATGGCTGATATTAAGCAGAGATTATATTTAAGTGTTCCAAGGAAGAAACTTGGAGAATGTATCCGGATACGATTGACTATATGCTGACAGCTTTAGTTGAGAAATCACTCTCACCACTGATGTTCTTTGTATATTGCATTCTCTTTTACACGTTTTTGCTCATTAGTGTTAGGGTGCGAGCTATGGTTTGTCTGGCTAATCTGGCATAACTGGAATTTGAGGGATTTTTCAGTTTATTTTATAGGAAGAGCTGCAATTTAACTAAGGTATTTTAAGTGACGTTCAGAGGATTGTTTAAAGATACATTAAGGTGTTATGACAAAAGCTAACCATAACTTCACTTCAACTGTGTGTGAGTGTATACATAGTATACATATATGCAGATGTGCAGTCTAATATGCTATTTATTACCATTGTTGAGTGGTCATGATTCACAAGTGGCAATTCTTGAGTAGGTCATAATGCCCCCTCTCCCTCAACAATGGTAATAAATAGCATATACAGTCAAAGGGTGTGCTTGTATGGTTTATTTCATGCTGCTAGTTAATGTGCAGTAATTATGAACAAAGAAGATTAACCATACATAGAACACGAGGAGTTAAATCTGTACAACAAGATAAAATGGCAATAACTAGTCTTTGTTAGTATGGCTCCAGCTGTTTTCTTCTACAAAGTGATTCTACAATGTGTTTTCCCAAGTCAGGTTAGTGTACTATGGTTATAACAACATAGCACTGTAGTAATAAATGTGTGGGTCTATGTTTATTAGTACACGTGTACCAAATAACTGGCATAGCATGTTTACATATATATGGGGGGGGACGATAACTGATGAGAGACATAGCCTTGTTTGGTTCATGATGCTCCTTCCCTCTGGCAACAATGTCCATAAACAGCATATAACGCTCAGAGCCCATCTGCACAAATGGTTTATTCCAAGGGATGTTCTCAATATATTTATTTTATAAAAACATTTAACCAAAGCAGAATGTAAGGAGTTCAGTTTGTGTAGTAAAACTGAGGTAGTAAACAGTGTCAGTCTAGTGCAACAATATATATATATATATATATATATATATATATATATATATATATATATATATATATATATATATATATATATATATATATATATATATGGAAAACAACTCCTGAAGCAATGAAACACCAGGAACGGACCACCACAAAGGTTCTTCAAATTTTCAGTGCATTTATTAAGCCTCTCTCTCACAACATGACGCGTTTCAGCCGGGTCACCCCAGCCTTGATCACATCAATATATATATATATATTACCTACTGGCGGTCGCCAGTAGGTAGTTATAGTTAGGATTGTTTTCCATAGGAAATCCTCAACATTCTATGTGGAATAACTTTGGCCCTGGTTGAAGAATCTTAGCGAATTTCTCAAAGAAGATGGCTCGGTCCGCTGCGCTCCTTCCCTGAAAGTTTGGGGGGGATTGGTCAAGTGGGGGCTGAGATATAAGGGGGGTCCCAAAACGTGTTTTCTCCATGTTATTTTCCATAGGACCTTTAGACTCGGCTACAGGTCGAACGGCTGAATGGATTTATAAGAAATTTGGCAAAACTGTAGAGTCCGGTTCGCAGATTACGCTTTTTTTGGAAATGGTGTAAATCCGTTCAGTAGTTGTTGAGAAAATTAAAGTTAAAGTCAATTATATATCTATAGGCGCGCACACGTGCGCGCACCCAAGCGGCTGCGCGTGAGCGGAATTTTTTTTTGCTGCGTGACGTCTGTTAACGTTCGATTCGAAGGAAATCAGGAAGTTTTGTCCGCCATTTTGTCACTGCAAGTAAATATATTGTGCATTTCAAAGCGTTGAAACATGGAAAGGGGAGAAGGTAGAGATTGTCTTGCTGCGTAGGTTTTCTCGGGGTGTGCAGTAAGGCCCTTAAACGCGAAAAGATATATTTTTTTTCCGGAAAAAAATAACGGGGTGCGCGCACCTGGTGGCGCACACCTATTAACGAGAGTGTGACAATGGAGATAAATCAGAAGTTTGAGTGCTTAGATATAAGGTGGCTCTGAAAAGAGCCCTTGTGTTAATTGAGTGTTTTCTGCATTTATAAGTAAGTAACGATGCAGAGCCTGATGTTGCAGAGGAAGATTCTGTTTCCCTCATTCGTGAAATGAACACCGTCTCTCCTATAGACGTCTTGCATGTGGTATCGCAAGTTGTTGTGGTAAATAGAACCCATGCTATAATCTCTGAGGAACGCAGAAACAGATTTATTTAGATGTCTCCTTGCTTTCTCAAATTGTGCACAATGTTGATTGGACCAATTCCATTTCTGTCTTTGGCATATATTGGAATATACCAAGGCAGATCGAGGAAAAAGTGTCATCAATTGTCGAAAGGTGTCTTTTAGAAGCATTTCCAGACCTACCCCAGTGATTGTGCCTAGATCGTTCCCACCACAGTGCACAATTATAAGGTCTGGTTCTGGGAGATGCATAAAGGTTTTCACCAATGGAATCAATTGGTGACATTTCAATCCTCTTTTGGCAATCCATGTTATGTGTACATTTGGTAAGCCGAGGTTGCAAATTCGTCTGCTTACTGCATATTTTTCACTCCAGTGAATATAACTGTGTCCTATTAGCCAGTCCTTCATTTTCAAGGGATTTGTAGTCGTCCTCCGATCGGTTCTGGAAGTGGAATGGTAGTAAGAAGTTGAAATTCTAAATAAAAAAAAAGGAAGAGGCTGGGTGTGGTTAAAAAAATAAAAATGATTGGTTGATTATAATAAGTGGAGATTGAAGAGTACGTTGCATGTTAATGTTAAACGAAAAGTACTATTGGGTGTGAAAAAAAAGACATGTAACAGAGTTGTGGATGGGCAGGTGTTTCTGGAGGGAAAACAGTCTTCTTAGTTTGCTGTAGAACGTTGAGACATGAACTTTTGACCTGTGCCTTCAGCAAGGTGCAGAATGAGGTGTTACCATGGAAACAGCCGGAGATGGCAGTTGGTGATGGGTGTCTCTCACGTGAGTCTGAAAATATTGTGAAGGACAACCAATTGAAATGTAAATTTGATTTTACAATTTTGCGTGAGGAAATGTGATTGGCTGAAGAGAGTTATATGAGTGTGTATTGACTGGATATCTGTGCCATTGAATTTTGGTTGCAGTGATAGAAGCAATATTCAGAGTTCCGCTAACGAATATCTGTTTTGTGACTTTCACTGTTCTACATCGTTCAAAGCATTGGTAAAGGTAAGTGTGTAACTGTTTGTTTTGTCATGTACCGTATAATATAGTTTAATCAGAAACAATGATTGATTTTCCATATAAAAACGAATTTATGGCTGTCATAATGTGTTGTATTTCTAAAAGTAATTTCTTCCATTTAAATGTTGAATACGCAGTAAAAAATATTTTTAATATAGAGTAATTATTTTTGAAATTTTGAAGCGTTTATATATAATGAGAGAAGTTGTTGAGGAAATGAAGAAATGATATTAGCAGAGACACAGATAATGCAGAAAGAGAGAGAAATGGTAAATTACTAGTGATACCGTTGTGAAAAAATGCTAATGGTTAATGAATTCGTAAACTTTTTGTCAGTCGACAAAATTTCAGGCTGGTTGGTGACCGTGGCCTGCACTGGTGGGGGTGGGGCGAGAGGGACGGGGAAGGGGGCTAAAGTGGTAATGATTAAGGTATTCACAAAGTTTCTGTTAGACGTCAAAATTATAGTGCGGTTTCTGGTCGCCGTTTGCACTGGTGGGGTGAGGGAGGTGGTTGAGTGAAATAAAATGAAAAGTTTTGACCATGAGGTTGTACAGAGATTTGTGTAGTAAATGTGTTCGTACATTGAGGTTGGAAACGGAGTATATAAATATCTCTCTCAGTTCTGCTGTTTGACTGCATCTTCATGTCCCTTCTGTTTTCCATCTCCGTTTCCCTGTGTTATCTTATTGTCTGTGTGTTTGCCTTCAATCCGGGCTGAGGAAGTTTGCTGTGGAGGCACACACAGATAGTCCTATCAAAGTGATTGGAACGTTTTCAAAAAAATAATTATATAATTGCATTGGTATTTTTAAAGCGCTACTGAATGTTTTCGTTCTCAATTACCGCTTGGTTGCTTTCTCAGAGCAGAGGGTATGTCGTATTTCACTCTTTGGTGCCTCTGCATCTGAGTCTGTTCTCTGGTGGCTGGCGGAGAACTGTTTGTTATTGTGGAGATGAAAGGGTGATAAGGAGAGAAATACGACATAGCGTCTGGCCTGTAGAAGCGTGGGAGCAGTGATTAACTCTGAGTGAAGCGGAACTGTGGCGGTGCTTGGTAACAGTAAAAAAATTTTTTTAACAGTGGTATAACTGTCTGTACGGTGTGCGACCTACTAAGAAAGAGTTCACGGGCCGTAATTGGCTTGCAGGTTCTAGTATCAGTAAGTGAGGTCGAGAAAAGAAAACATTCAGGACTTTATTTATGAAGACCTTGCACCACCGGTGCGTCACTTTTTCTCATTTTAAAAAATGAGGCACCGGCGGCGGAAGGTCTTCATAAATAAGGTCCTCAGTGACTACAGTTAAGGTTATGTGGAACCCATGAATAGTTTTTCAATATGAAATCATTTCAGTTGAGATTATGGATTAAAAGAGAAACCGTGAATATTTGAAATGTTTATTTAGAAAGGTACTGTTTTAAAGGCGAATCATTATGTAATATGAGTACAGAAATTGCAAAAAACACAGTAATTGGTATTGTCAGTAGTACATGGAATACAAACGCTATAGTTGAAGAAAAATGAATCTAGTTGGAAAAAACATTGTACACTCTTATAAGGAAGTATATTATATTTTAATAAGTGGAAGAAGGTCTCTGGTCTTTTAGTTTAGGAACGATATATGAAAATGCAAGTTGTTATACATCATTACTTTATCAATCAGCTGTCTACATGCGAAGCACTATCAAGTTTGTGTTATGTTACTGTGTGAGGGAAAAAAAAGGCGCCAAAAGCGACAAAATGGCGAGAGGTGCATGTATGTAATCTGTTGGATGCTGCGCAAATCACTATTGAGGAGAACTACTGTATTGAGATATCTTTTGAAGGTTGCAGTATTGCATTTGAAATACAGCACTAGTAATATTGGAAATATTGTTGAAAGAACATATTTTTCTGTAAAGTTTTTTAAAAACATAATTTTATAGGAAATTAAAGGAGTAGAGGCGTGTGAGGCGGAAATAAGCAGTTGAGATGCGAAATGGCGTTTACAGTTATAAAAAACTCGTTTAAAATTTACACATTAATTAGGGCACATGTAGCATATATTAGCGAGTTTTGCATCGAGTATGTTTGAAATAACCTTAGATAAGATATGCAATAGAATTGTTGAGATTACACTGTAAAAAAATAAAGTTGAAAATTGAGTAGCTGAAGAAACAAATGTAGTTCATATAAAAGACCAAAATTTAGCCAGCACGAAATCATAATGTGCACTGTTAGTAAAGCCAATAGGTCTGTTCTTCAAAAGAAAATATGGAAAAGAACGTGAAGAATATAGGGAAGCAAAAGGAAATGAGGACGTCAATGGCTTATATAAGAGTTATTGAAGCATTGTTTAGCCAAAATAGGTAGCTTCTGCTTCTAACAGGAAATCACTTTTATCATTTGAAAGTATGTCAGCTATCCAATGGAATAGAGTAAAGCAGTACTCATGATCTGTTAAGATCGGAACCTCTTTTATTATCAGAGGGCAGCTCGGTGGGTTTTTGATGTAGCTCTCTGTTAGGAAGAGTTAACCGTCCATTGTGTAGGCAAAATAGGTAGCAAGTGCTTGTAACAAGAAATCACTGTTATTATCTGAAAACATGTCAGCCATCCAATTGAGAAGATGAAAGGAGCATTCATGATCTGTCATTATTGGAGCGTCTTTTACCATCATAGGGCAGCTCGGTGGGTTTTCGATGTAGCTCTGTGTTAGGAAATATTGCGCCGCTGCGAATATATTCCAATGACCCAGAACTCCTTGTATCGCTGCAAAGGCCATAATCCCTTCGTCGGAACAAAGCTGTTCATGATCAATTAACGGATTCATGAGGTGATTGTAATTCGCTTCAGGAGGAACCAAATTGCAGAGACATAAATCCAGGGCCCACGTGAAATCACAGCTGAAGCAATGAAATACAGGCTGCACACAAGTGAAATACGAATATCGAAATGATAATCGATATGAAGTATTCAAAGTTGAGAGTGTTAAGGTGCCGTAGTACAGAAGCATTCTCTGTCGAAATAGTTGTATGTGGTCTGGCTCGTTTGCGAAGGCAGGAGGGACATCCATTTTGAATCTACCAAGGTGGTAAAGGAAACGGCGCAGTACTGCCGGTCGTATAGGAACTCCACAGAATTAGGTAGCCGGCTATGCAGTGGAGAGGAGCATAATGACTTGATACATTTTCTAGGAGTCTAGTCACTTAAATATTGCTAAGGAGTTTGCCACGGAAATATGTATCCATTTTCAGAAGTTTATTTTATTAAGGATATATATTAATATGGTGGCTCTTGGTGTTTTGTGGTTCTGTGCAAGTGTACTGCTTGCATGTGTATAATGCTGGCCCTGTAGTTTTTCTCTATGGACATGGGGCCTTATTTATGACGGCTTTGCGTCACCCGTGCGTCACTTTTCCCATGGTAAAAGTGACGCAGTGGCGGCGTAATGTTTCATTAATAAGGCTTTTTTTGTTTTGTGACTTGGCCTTTTACTTTTGAAAGCCTACTGTTGTAGGTGCATGGGGCCTTATTTATGAAGTTCTTGCGCCGCAGGTGCGTCACTTTTAAAATGGGAAAAAGTGACGTACCAGTGGCACAAGGCCTTCATAAATGAGGCCCATGAATTTTAACATGGGGAAAAGTGACATATCTGTGGCAGAATGCTTTTATAAATGAGAAATGTTGTATTTATTTTTAATGGAGAGTATTTTGGGAATCTTATTACTTATGCTTGTTCAATGCTATAATGATTGTATATTGTGTAGGAAATAAGTTTGTAATAAGTTAATAAAATTTTATTTTTTCCATTTTTAGAGTGTTTGGTGCCTGTAAGGATCAACCTGTTGAAGTTATATATTGAGAGTATATATTCTTTTTTTCAGGTGAGTTCCTTTTTATGCTTTGGCAATTTCTGTGGGTGGTGATGAAAATAATAAAGAATAATTTGTAAATGTTTTGAACATGATTTTATCTTAAATTTTTCACATGTGGTTCTATCTGCTTATAGTACATATGTTTTTTGAGATGTTCTCCATTGACAGTTCAAATTATGTTTTAATGAGCTTGGGATATGTGATCTTTTGCAAGGAGTTGAGATTTAGAAATCATTGGAGTATAATTCTTTCAGGTTTGTTTTAATAATACTTGTGAAGTGCTCATTATTTTTAAAATCTTGTTGTATTATGTTTGGCAGTGTTCCATTTTTAATTACAGAGAGGTATTATGATATGGATCTAAATTTAATGCTCATTTTCCTGCATATCTGTGAATATACTATGTATAGGCACTTTTTTAAATATTAATGTAGAGTTTTATTATGAGGTGGTTGTTCATGGTAAGTATGACATTTTGCATATGCTAAGACATTGACATGGTGAGTATACTGTTGTAATATAAATGGAACTGTCTCTGTGGGAAGTAGTAATCTGTAAAGTGAATTAAATGGTTTGTATAGTGTGATCCTTTTCTTTAGAGTGCATATATTTATATTGCACTTTGTAGTGATGAAATAAAAGAAATGGGTCTCTAAAAATTATTATACAGGTAATAAATATTTCAAATATGTAGAAACTCTAAAAATAAATTTTACAGTGAAATGTCTTTTATCAACAGTAATTATTTAATTTTAAAAAAAGCACAGTGTCAATGTTTAGAGTTGTATTGCCAATTTCTTTTTCAAAACAAGAGGAATGTGGTATCTTACAAATTATAGAGTTAATAAGTTAGAGATTATAAAATTATCTGTAGTTTAAAAACTAGTAAAGGTAGTTTTCAATTATACACTTATGGACAAAGATATAATTTAGTCTTTATATTTTTTTAAAAGGAAAAAGAAGAATTTATTGAAAAAAATACAATGGAATTTTTTTTGAAGAAAATGAAGTGCATTTTGAAATTATAAATGAACTGATGGAGGAAATATTAGACGCGGTTGTTGGAGAGGAAGAAGATGAAAATGACTATTTTATGGACATTTCATTAGATTCAGCATATTTAGAGCTGATAGAAGAGGAGGACAATGGACTTAAAGAAGTCCCTGATGAACTGATGTTAGAAGTTCTTTTAAATTATGAACTTTTAAATAAATAAAAAAAAGTGATAGCAAACCATTCGTGATGATAGTTTTCTTGATATATTCGTCGATGAAGTGCTTCATGAGAGTGATAAGATATGTTCTCATGAAGTGTAAAAGATTGTAGAAAAAAAGATTAAAACACTTATGATGACTGATAGTTTTTGAAAAAAGTGTACTGTTTGTATGCTTTTAAAATTTTTTTAAAAAATTGTCTATGAAGTTTAAAGAAATATACAGTGTGATAAATTTTCAAGGAAAATTCACTACAGGATTTACTACTTTGTTCAGAGATTTTCTGTTATTATGTGTATTTTATTAAAAAATGAATGTGTGGTTTTAATTTGTACGGTATATGCTAGTACTGAACTATAATATTTGTTATTTTTGTGTCTTACAGGTTCACAATCTCATCAAAATTTTAAATTAAGATGCCGACCAGTATTGACAAAAAAGAAACTCTACAAACGGACGTACAGTTTAAAGAAGAAAAGTACAAAATTATTTTCAAAGACTGAGAGGACGGATACAAAGAAGAGTACTGCTGGTAAGCAAACTAAAAAGTTTTTCAAAAGCATTTTGGGAAGGAAAAATGTAAATATTGAAGTTCAGAAGGAGAAAACGATTTCATCATCTAAAAGGAGATCTGGAGTTAAACAAACTACTATTACTGGAATTAGGAAAGATGAAAGTCAGTACAGTAAAACCCGGACCAATCAATTTAGCCAAATCAGGAAGCGTATGTTTTACAACAGAGTCGTTGCGAATTTATTACAAAAGGAAAAAGTTTCTAAAAAAAGATCTGTTTTTCTTTAAAAAAAACTATATATAGAGGCTTTTGTTGAGCGCGCATTTGAGACAAAACGAAAGTTATTTATTTTAATACTTAATAGAATAAATATTTTAAATAAGGCGATTCGAGTTTTCAAAAGTAAAAGTAAATGGAAGAGACATATAAATAGGAGTAATTTTTGTAAAGTGTTTTCTGGGAAGTGGATGCATACTTCAACTTCTGAGCCATTTTTTAATGAAGAGAGTTACTTTCAAAGTAATGATCTGTTGCATGCAGTTGACACCACTGGTCGAGCGTATGAGGTGAAGGATGGTTGTGTTATTGAGAAAGAGAAAATTGTGGTTAGAAATGCAGAAGATGTTATGGCTAGAGAAGCTTTAGAGGGACGTCCTAATGCTCCTGTTTACAGTTGGAATTGTAGTAGTATTTGTAGTGTACGAAGGATTCAATTGATTTCTTTCGCAATTTCTTACGTAAGTACACTAAAGAAAGTGTAAAGAAAAAAATTAAAATGTTGCAAGAATTAGATGAATGCAGAGTGCGCGAGAAAATAGGTCTGCAAGGCCATTCTCTGGCTTGTCTCTCTAAAAAAATATGCCAGAGTGTGTTTCATCACTTCCGGATGTTAGCAGTGCATCACACTAAAATGAGAAAATTAGTGAGAAAGTTGTACTATGCAAAAAGTCCAGCACTTAAACTTAAACAGTTAAATAGTGCTCTTTTGTATGGATGTGAATTAGATGTTAAGAAGATTTGTGCAGAACTTGAGGTAAGTTATTTTGGTCCAGAGGAAGATAATGCAGAAGGTGATATAATTATAGAAGGAAATGTGTTAGAAAATGTTGGGAATGTAAATATTGAAAATTTTGAACAAGAAATAATAAAGTTTAAGGTAATTGCAGGTGAGAAACCAAATTTTTCTTATGTCTGTTGCCGACGCATTCATTACAAAAGTCAAACGAGGTTAGTTGATTTATATTTAAAAAGTGAAGATGAAAGTAATGGTCAATGGAAAGATTTTGCAACTTATTTGTTGGTGGAAAACTATTTTGATTTGGGTTTTGAGCAACGTGTTTGTAAATATTGTTATAATAGATTAGATGAAAATAAAATGCCTGCTAGAGCTGTTCACAATAATCTAGAGTTGGTAAATATTCCATCTGAATTGATGAATTTAAATACTTATGAGACGATTCTGATTCAATGTGTACATCCTTTTCAGGCTATTGTTCGAATGGAGCCTAAGACTGGTAAATTAAATCCTTCAGACTTACTAAGAGGATTAAAGGGTAGAGTTGTGTATTTGCCTATTGATCTTTAAAAAAATATGGAAACAATTGGTGTTGAAAATGTAGAAGAGGAACCTCTAGTTATTCTAGTGAATGGTGTACCTACAAAGAGTAAGAAAATCTGGCAAGATTTAGTGGATGTTAGGAAAGTGAAAAAGGCAACGTTGTATTTAGTGCAAAATAATAAGTATTACAAAGATGTATACGTAGAACAAGAAGATGTAAGTGAAGAAGAGGATAGTGATTTGTGTAGTGGACAAATTGAAAAAGTTGATGTATCTAGATCTGAAGAAATTTATGAACATTACAGTGTTCATCCACTGCATTCCAAAGAAGCAATAGGGAATGCTATTGAATTATTTCAGATGAAAAAGGCGAAAGGAAATCCTATTCGTGTCTGGGAAGAAAGTTTGGAAGGTCGTTGTTTTCCACAGTTATTTCCTACAGGTGAAGGTACACGATATGATGATCGACCTATGCAGATTCCTGCATCTGAGTACCGGACAACAAGATTATATGCAGAAGATCCAAGGTTTCGCCAATGCATTCCATATCTGTTTCATCTTCTGTTTGAGAGTGACTTATCTGGTCTGTCTTATGCAGTAAATCATATCTTAAAAAGTGGTGTACATCTGCAAAATATTTCAGCAAAGGAATTTATGGATAGAGTGCATCAGAAAGATAGTGTTTTGGATTCTCATTTAATTAATTTAATGGCTTGTCAGCGGGGTACTAATGAGTATTGGTACCGTCGTCATGGAGATTTGAAGTGCATGCTTAGAAACTTAGGAGCACCAACATGGTTTTTAACTCTAAGCTGTGCAGAGTATGCTTGGGAAGATTTAATTGAATTTCTTCGGGAGGCGAATGCAAACATAGAAAATATAAACTACAAGACACCTGGAGAACTGTGTTCATTAGATCCAGTTAATGTTTGCAGGTATTTTAATCATAGATTTGAAGCTATGATGTCTTTCATTTCTAACAAGAAAAATCCGCCTCTTGGTGAAGTACTGGATTTCTTTTGGAGAACAGAATATCAAGCAAGAGGTGCTCCTCATATTCATATGCTGCTATGGATCAAGGATGCTCCTAAATTTGGAATAGACTCGGATGGGACTGTACTATCTTTTATTGAACAGTATGCCACTTGTGACATACCTAATAGTGCCACTGATAAGGACTTAAGAGGAAAAGTGTTACGTTTTCAAAGTCATCGCTGTGGAAAATATTGTCGGCGAAAATTCAAATCAAAGAGCAAATTTTACACCAAATGTCGCTTTGGATTTGCACGACCGGTACTTTCAAAAGGAAGAGTCAACAATTTGATGTCATGTTTGCGACATAATATCAGAAGGAGGTCACCTAAAAATACGTACAATTTAAGAAGAGGTGAAGAATCGAAATATATTAATGACTATAACCCAGTCATTTTGTCCATGTGGAATGCTAACATGGACATACAATATGTTGCAGACAACTCTATTGCTGTGGCTCGATATGTAACGTCTTACATCACGAAATCTGAAAAGACGGAACTGAAGGAGATGTGGGAAGACATTTCTCATGAAAAGAGCCTGAGCAAGAAATTATATACGTACAGTTTGAAGATGCTGTCTCATCGAGAAATTGGAGCATATGAATGTTGTGACAGATTATCATCAGCAAGTCTTTATGCGAAATCAAGGACTATTCTCTGGGTGAGTTTGGGCCTAGCAGAAACACGAAACCGTGTTCTGAAACCTGTGCAAGAAATTGAGTACTTAGCCCAGAAAGAACCAAACAGTACAGATATTTTGAAAACAAATATGTTGGATACATACTATTTAAATAGAAGTACTGTGCTTGAAAACATTTGTCTGTATGAAATACTTCAAAATTATACTTTTAAGAGAAATGTTACCGAGAATATTGATAAAGGTGTACATGCTGTAATTGGACATGAAGGATGTCTGGTAAAACAAAGAAAAGGACACTTGATAAATCATCGGAAACTGAGTTGCGAAACACCTGATAAAAGAGAATTTTACTATTTTGCTCTTTTGCAACTGTTTAAACCATGGCGTAGAGAAGAGGAACTACTTGGAGACTTTGATAGTTATGAAGATTCATTCAACGCATCTAAAAGTAGTATTGAATGTCATATTTTCAGCAATTATCTCCAAATGTTGAATGACAAAATAGAGCAAGAAGCGACAATTGCAGCAGAGATTGCTAGAGATAGTTCACAAGGTAGTCAAAGTTCGGCATCATTAAGTCAAGATCCACTGGGACAACCAATTATTCAAAATGAAGCAGCCACCGCCAAGGATGAGGTGGAAAGCGCAATGCAGCAAGGTCAAGAGGAAGTAATCGACTTAGAAGAATTAAAGAAGCAGTTTAATGTTGAGCAAAGACAGATATATGATGAAGTGACAGAGCACATTGAGCATGGCTTTCGTCATGAGAGAAAAGATTGCTCATGTATGTCATTTGAGCCTATTCGATTATATGTAAGTGGAGAAGCTGGGACTGGTAAAAGTTTCCTAATTAAAGGAATTACTACATATTTACAGAAAACAACTCAGTCAACACTGTCGTGTGTTGTTACTGCTCCAACTGGATTGGCAGCACATAATATAAAAGGTGTTACTTTACATCGTTTGCTGATGCTGCCAGTTGAACATGAAAATAAATTACAATATCAGAAGCTATCTGGAGAAGCTTGTTTTGAAGTTTCTAGAGTCCTTAAAAAAATGAAACTTCTTATTATTGATGAAGTAAGCATGGTCTCCAATTTAATGCTTGCTTTTGTGCATTTAAGAATGCAACAGACACTTAAGACAGAGTATGATGTGTTATTTGGAGGTAAACATGTCATAGTTTTTGGAGATCTACTGCAGCTGACTCCTGTGAAAAGACAACCTGTATTTGAAACTGTTACACATGAGGAGACCAGAAAGTGCCTGGGCACTATTGGAAATGTAAATATATGGTCACATTTCAAATATACTGAACTGATTCAAAATATGTGACAGGCAAAGGATACTAAATATGGAAGTATTCTTCAAGATATTAGGATTGGAAAATTAACTGAAGATGCGAATCACACTCTACGAACTCGATTACTTTCCAAGCTGTTTCCTAATGAAGATAATGTTCCTGAGAGAATATATAGTAAAGAGGTAGTAGATAAGTCAGAGATATGCTTGATGCCAACTCTGAAAGAATGTTCAGTTTTTAATGAGAAAATGTTGAATTTAGAAAATCAAGAAATTAAGAAACTGGAAGCTAAAGATAGAATAGAGCATGAAGGTAGTACTATTGTTTTGTCTGAAAAGTTGAAATTAAAATTGGATTCTCTTCAAAAAACTATATCTAAAACTGCTGGTTTAGAGAAAAATCTGTATGTATGTTTTAATTGTCGGATAATTTTAAGAAGAAATTTACATGTAGAAAGAGGATTGGTAAATGGAGCAATGGGTAATGTTGTTGGTTTTGTCAATTATACCAATAGAGATGAGATTGAATTTTTGAGGATAAAATTTGATGGGATTGAGGAAGTTCAACAAATTAGTCGGTTCAACTCGTTTTTTGCTTGTGAAAGACTTATATGTCCGTCGTAAGCAATTTCCAATTTGTTTGGCATATGCAGTGACTATACATAAATCTCAAGGTTTAAGTGTAGATTGTGCTTTGGTAAATATTGGAAGCACTGTATTCAAAGAGGGCATGGCGTATGTTGCTCTATCGCGTGTTAGAACTTTATGTGGACTTTATCTAATTGATTATGATGAGACAAAGATTAGTGCAGATTTAAATTGTGTGAAGGAGTATAATAGGTTAAGAAGAGAATATGCTCCAAGTTTACCTCAATATCCTTTAATTGAAAGGCGTATAGTTGGTCAGAAAAGGAAAAATGAGGACAAATGTGCTGAAGTAGTCCAGAAACGACGAAAAAAAGATGTAGCTGTTGTTGGTAGCTCTAGCAAAACTGTTAGTATTGAAGAGATCGTTGGATTTAAGTTGGAAAATAGGTCTGTTGTCAACTGCTATGCAAATGTAGTAGTTAATGTTGTTTTCTTTCTGAAAAATGTTAAGGAACAGATTATAGAAAATCAGGAGCATACCTTTTGTCATTCTTTAAATTCTATATTTGAAACGTGTAGTAGTGGTGATAGTGAAGTAGGAAGTGTTTCGGAGTTAAGGAATGTTTTAGACATATGTGCAGGAGTAAATCAGTTTTCTCAGAATATTCAGCAAGATTGTCAGGAATTTATTATGTATATGTTTACAGCTTTGGAAGATGAAGGTGTAGATATTGATAGTCTTTATGGGCTTTCTTATAAATGGGAAAATAAGTGTGATAATTGCTCATTTTTAAGTAGTACTGAGATACCCAGTGAAAGATTTTTATATTTGACATTACCAGACTGCAAAGAAGTGCCTTTTCATAAACTAGTTAAAGATGCGCATCAAAACATTGTCTGTTCTCAATGCAAGTCTGAAATGTTATCAACTTTATTTATCCATAGATACGGACAATATGTAATTTTAATGTTTCAACGATGCAGAGCTGATGGGAGTAAATTATCCACTTTAATTAAAAATTTTGTGGCTTCTCAAGTTTCTATTTCTAGAAGAACATTTGAAACTGTAGCCATTATTTATCATGAAGGGCATTCTACATCATCAGGACATTATACAGCTTATTTGAAGTGTGCTAGTGGCTGGACACTTTGCAATGATAGCCAATTGACTTTTAAAAAACGTTTGCCTTTTGCCTTAAGTAACTCTTATTTGTTATTTTTGGAACCCAAATTTCAGTAGAATGATTTGCTGTAGGAATATGTATACTATAAAGATCTGAAACTTACTAGTTTACAAATATCATGTAAATGAGGGTGTACAAATCTATAAATGAAATTTGTGTTTTGCATAGTGATAACATCAGGTACAAATTTACTTAATGTTTGATGGTATAAAATATGGTACAAATTTTGATTGTGAAAGTACAGAAAACAATAGATAAGACTAAGATTAAATAATTTCAGAAAAAAACTACTTAACTCATAGTATTTGGCCACGTGGAAAAATATGAGAGAAGAAAATGAGTACTTTTGAGAATTATTTAGGAACTTATATGGACGCAAGTGTTTGGGAGAGGTATTTAAAAGATAATGAGTTACCTTATACAATTTGGCCACGCGGAAAGGTATGAGAGATGAAACTGTGTCTTTCAAATACATATTTTTAAAGGAGATTGCTGCACGGGGCTTTGTTGAGATATCTTGAAAAATAAGTGGTATACTTTAATTAGGTTGTAACTGAGGAAGATGTAGTGTGCTTACTCAAGAAATTGCGAATTTGAGGAAAACATTTAAGACATGTTTTTTTCAAGTATTTATAATATGTATGCAGATTTTGTATGGGTTTTTTAAACACAATCATTTTGATTGTGTTTTTTTTCCCCCGCTGTTATATGATGATTAATATTGAAATCACTCTTGATAGTGAAAATCAATGTATTCTGAGAACAGCAAAAATAAATCATTTAATATGTTGTTTACTTATTTTGTTACATTGCATTTAGAAATATGTATTATAATAGATTTTTTTTTTACTCTCCTCCACAGATATTATATGTATAAGGTAAGTTTAATTAATAATATCTGACAGTTTTCTTTGCATCTGTCTTATTGTTTCCTATTGTTTTTTCTTTAAATAATATACTTTATAATCTTATTTTTAATTTTTTTCCACAGGTGCTACGTTCTAATAAGAAATGTACTTTTTTTTTCTTTTTATTAGGTAAGTATATATAATAAAGAAATTTTTACAACATTGTGTTATTTATTTCTCTATCCTTCTTAAAGCAATGTCATCTTTTATATTGAACACTTCCACATAGGATTGGGTGCATTGTTAGAAGGTATGCTTTAAAAGTGATTTAATAAAATGAGCGACATTTCACTGAGTGAGTTTAGCAAAAGTGATATATGAAAACAATGGTGCATATGATATTAAATGTTACATGGTGTTCTTTGCAGGACTTTAAATCCTGTGTTGCAGTTCCAATTCTGCCTCAAGATTAGGGGTCTGGGGGGCTTAGTGGGACTTGTATGGTCATGATTGAGCTACTCCTTTTATGAGCCATGGTTCAGGTGTGTTTATGATAGAGTGGTTCCGTCATGGTTCTGCTTAGTGAATAGAACGTGTTAAGGAAGCACAATGTTAGTGTTGTGCATGCACAGCGGCAAGTACATCACAAATGTTGTCCGTACTGAGGACAGATGAGGCAATGCTCATGATGGAGCAGCTTTGTGATGAGTATGGAAGCATTTAACAGCTGTTAAAAAAACCTGAAGGGTTTCTATAAAGACGAGATATGTGTCATTGTAAAGGCCTGTATCATAAAGAAGTGTTCTTCTGAAGTAATACGTATTGAAAGTGGCTGACTGTAATTTATGAGATTTTACTCAGTGACTTTCTGGGCCATGTTGTTTCAAAACTGTGCATGTGATTGCTGCGTCAAGACCTACGCCTACTTCAATTTGAATATAGAGGTATATTATGAAGGGTGTTTATCTGTGTTTTTTTTGCTTTAAACGTCAAGAAAGCAGAGATAAAATTATCTCTCTATTACCTAGCTGCTGCTAACACCAGTTAGCAACACTTAGTAGAAGATAGTGAACATTTTGGGCCGCACTTTGCATGTCAGTTGCATGTATATCTAATGAGATGCAAAGTGGGCGTGCCAAGATGTTAGCGACTGAAAATAGTCTTTAACATCGCTATCTCTTATTACTAGCTTTTGGAGATATTTGCGCTAAGCGGGAATATTTCTAAAAGCTAACACCTGCCCTGAGCAGTTCTTAGCCATGTTATCCAATGGGAGGTGGATAACATGGCTAATAGCATTAGGTCGCTATGCATGAATAATCCTGACTTTTCTGTGATACTTATGCTTTGCAACGATTTTTACCGCATTTGCGTTAAACCTCATTAATACCAAGGTTTATTTGCGGAAGAAATCGCTGCAGCGCTGCGGTAAATGTTTAGTCTCTAAGCAAGTAGAAGGACTGCTACATACTTGAATATTGTTTAGTGCTTATTTTCATTGAGACCGTCACTGAAGTTCAATGGATCTGAGACGCTGTTCTTGTGCATCTTGGCGACTGCCAAGCCTTTGTAGCAGTGGGAGTGAGGCCTCTCCAAGGGGCGCAGCGTAGCTCCTTTTGATGTTTATAATTGCAGATAGCAGGGTAGACATGTCCGCGGAATTTATGGATGCTTAATCACAGTAGAGTGTACGTGCTGCTCTTAGCACCTCATTACGACACACAGGGGAGCCACGTTGCACAGTTGGAGATCAGAGACTTAGGAAATAAAACTTTATAATAGCAAGGGCTCTAAGCGATACAAATCGCCCGTTCTCGGTGTAAAAAATATCACCGCTATTGGTGGTATTTTCTACGGTGTTAGTGCTCGAAGGAGAACAGTAACATATATGTGAAAGAACATTCTGTAACAGGCTCAGCATTTCACATTATCGCGTGAAAACAAAAGTTTTTCTCACATAGCAATAAGTCTCTTATAATTAAGGGACGGAGTGTATCTAGTGCTATTTACTACACTGCTATGTGAACGATGTTGAATGTTTCATAAGGGGAGGCTTTAAAAGTTTTTCGATAAACTGGTTTTCCAGGGAAGTGGGTGGAGTGTTTCGTGTAAATTGCAGAATAGAAACTAGTAAGAACCAATTGGAAGTGTTGTTTTAAAGTCACATGACTGCATATGCGTGTCTCGCTGCTTCTACGCGATAGGTGGGTGCGCGCACCCGGTCGCGCACTAAAAGAAAGCGGCGAGAAAATATCAGCTAATATGCTCTTGGAGCTCGTTTTGGTACAAAGAGTTAGTTCTGAAAAGAACTTTTTTTTTTTTTTTTTGGAAACAAGTGTTATGATGCTTTTGATTTCTTTTTTTGTAAAATTTTATGCTTTTGATTTCTTAAAGTTGCTACGACATTTTTCAGTATGTCATACTATCCAAATAAAGTGAAGAAATTTAACTTTTCTTGGAGCATTTATGACTCTCAATTTTGTGTTTAATTAGAATAAAGCTTTGCTCTCCGTATACAAGAAGTTTTCCACAGTTCTTGCATTTCATGTGCACGTTCGCCAGATATGGTTTCAAGTCCATTTCAGCACTCGATGGAGATACAGGTCGTCCACCGGAAGATGTGCTGGTTACTTCTGATGGTAATATCGTGGCCTCCGTTTTTCTTGTCAAAGGTGGTCGCTCATTTCCTTCAGATTCGGAAGATGAATGCGGAACGGTAGCCATTGCAGCGAAGTCTTCGGGAAGATGTTCGACGTTGTTCTCTCTTGAGAGTAGAAAAGAAAGTGATGGAAGTGGGTGGAGTGCTGCGTGTAAATTCCAGAATAGAAACTACCAAGAACCAATTAGAAGTGTTGTTTTGAAGTCACATGACTTCACATGCAAGTCTCAGGTCCTGTACGCGATAGGTGGGTGCGCGCACCCGGTCGCGCACTAAAAGAAAGCGGCGAAAAAACATCTCATAATATGCTCTAGGAGCACGTTTTGGTAGAAAGAGTTAGTTCTGAAAAGAACTTTTTTTTTTTTTTGGAAACAAGTGTTATGATGCTTTCGATTTCTTAAAGTTGCTACTACATTTCTCAGTATGTAATACTATGAAAATGAAGTGAAGAAATGTATCTTTTCTTGGGGCATTTATGACTTTCAATTTTGAGTTTAATAAGAACGAGGCTCTGCTCTCCATACAAAAGAATTTCTCCACACTCGTTGCATTTCATATGCACCTTCGCAAGATATGGTCTCAAGTCCATCTCAGCACTCGATGGAGATACAGGTCGTCCACCAGAAGATGTGCTGGCCACCTCTGATGGTAATAGCATGGCCAGGGCTCTTGTCGATGCTTTTGCATAATGCTCAGGGTGCCTTTGTTTAACATGCCGCTGCATGGTATGTATAGAAAAGGAATATTTTCTATTTGGATTTCCCCTTGAGAGCTCCGAATTGCATATCGTGCAGGTTACTTTTGGCGCATTCACTTTCTTTTGATCTTCAGGATAAGTGAAAAATTGCCAAATGAAAGATTCCTTTTTTCTTCTTAACGGTGGTCGCTCATTTCCTTCAGATTCGGAAGATGAATGCGGAAGGGCAGCCATTTCAGCAAAGTTTTCCGGAAGATGCTCGACGTTGTTGTCTCTTGAGAGTAGAAAAGATTGTGAGGAAAGTGGGTGGACTGCTTCGTGTAAATTCCAGAACAGAAACTACTAAGAACCAATTGGAAGTCTTGTTTTCAAGTCACATGACTTTATATGCGCTTCTCAGGACGTGTAGGCGGTGACACTATCTAGTTACGAAGGTGATTTGGAAGTAGCGATGTTCTTTACTGAAGTTTAAAAACGTGAAAAGAAGTGAATTCAAACACATACGGATTTCACATATTTTTAGAGCTCGATTTAAGTATACAATAAATAAATTATAAAACCTTTTATATTTTTTAAAAAAAATATTAAGGTGTGTACAACCAGTCACGCCCGAACGATTTAAAAAAATTCGGCTCCATTTAATTAAAAGGTTTATATGACAAAAAAAAAGCGTAGGTTCAGTGTCTTATCGTACTATAAGTTCTTTCATTGGTCTATGAAGAAATTTATTAGGTTTAAATTGGAAAGCTTTCATGAAATAAATAGGTGGGTGCGTGCACTCGGTTGTGCACGTAAGATTGGTATGTCGATATTTATTTCAGGTATATGTTTCATACTTAGGAACTAGCATTAAAAAAACCTATGAAATTCACTGAAAAACCCATAGGTTTTACACAGGTTATAGTTAGGAAATAGCATTTGAAAAACCTATGAAATTCACTGAAAAAACCCTAGGTTTTACACACGTTATAGTTAGGAAGTAGCATTTGAAAAACCTATGAAATTCACTGAAAAAACCATAGGTTTGACACCAGTTATAGTTAGCTGGAAATTTTACTGACATAAAACCAATGAAATTCCACGTTATAGTTAGTTGGACTCACTATAACTTGCGCGTGTAATGCACTGCTGATGACATCACATATTACATTACTCATGACATGGTCAGTGACATCACTCATGACACCATCCAGTGAATGTGTGTTTTTCTAAAAAATAAATATGTTTTATATATGTATATGTAAAGGTCGAGGGAAGAATAAATGTTTAAATTATTGTCTTAATGAATGTTTTTTTTAAAAAGAAATGATTGGATAACTGGCTTATTAAGTGTATCTTAGTGAATACATATATTAGCGAGTAATGTTTAAATATTTAAATATATGTATCAGTGTTTCACTTTGTGTATAAGTGGCTGCATGGGTTGGTGAGTAGCTACATGTGTGTGTATATGGGTTATTAGATGTTTTTTTAGTATCAGTATGAGTGTCTATGGTTTGGTGGGGGTGTTACTTATCATATAGATGCATCAATGACTGATTCACTGTTTGTATGTTTTTTGAAGACAGCATATGTGCAGGACTGTATGGGTGGATGAGTGTGTATATGTGTGTGTTAGTGAGTAAATGCCTGCCTCACTAGTGTCTTTATTAGTAACGATATATCTTTTAATTTAGTATATGTGAGTATTGATATATATAAGTCAGTATATGTGAGACTGAGAGATTGAAAGAGTTTCTGTTTAAATAAGTATGTGTTTCTATAAGTGATTGTTTAAGAGAGTAAGTATGTGTAAGTTTCCTTAGAAGTAAGGTGGTAGTGTGTGTATATCTGTATATGTAAATAAATAGATATTTATTAGTTTATTTGCATGTGTGAATATGTGTGTGAGTAACTTGGATGACTGTCGGTGTGTAACAGGATGTATAGATGTATCACTACATACGATGAGTGAGTATATGTACAAGTGACTATATAGAACTGTTGGTGAATGAGTGGACGTTTATATAGATGGTGGAATTACTGAATTGGTTGTTGTAACTGGTGTGGGTATATCCACTTTTTTGAAAATGTTAGTTTCAATTTTTGAATATGTGTTTCAAGGGTTACTTTACAGTGAAAGGAGGTCTATCACTCTGTCACAAGTATGGTTTCATCAGTGATGTCATGAGTGATGTCACTGACCATGTCATGAGTAATGTAATATGTGATGTCATCAGCAGTGCATTACACGCACAAGTTATAGTGAGTCCAACTAACTATAACGTGGAATTTCATTGGTTTTATGTCAGTAAAATTTCCAGCTAACTATAACTGGTGTCAAATCTATGGTTTTTTCAGTGAATTTCATAGGTTTTTCAAATGCTACTTCCTAACTATAACGTGTGTAAAACCTATGGTTTTTTCAGTGAATTTCATAGGTTTTTCAAATGCTATTTCCTAACTATAACGTGTGTAAAACCTATGGTTTTTTCAGTGAATATATATATATATATATATAGCAACATCCTTTCTGTTTTGCATAAAAATAGAACGGCCAATTTATTTCAGATTTTTGTGGCAGACATAAAATTAAATATCATCAGACACGTTTCGGCTTCAGAAAGCCTTTCTGCAGCCGAAACGTGTGATGTAATGTATCGAAGTGGGTGTAGTAAAGGTTCTACGGAGCTGTGAGTTGGTGCATCAGTGATTCTGTGGATGATGTCATCAGTCATGCCACTGACCATGTCATGAGTGATGTAATATGTGAGGTCATAATCAGTGCATTTGCAGCGGCGTGAGTTATAATTTGCCCAGATAACTGTAACTGCTGAATTTCACTGGTTTTGTACGAGTGAAACCTGAGCATGACTATAACGTTTCTGTAACCTTTGCTTTTTCAGTGAATTTAAAGGTTTTTTAAAATTCCATTACCTAACTATAATGGCTCTGCAACCTTTGTTTTTTTCAGTGAATTTCTATGGTTTTTCAAATTCTATTTCCCCACTATAACGTCCCTGTAACATTTGTTTTTTTAAGTGAATTCCTAAGGTTTTTTAACTAGTAAACACATTTGCAGAGTGGTAGAGATAGGGGGGAGGCGCCTATGACCACCTCTTATGACCACCTGCTATGTCAGACTTACTAGAGGTAACAGAAGGGATTCTGGACCCCCAAGAACCCTCAGCATTCAAGAGGACTACATCCCCCAACCAGCAATGCGCCAGGAGGCGTGTTTGCAGAGTGGTGGAGACAGGGGGCGCAGCCTCCCAAGACCTCTCAGCAATCCCCCTTTGTGGGACTTAAGGAGTTAACAGGATGGCGTGTTGGCCCCAAGGGCCCTCTGAAGTTAAGGGGACTTCATCCCCAACCAGCAGCGCCCCATGGGGTGTGTTCGCAGAGTGGTGGAGAAAGGAGGCGAGGCCTAAAAAAACTTTTTTTTTATTAGGGAAGGGGAGCCGTGTATCCATCCTCTACAAGCGAAGTGTAATTTCCCAGGGAGCTGGTCAGATTACAAAGTGATTGTACTTGTTTAGAGAAATGTATTGCAGCACAATCAAATAAGTTAAATAGCTTTAGAGCATAAGGTTATCCCTCTAAGTATTGCGTCCTGCAACACAAATGATCAAACCGGTTAAGAGAGATGACCTTCTGTACAAAAAGAAAATCGAGGCCTTTAAAACGGATTATACTGTCTACTGTATTGAGGCCCCTGTGGGAAATGATACATAGAGAGCACAACATTTGAAGTTAAGAAAAGGATTTTGAAACATATCTTTGCAATCAAAATGAAGGATTATCTTTTCCCAGTTGCACAGCATTTCAAAACGTTTCAGCAAGGAGAATGGACTAAGCCTTTTTTTGGTGTAAACAGAGTAGAGAGACCTTCAAGGGATTAAGACAAGTATGTAAATTGGAATTATCAATTTGGAACCTTTAGGGCTCAAATTAGCAGTCCTTCTACCATTCTGAGATCAAGAATAAGATATTTGGCCACTGTAGCCACCACTAGGAAAACTTGTGTTGGATGTTCTTTATTTTTTTCTTATTATGATTTTGACTTCAAATGGGGTTTTTAAACAGTGCAGGTGAAACTCCCAAGGGTTATTGATGACCTGGATGTCATTATTTAAAGGAAAAGTCAGACAGACATCGTGGATTGCATGTATCATGGAGTATATGGGTTTGACATGAATTTAATAGATGTACATTGAACGAATAGGAGTCTGAAGCCTACGGAGGCACAATATGTGGGCAATGAATTCAAACGTATTAAAGAAGGTTGTGCTCAATAGGCAGCAAACTATTGAGCACTCGTAGTTTGATAAATTGTCAAAGTAAAAACTAAATAGCCAATTGGGGCAAGAATTGATGATCATTTTTAATATGATCTTTGAGGTCATGTAAACATTGTACATATGTTTATCATGTTTCCAAACGAAATTTGTGAACATGTCTCGTTGAGTCGAGAAGAAACGAGTTGGGTCTGCATCCTAATGAATCAGCACTGATCCAATCACCAGTACCAGGCTTTCAGGTGCTTTTCTGGCTTGTCAGTGTAGCGTTTGAAATGTAAATGGGTGACCGGCACCCATACACTTGTGCTGGCTCGGAAGAACCAACAATCACAAGGCATGCCTGCCAATTCAAATCAAAAACTCTTTCCAATTGACAAAGAGATAGGCAGTTGAGTTCAGCTAATTACTTTATTGCTGAGGCACTATCTATATGTTTCGGCTTCACAAGCCTTGTTCACTATAGTGATACAATTTTTTCTCCACATTGAAATATCATTTCATTTGTCAATTCATAAGTAAGAATATAGATGAAGGGCTGAGCCTGACACAAAACAGGTTTCGCCATCTTGAAATAGGTAAAGAGCAATTGTACAATTCATGTAAACAAAGGGCTCTGTGCCTAAATGAATCCATGTAAACTCATATCAATAAGGTACAGTTACCAATTACATCTAAAATTATAAATCTTATAAGCAATGACCAACAATATTTAATTTATAATAGGCATTGATATTCCAAGTGGGAATGTAGAGTATGACATCTGAAAAATGATAAATCACCTAATGATGCTTATTTGTCTTCTGTGGAGCACTCCATTTGATTCTTGCAATGATGTGTTTACCTGTGGGACACACACACACACACACACACGCAGTTGCCCCACTGAAGATGCCACACATGAAGAGGTAATCCTGCTCTTGATCACTGGCTCAACTTTGTCGGAACACCACATGTATTCAAATTCAAAGTCCCACCCCCATGGGCGTCAGTGGCTTTCTAGTTACAGTAGTCCATACATCTACTGCCAAGACTCCGTGCATTGTTGAGCCTGTGTTCAAGAGCAGGAAGGATGTTTGAAA
This sequence comes from Lissotriton vulgaris, assembly GCF_964263255.1. Classification (NCBI taxonomy): domain Eukaryota; kingdom Metazoa; phylum Chordata; class Amphibia; order Caudata; family Salamandridae; genus Lissotriton; species Lissotriton vulgaris. The sequence goes on from NW_028241331.1 coordinate 213,794, forward strand.
CGTGTTTGGCAGTTTTAAATGGAAGCGTGGGGGAAAGCTGATGCTGCTACTGCCGGTGGTGGTTCTGCAGTTACCCCTTCATGTGTGGCATGTTCAGTGAGGCAACCTCTTGTTTTGTATGATACACGGCCAGTTCAGCCGCGAAGATGCCCCGCCGCTGGAAAGGCGGATCTACGGTGTTTGGAACTGCAAGCAAGGGAAGGAATGAAGGGGGCCTCTGCTGCCGGCATATATTGGGAACAGTACAGTTATTTCCTCATTGCTTCCACCCACTTGGGGTAAGACAATTTGATATCATTCCCACTGGGGTGGGAATTACTACACGGAGTGTGTGGCACCCACTGGGGTAGGATGGAACTACAAATCTTGGCACGTATATGTATGGACTACTATAACCAGAAGGCCACTCGTACTGACGCCCATGGGGGCGGGAGTTTAAAATTGAATACATTTGGTGTTACGACAAAGTCCGCTGTCTCCGTTCATTGCTGAGCCTGTGTTCAAGAGCAGGAAGGATGTTTGAAACACGTTTGGCAGTTTTAAATGGAAGCGTGGGGGAAATCTGATATTGCTGCTGCCGGTGGTGGTTGTGCGGTTACCCTTTTATGTGTGGCATCGTCAGTGAGGCAACCTCTTGTTTTGTATGATATGTGACCAGTCCAGCCACTAAGATGTCCCCCGCTGGAAAGGCGGATCTACGGTGTTTGGAGCCGCGAGCAAGGGAAGGAATGAAGGGGGCCTCTGGGGCCGGGATATATTGGGAGCAGCACAGTTATTTCTTTCCTCATTGCTTCCAGCCACTTGGGGTAAGACAATTTGATATCATTCCCACTGGGGTGGAAATTACTACACGGAGTGTGCGGCACCCACTGGAGTTGGAGGTACTACAAGTCTTGGCAGTAGATGTAAGGACTACTATAACCAAAGGCCACTCGCACTGACGCCCATGGGGGGGGGGGGGACTTTGAAATTGAATACATTTGGTGTTCCGACAAAGTTCGCTGTCTCTGTGCATTGTTGAGCTAGTAATCAAGAGCAGGAAGGATGCTCGAAACGCGTTTGGCAGTTTTAAATGGAAGCAATGCAGAGATGTGTAAAAAGGGGCATGGCGTTGGACCACCTCTCTGCAACGCAGCACTGTGGCGCTTACTGGAGGTACCTGGTGGGCTAGTTGGCCCCAGGGACCCTCAGGATTCAAGGGGACTTAATCTCTGAACTTAAAACGTGCCACAGGGCGTGTTTGCACACTTGTCATATCAGGTCCAGCCCCCTCCATTCACCACTGTGCAAACGGGCCCTCTGGCTCTTTGTTAAGTTCGGGGATTAACTCCCCTTGAATCCTGAGGGTCCCTGGGGTCCAACTAGCCCACCAGGTACCTCCAGTAAGCGCCATAGAGCTGTGTTGCAGAGAGAAAAAAAAGAGGGCCTTGGCCTTGCACCTCCTCTTTGCAAAGCAGCTCTGTGGCGCTTACTGGTGGTACCTGGTGGGCTAGTTGGACCACAGGGACCCTCAGGATTCAGGGAGACTTTATCCCCCAACTTACAACGTGCTAGGGGGCGCGTTTGCACAGTGGTGCAGGGAGGGGGCGGGCCTGATATAAGAAGTTAGCAATCCTGCTGTGTGGGACGTACTGGTGGTAATAAAAGGGGTAGTTGGCCCCCAAGGGTGAAGTTGGGGGCTAACTACTCCTCCTGATACCTCCAGTAACTCCCACACAGTGGGATTGCTAAGAGGTGTTTGAAGGCCACGCTCACCTTTCTCCACCACTCTGCAAAAACGACTGCTATGTTATAGTTCGAAATTAGCATTTAAAAAACTTTTGAAATTCACTGAAAGAACCATAGGTTTCAGGAGCTTAATAGTTAGAAATGAGCATTTAAAAAAAAACACAGGTTTCAGGCACAATATAGTTAGAAATTAGCATTTAAAAAAACTTAGAAATTCACTGAAAATAATCATAAGTTTCAGGGACGTTATAGTTTGTTGGACATTTCACTCGTACAAAATCAGAGAAAATCCACTGTTATAGTTAGTTCAGCTAACTATAACTCGCGCCCCTGCAATGCACTGCTGATGACGTCACATATTACATCATTCATGACATGGTCAGTGACACATATATACAATATATATACATAGACAGACACACACATATAGTGGTAAAGAGAGGTATGGGTAAATATATTCTTTTGAGGCGGGTGGTCGTAAATGGAGGTATGAGTAATTTTAGGGTTTAGGGGTTAGTAGTGGTAAAGGAAGTTTGGAAGTAAATTAAAAAAAGGGTGGTTCGCCGGGAAGAAAATTTGGAGGTGAGCCCACCAGTGGCACTGCGGTGTGCAACACGTGGCAGCGAGAATCCCCGAGAACTGTGTCGCCGGTGGGAGCTGATCCCGGCCTTGACCCGCGGGAGCGCTGGAGTGAAGCACGCTGGCCATCATATCCCCCCCACCCCCCCGTGAGCACCCCCCCCCCCACCCGAGGGCTTGAGTTCGGCGCCCTCCGGAGCGAAGACTCGCTGAGCGCGCTCCACGGACAACGGGGGCAGAAGCGATCCTGCGCCACAGACGCGACCAGTGAGCGAAGCCGGGTCATCAATTGCAGTGAGGGCCCGGTAGTTGGACTGGGAGTAGGGGAGGAAGGCCCCCAATAGCGGAATACCATCTGCCCACGAGTGGGGCACAAGAGAGCGGCTCAACGACTAGCGAGGGGATTGGTGCACTCCCCACAATTTGGCGGTCAGGCGCCCTTGGAGCGCATTAGAGGGCTTGTGGGCTCCAGCAACGGTAGTCTCCAAATAAAAGTTTGCAAACCACACGATCACTTGGAGAGCTGCAGGCGACGACACACTAGGCAATGAGAAAGTAAAGCTGTGCAGTGCATGTTACAGGGTTATTGCATGGGAGACCCCCCCTTTTTTTGTTTGGCCCTCCACCACCATTCTACCAGTATCCAGTGGGGCACTGGGAAAACCGACAGGCCACGCGGAGCAGGTGATCGCGCGGCAGGCGGCGGCCAGTACCGGAAAGCGCAAAGTCATTTGAGAGGAGATGGGGGGCAGGTGCCGATGAACGACGACCACCCAGTCCAAACTAGACAAGTATGCCTACGGCAAAGAATTCCCGCCGCTGTCTGAACGTAAGGACAAGGCGGACAGGGCCCCTGGGGGGGAAGGTGCACACAAAGTGACTCTGGAGGACATAATGACCGCCCTCACCAGTGTACAATCAACAGTGGGAATGATATCAGCGGATGTCTCATTCCTGCGAGCAAACTTTCCCAAAATGACAGCCAGGGTCACGTAAGTCGAGCAAGTAACAAAATCTCTGACGAAAGACACTACAGCCCTGATAAAAACGGTGAACCGCCTGAAGGCAGAGAACAAACTCATGGCAGCAAAACTGGACGACCAAGAAGGACGCTGTCGCCGCAACAATGTCAGTATTACGGGAATTCCCGAAAGTGTAGGGAGCCTGGTAATGGACTTGTATGTGGAGGACCTCATAAAATCTAGACTACAACCCAGGGGACTGTCAACCTTTTTTTCAGTCGAAAGGGTCCACAGCGTGCCGGGGGGGTAAGCTCAAGCCCTGGGCCCCCCTAGACCTATGCCGACTCGCATCTTCAATTTCAGGGATAGAGACGCTATATTGCAAACAGCAAGGGTGGCTCCGCCGCTAAGTATTCAGAACTCAACTGTGTCATTCTTCCCGGACTATACAGCGGCGGTCTCCAGGTGCTGCAGGAGTTTCATGGAGGTCAAGAAAGAGCTGAGAGCCAGGGAACTGCCGTACTCGGTTATTCCCGGCAAAACTGCGTGTGGTGGAGGATTGTAAAACATGGTTCTTCGACACGCCGGAGGAGGCACACCACTGGATCAAGGGATGGCGTGAGGTGGGAGGACCCAAGCGGTCGGGGAGGAACCAGCGACGTTGCGAGATGACTGACGACCCCGGGGATCATGGGCAGCAACAGGGAGAAGACCATCTGCAACAAAGTGAGGCCGAAGAGGCAAACCGAGTGAGAACGTTGGACACTGAGATTGGGTGAGGTGTGAAGGCACACACGCTGACTTACCTGCAACAAGATCTGAACTAAACTCTAAGCAAAAGCAGTCTTTGGGGTGGGGAAGGTCTACGACCATCCTTGGACCTCTCACCTCTCACACGCAAGTACTTGTTCGGGGTTTGGGACTGAGCACTCTGCTAAGTTTGGGAGGCGGGCAGTTATGACTCTGTCGGACAAGGAGGCAGGGAGGGGTTTGGGGGAAGGGTCAGTTTACATGGCTCTGTGCGTTATTGGTTCTAGTTCCCAGCTGCGATTTCATGATTGTAGCATTCCTACACATTGACCGAAGTATACAGTATACACATAAGTCAGTATCGTTCCCCAGTATTTCAATAGACATGAGATAACAAGCCCCAGCTGATCACGATTCGGAGTCATACCCCAGGACCCAAGTGACCCCTCTGACATTGCTCACGTGGAATGTGCACAGCCTGGGGGATAAAATAAAGAGCGGCCTGGTTTTACAAAGTTTGAAGCGATGCACCCCGACAATAGCCCTACTGCAAGAAACATACCTCACTGGTACAACATGTAATGCAATGGACGGGTGGGGGCATAACATGATGGTGCACTCCTAATTTTCTTCTGGCTCTAGAGGAGTTGGCATTCTGGTGAAAAAGCAATCCCCATTTATAATACATAAAACGAAAAAGGATGAGCAAGTTCGGTTTGCGGCCCTAATGGGTCAATGCAATGTGGTATCAGTATACATTCCTCCCGCCCTGCATGCGATAGCGCTCCCAGCCCTTAGTGAATTTTTACTTGACCTTCCGGAAGGGGAACTTCTGATAAGGGGGGATTTCAATGCGACTATAGATGGTACCTTAGACAGATACCCGGTGAAGACACACGTGCCTGGTGTGTCTCGCCTGCAGGGTTTTAAGGAGGCACTTGGACTTACTGACGTATGGAGACTGCACCACCCTACGACACGACACAACACTACACATTCCATTCAGGGGCACATAACAGTTTATATAGAATAGACTACTTCATGGCTTCAGTGTATAGTCTTAAGAGCGTTGAAGGTGTAGAAATAAGACCTAGGGGCATCCCGAACCACTCCCCTGTACTATTGACTTTTTCATATCACCGCAAAACTCGGGAGCGCATCTATCCCATCTGCCTCGGCTATTTACAGGTCCCAAAAATCAAAAAAGTGGTTGTTAAGACAACAAAACACTACTTCAAAGAAAACGTTCTGTCAGTTAGCTCACAGACTATCGTATGGGAGGCCTATAAAGCCGTAATTAGGGGGCAGGCCATAGTTTCTATTGCAGAGCACAAGCTGGAGAAAGAGCGAGAACTACATGACATTGAACTAAAGTTGCACTAGGCTGAGACACAACACTCTACTAACCCCACATCAGCTACATCCCAGACGCTGAACATCAGGCAGCAACAATATAGAGAATATCTTATAGAGGAGGCCAGGTCGAGGCTCACGGCAACTAAACATAAAATATATGAAACCGGAGACAAAGCCGGAAAGCTTCTGGCATGGCTCGATAAGAGGGAACGGGGTAACACAGGGATAGCAAAGATTCAGACGGAGGAAGGGCAGACAACGGCGGACCCACAGGCGATAGTCCAAACACAAGCACAACACTTCCAGAAAGTATATACCTCATCATCCACTATGACAATGGCGGATGCATTGAGCTCTATTAAAGACATAGCAATGCCCAGGTTCCTCCCGGAGGCGGCCCTAGAGCTAGAGGCGGACCTCACGGTGGAAGAACTACAAGTCACGTTCCGATCATTACAATCAGGCAAAGCGGTAGGACCGAATGGTATGCCTATTGAGCTATACAAGAAAACGGCGGGCACTATTGCCCCACACCTACTTCGCATCTACTCCGATAGCCTGGAGAAGGGTGAATTGCCGCTCGATCAGAGATTATCTACTATAGTGGCAATTCCTAAACCAGGGCAACCTACGGTGGAATGTACCTCTTACGGCCCGATATCGCTGATAAACGCAGAAGCTAAAATCCTCGCGAAATTATTGGCCATCAGGCTAACACCGCATCTTACGACCCTAATACATCCGGACCAGTCTGGGTTTATGCCGGGCAGAAATACGGCACTGACCCTGAGGCGCTTACATGGGGTAATGGCCCAAATACCGTATCTACAAGAGCCAGCTGTTGTGCTATTCTTAAATGCGAGGATGGCTTTCGATAGGGTTGAGTGGCCCTTCTTGTTCACAGTGCTTCCCCATCTGGGCTTCGGCCCCAGGTTTGGCGCGTGGATACACCTCCTGTACACTAAACCAATAGCACATGTTACGGCCAACGGGCATATTTCTGATGACTCTCCACTTGCAAGAGGGACACGCCAGGGCTGTCCCCTGTCTCCACTGCTCTTTGCCCTGGTGCTGGAGCCACTTTCGGCGTGGATCAGATGGGAGCTAATGATAAGGGGCCTCAGGTGGACAGAAAGGTGGGAAGACCGCATCTCCCTGTAAGCGGATGATGTATTAGTATACTTGGCCTCCCCCAGGCGCTCAATACTGGTTCTCCTTAATATCTGTGAGAATTTTGGAAGGGCATTGGGGTACACCATAAACTGGTCCAAATGTGTTATGTACATATTACACAGCCCCCCACCACAACTCCCTGCTGACTGTCTGCTCCAGGTCACGGACAATACTTTTAAATATCTAGGCATATACATTACAGCAAATCCAGATGACTTCTTCTCAAGAAATCCTGTGCCCCCACTGGAGTGTCTAAAGAGATGATACACTGGGAATCGTTACCACTGACATTGCTGGGAAAAGCTGCACTTTTTAAAATGATGGCGTTTTCCCGGTTTCTATACGCGCTAGAGAACACGCCGTTCCCCGCATCCCCAGGATATTTCAAGAAGATCGCTGCCCAGGTATCCACCTTGTTATGGGGTAACGCATAGGACAGAATAACCTGACCCGTGGGTGGTATGATGGTGGGATAGCACTCCCAAATATACAACTGTATTATTTGGCGGCTCAACTAAAGTTCATTAACCAGTGGATACATGTCCCACAGGCAGACCCCGCATACAGAGCGGACAGGTTTCTCTTGGGACTAGGAAATATGCTCCCTGCACTTTACAATAAGGGACTTACCTCTACGCTAAAAGGGCCCACAAAACACACAGTCACCATATGGCATGCAGCACAGGCAAAATTGGGCCGGCAGGGGGTATTTACCCAACTTATTCCTCTCTTGGACACTAAACAGTTGGGGCGACTTCGGAACAGCAAGGGCTTTGAGCAATGAGACACCATAGGCATTTCCACGGTAGGTGACATGTGGTCTAAGGGGGACGTAGTCACATTTTAACAGCTCCAGCAACAGTACGAACTTGCACCCTCAGAAATTTTTCGCTACATACAGAATAAACACACACTGCTCGTGGCCATACCGCATGGGACTGAGGTGCCTGAGGCTTCCCCCTTGGAGGACAGGCTGCTGACCGACTACATGCAAAAGCGGGCTAAATCATTCACTTATCGAAAATTAGTTAATATCCTCCCGGATCCCAAGGTATCACTCAGGAACAAATGGACCCGCGACTTAGGCGCACTTGATGACACAGAGTGGCAGGAAGCACTGGCCTCACCAAGAGAGGTGGGCATACCCTCGCGACTCAGGCTAATACAGCTTAAAATCCTACATTGCACCTACTACACTAGATATACGCTATGCAAGATGGGCAGAACATCACATCCATATTGCATGATAATCCTGATCGGGGCCAGCTGTGTGCTGCATACTGTTGGACTCTAAAGAACCTTCGTATATTGAGTGAAGTGCACCTTGCAAGGACAAAGCCACTTTGGTCGGGGAGAACCTATGTTTTCACTAATGGCGAAAGGCGTCTGGCCAATAATGATGCAAATATCTTGTAATCTGTGTTGAGGAACGCAAGAAGCCTAGAGGAGCCCAGAAGCTCCGGGTTTTTATCAGGCTGGAGGAGAGGTACAAGCAGGGCTTCATTTTGTGTAGTAGAGAGGGTGGAGTCATCCAATGCCGTCTCGTACACCCTTAATAAGTGCGGTACCAAGATGTGTGCATATGCCTTGTATAATTCGGCCGGCAGACCATCTGGACCCGGCAACTTCCCATTAGACAATGAGAAAATACTATCTTGGATTTCCTCAGGGTTAAGGGAAACGTTTAACTCATCACTTTGGGTGCGTGTGAGTTTTGGCAGAATGATGTCTACTAGATAATCCTGTAACTCTAAAGATGTAACCTGCACATGCAAATTATACAGGTCACGATAGTGCGTTACAAACGCACTATGTAGGCTCCGTTGGGTGTGAGCGATATCTCCGGTGGCCAGTTTTACCGATGCTATCGGTGCTGATGGCTCGCTCTGGCGGATAAGCCATGTGAGGAGCCTGCCCACTTTGTCGCCCATGTGATGCGATCATGCTGAGTGTCCCACGTACATGAGGCAACGCAGCGGTTCTAGCAACCGTGCATGTTCCTCTCTGTGGCAGTCCAACTGTTCCTGAGCACCATCTACGGAAGTCTGTTCACCCGTGGCCAGTCTCCGTTCCAAACCACTGAGGTCTTTTTCTAGTTGCCTACACATGCCCGCTTGCGTCCCCAGACAATGCCCTCTGGTCACACCTTGAGGGCGGCCCATTCCACCAGCGCCGAGGTTGATGTACCATCGTTATCTTCAAAATATTGTGCTACAGCAGTGGCCAATGAGTCGCGGAATGGGGCATCAAGGAGAACGTCCGGTTGGAGATGCCATATAGGAATCGGTGGTGATTCCACCTCCCATTGGAGCTCCAAGACATGAGGATAATGATCAAAATGTGTACGCCCCATGTACAAAGAGTCCGAGATACATGGCAAGAGACCATCTGACACCATGACGCGTTGAATCTCTAATACAATAACTCATTTATTCTAATAATTTGCTGTGAGTCCATTATTTGACTTTAATATATTTTCTTTGAAACTGTTCTGGAAGTAGTTAAATACAATGGTGGTTCTGTTGGGTAAAGACAATTGCTGTGACAAAGGCTGTAAATGCTCAATAAAACGTGTAATCAACCTCTCTGAAACAAGAACACAATGAGTAATTTCTGTGTGACAAAAGAATGATTTCAAGTGATACTTTATATTATTGAGATCAAAAATGACTGAAGTTACAACTGAATTAATTCATTCAGTGACGACATTTGATTTCAGAAAATGATAGTACGACCGTCAATCACAAGTATGAAGAGTGTGACAACTGGTGAATAAAGTGTTCAGTGCATCAAGTCATATACAGTGCAATACAATAACATATATATACAAGTTATATACAAGGATTAGATTGGCCAGAGTTTGGTTTCATCTCCAAGCAAACATAAAGTTCATGTATAGGCTCCAGAAGTATCTGGACCAAAGGTGAGCATTGACGTTTCGACCCTAGTGCGCCCCAGTTGGTAGTCGCAGCTGGTCTTTATCATGAAAGGTGGGGGGAGGGGACAGTATGTGGAACAGGAGGAAAGTATCTCAGCCTGAAGGGTAGCCGGTGGGTCAAACCCTAAGAATAGGGAGGGATGACGAAGCGAGCTTCTCCGCAACGATCGGGTACGACAATCCGCCCGTGAGTGGAAGAAGTACTGCTTAACCACGATTACCCAGGATCTGAGGGACACAGGGTCACCCCTTTTTATTTAACCATCCTGTTCTGGAAGTAGGCTACCTAATAATGGTCCTTACTGGTAGACCATCAGTAGGTTATCCTAGATTCGACCCCTCACTACCACTGAGAAGGGCTCATCAGAGGAGCAATGCCTCTGGGATATAGTAAGTAGATTTTGGAAAGAATTAGCACTCTTATGGGTATGGTGCTAGACATCCTGTCTTGTAAGTGCTTCAGCTACCACATTCGATCTAGCTCAAATACCTCCATAGAGTATACTTCACCCTGGAAAAGTCTGTGGAAAATAGGGCAGTACCTGCGATGTGGCGGGAACCGGGGAACTTTACTCACACAGTCTGGGCATGTGAGAGGTTAACGCCCTTCACAGACGGAGTGCTTGGTTGTTTGAGTCAGATAATGGGGTGGCGACTACCCAGAGATCCCAAATTCGCATTACACATTACCATCGACACGGACTATAACAGATATCAGGTGGTGCTGATATGACTTGGACTGGCAGTGGTTAAAAGGGACAAAGCCAAGGTGTGGAAGTGCGAGGGATCCCCTAGATTAGAAGGATGGAAGACTGGCCTGGATAGATCCATGAGCCTCGAAATCCCTGTCTATGTAGCCAGAAGTTGTCCACAAAACACTACCAAAACTGGGCTGTCTGGGCTTGATATAGAGGGGTCCTCTTGAAAAAGCAATAAGCCCTACTTTATTACTGGAAGAAGAAATTCTGACATTTGGAGATGACCAAATATCGCAGGGGAGGGTGGAGGAGGAGGAGGAGGAGGAGGCACTGAAAGAAACACCAATTGAACATTAACATTTCACAATGGTGTACGCATAGCTCTGGCGGTGCGAGGGTGAAGGTTACAGGGGAAATATCTATCTTTGAAACAATATGCTTCATTGACAATGCTTGTGTCGGTGCTAAATTGAATAAAATGTGTTCAGCATTTGTGGGGCTTTTCCCCTAAAAAAACAAATATATAAAATTAAATATTAAATTAAAAGGCATCAGCATGGTAAAGTCATGCGTGATAAAAGCTGCAAAGAAAAGGCATGTATGGTAAAGGCATGCATTGTAATGTCATACATCTATTCCCAAAGGATATGACTGTATCGGTCCAGTAGGCAGCTGGTGTTAACTTATCTCAATGCCAGACTGGTGGAGGAGAACTTTTGTTTTCAAAATGTTTCAAGGCACTTTTCTGGATTCTATATCCAGAATGGTGGTAGGGAGAGATTTGGATTGACCCTCTTTGAGGATGCCTGTCCCACTAAAAGTTTGGGGTTAGGTGCGGTGTTAGAAAAGCGGGGTTACCTGGGGCAGGATTGTGGTGCCCCGCAATCTGCATATTTACCGGTGGGCCAGAATATGGCTTTGTCCATGTCCCAAGGAGGGTGTTTGTGAGGGCCTCATTAAAAAGCAGCAGAGACTCAGTAGTGGTCTGTCTGGGTTGGCGGACTTCAGTGAGAACTTTGTATTTCACCTCCAGAATAGTCAATTAGAAGTGAAGGACCTCAAAATCCCTTCACATCACGACTAAAAAGGAATCACTTTCCTCAGCAGCTTGCCCAAGTGGAGAGACCAGACCAGTGTCTGGAGACGCGCTCATTCCCATGACATTTGCAGCTCTTCATATGTGTTTTCCTCAGTTAATGGTTGTGCAAACTCATCCCCTTCATCACAGCGGCCATTACGAGAGTGTGTGCCGAAATGATCATGGATATATGAGGCAGGGGTAAAGTGTCAAATTTCAATCGGCTGTAGAAAGGCTGTGATCAAGTGGGATCAGGGCATGGCCTTGACTGAAATCGAAGAAGACTCAGGACAGCCGGAGGTGCACATCACTGGTTACTCTATGTCGTTTGACGTTGATAACATCCGCATCAATGCTCGGGCATGGCTTGTGGTGCTAAGAACGATGTTAGCATCAAAGCCGGTGAAGGACACAAATTGGGTTCAGAGGTTCCACCTGGTGCCGTGGGTGGATATACCTGTGGAGTTCCAGTAAAAGGACTTTGCAGGTTCTTCCTGTCTGAAGGTGCGCCAAAGGGAGCTAGTAGCATGCTGAAGAGACGCAACATAGCTTCTTGAAACTCTTGGCTTTGCTGCGGTGTCAATGAAGAGCGAGGTATCAGGGAGCAGTTGCTGCAGACCTTGGAGTTGTGGTCCGACACCAACCACCAAAGAAAACTCTGGAGAGGATCTGTCACAGACATTTGTTGTAACGCAGTCCCTAAAAGGTTTGAACCATGTAGCTTTAAGTTTAAGGGGTTGACTCTGTCCCTTGCACACTGGTATTCAATGTTAACTTTAGGAAATGTTGTCTCATGAAGAAAAGAGAGGTTGCTCTGGATCCAAGTCTAGTGGCGCAGAAAGAATGGAACTGATGTCAGCAGCCTTGCGTGGCGCTTATATGTGGCTCCACAAGTCACTTCCAGTGTGGAATGTCTTTGATGCGGAGCAGTATGACGTCCCTAATCGACATACAGGGGTACTGCATGAGAATTTCTGGATCCAGTCTGTTGCTTGGAGGAATATACAAAAAGTGAGGAATCTGTGGTTAGAAGCATCCACCAGAACACGTATGCAGATGCATAGAGTATAATATGCTATTTATTTATTGCAAGGTTCTTGTGACATCATAAACTGCAAGGCTGAAATTCGAGTGATATGAAAGTCACTAGAATCCCCAAGATACCAATATAGGATGATAATGAAGATGCAACCTTTTATGTGCTTTATATTATATGTTTATTTAGGGTTTGGCAGAAAGGATATTCCATCACAACTGCGAAGGAGTATCGTCTCCGCCAAAATCTTGATCCGTCTGCCTAATTTACAGGTGGGTCGATCTTAAATATGTCACATGGCTCCCCTCCCTTTTAATTACTGTCATAGCCTCCTCCCTTTTTTTGACATTTTGTCCCCAGAGGATGGGATCCCCAGGGCCTAAGTAGGCTCAAGGAGGGGGGCAGCTGGGCCCCCTTCCCCTTTGTTTCTTTTGAAAAATCAGTTTTTTAGCTATCTTCACTTCACTGCTATGGAAATTTGAGAAAACAAGTACAACTACCCAGTATCTTTCCCCCTCCTTGACCAATGTGCACAAATATTTCCAAATTCTAATGTGTATGCGTGAAATTACTTTTTGAGAAAAGTTTCATATTGATCCGTCTAACAAGGCTAAAGTTATTAGTGATCCACAACAATGCTTTTCCTAGGGACTCATGGGTTAAACCATAACTACAGAGTTGCTATCGTTGACTATGACATATGACATTTGAGATGGGCAGATTTTGTTTGCTGCTTGTGTTATAAATATGTCTTGTGAGAAGTTGAGGCGCTCAACAAAAAGGCAGGGAAATACCCAGAATTCCCTAATCTAGTTTACATAATTTATGCTGCACCCCAAGACTCTAAGCTTACATGGGCGTGGTTATGAGATATATATCGATGGAAAGGCAGAGACCACCCATGGGTAACTTCACCCCGGATTCGAACAGTACCTTGGATGCAATGAAGACAGTGAAATGCCTCACAGCTTTGGTCCAGGCTTTCTCGCTCATGTACAGTCTTTGAGCAAGGTGGAGTTTGTTCTCCTCAATCACCTGCGAAAAAGAGGATAGAGTAAAAAAGGAAAGATCATAAACGTGTCAGACACTCTATGTCATTTAGAACAACAAATCAACATTAATGGTGGAAGAGGGCAGCTTTGGAAAATATGAAACTGAATAGGCGCAGAGTGCGGTGGAGAAGGAGAATGTGAATATAGTGGACAGAGATAGTGTATACAGAAAAGGGAAGAAAGAGATGCAGCGTGATATGCAGAAACCTGGGCCAGAATGAAATACAAAGGGCATGGAAAAGTTACTCAGGCCAAATTGCAGGCAGTTCTATTTAAAGAAAACATAAACAGTCATATACTTGACTCTAGGTTACCAGTGTGGAACCTTTCATTGGTTCACATGCTCTCCTTTGTCAGGCTGATGTAAACTGAAAGGGCACCCCTTTTCTAAGTAGAATGAGGCCAGATGGATTGTATGATGAAATGCTTTGTTACTTCTAGGAAAAATGACTGTAAAAGCCACAAGAGATAAATATACCAGACACACTGGAAATCTTTTTACCCATTAGCAAACTATTTAGACATGGGAGGAAGCACTACAAAGCACTCTGATTACGCTTTTGCAAGGAACGAATCCTGTCCACCTCACCAAACAAGTTCCCACGTTGAAGAGCAAAGGAATCAATGAGCGTTTACTACTGGAGGAGACAAGCCACTTATCTGTAACTACAGACCTTCAGCATTGACAACTTTCATACATTCACAGAAGATCCACCCAACAACACCGGTTAGCTGCAATGCGTGGTATGCACACTTATGTGCTTTAACTGCAGCTGGGATTTAAGGTCCATAATCTCAAAAGGAAAGGATGGGCTAAAAACTGTTGGACACAAAGAACATAGAGGGTGGACAACTCAGCAACAGAAATATTGACTGATCATGTTTGCCTACTGAGGCTTAATGCTGGAGAAGGATTAGCTACTTACATGTAATCCTAGTTCTCATCCAGGGTATACTCATCATAGTCATAATCTATGAATAATCCCGGCCCATATGCGGGATCCCGAAGCATATAGAAAATACATATATATGCCTATATATGCATATGTGAAAACATATATATATATATATATGCATGCTGGGATCTGTAGTCCGCCGACGCGGCTACAGTATTCTGTGAGACTCTAATCCTGCCCCCAGGGACAACCACCAATGGTAGAACAAGTGGGTGTTTATTAGCTGTGTACTGGCGCGAAGCTGTGATGTTGGCAGGCATTTGAGAAAGTGACTTATGACGAAACGCGTCATGCCGAAGCTGTTTGAGGAATAAATCACCTACCTGGATCCCCGCTGTGTCCCTCCGATTCTTCCTTCGGCTTGAATCCTGTGTGGCATAATTTGCGCGCCAGCCCGAGACGCGCTGGAGGGTCCCGCCTCATGAAGTGGAAAGAGTGAACAAGGGAACTTTGTGGCAGTTACTTTTCCAGGGTACTGGAGCACTCTAACCCACCGCACCCGCATCTGAACAGTGCCGCTGCAGTTGCAGTCTGTGAACTTTCACGGAGAAACCAAGGGCCACTGTTTCTGAGGTTTCAGACCTGCCCACATGTGGACAATTGCGGTTGAGGCGTCCTGGGGACCCAGCGGGTGATTTCGACTCTGCAACGCAGCTGGCCAGAACACAGCACCACGTTCTTGAAATTTCCCTGGATCCCAAAGATGGACACTGTGACACGAGAGGAGCGCCTCATCCAGCATGCAGTGAGAGGTGCATGCTGGGATCTGTAGTCTGCCGACGTGGCTACAGTATCCTGTGAGACTCTAATCCTGCCCCCAGGGACAACCACCAATGGTAGAATAAGTGGGTGTTTATTAACTGTGTACTGGCGCGAAGCTGTGATGTTGGCAGGCATTTGAGAAAGTCACTTATGACGAAACGCGTCATGCCGAAGCTGTATATATATATATATATATATATATATATATATCTCCTAAAACATTTCCACAATGACCAAAATGCTGAAATTACATAGGTTTGCATTGTAGCACCTATACTCTCCCAACTCCTAAGGAAGAAAGAGAGCAGTAAACATTTGTCATATGGCTTTATTGCCATAGAGAAAACCTGTAATTGCAGGCATTTGCCAGTAGGCTGCGATAGAGTATAAAGAAACAAAGAAAAACTGACACCTTGCCCTTAAGACAATAGAGTAGAGGTACCGTGCCTTTAAGACCTGCAGGAGACCCCTTGCTCTCATGATGCACCACAGGTGGCAGTTAGGTCAGTACTTTTTGGAGGTGCATAAGCACCTGAGTAGATACGCAATCATCATACAATGAAGTATACCCATGGATGAGAACTAAGATTACAGGTAAGTAACTAATCCTGCTCATCCAGGGGATACTCATCAATAGTCATAATCTATGAATAGAGTAGAAAGCCTATACCCAAAGTCTTGCGGTCGAGCAACAAATATATACAACATGAATAAGCATCACATTCAAATTGCAAAGAAATTCCTCAAAGAGGCCTGCCCCATCTGGGCATCGGCCTGGGCATCTGAATCTAGGCAGTAATAGCGGGTAAAGGTATGTACTGAGCGCCATGTAGCCGCCTTGCAAATCTCAGATATCGGAAAGTTGCGAAGGAGAGCTGTGGTAGAAGCTTTCTCTCTGGTGGAATGTGCAAATGGTCTGCCCTGCAAAGCCTTGTTAGCTAGCTGATATGACAAAGCTATACATGAGACGATCCATCTAGAGATAGACCTTTTTGAAACTGTCAGACCGGTATTAGTTGAACCATAATTGACAAAGAGCTGGTCAGACTTTCTAAGTGGAAGAGTCTTAGCCAGGTAAAATTTCAAAACCCTACAGAGATCTAGGGAGTGTAAAGATCTCTCCGGGGGAGTGGTTGGTTGAGGGAAGAAAGTAGGTAGTGTGATGGTCTGATTGATGTGGAAATCCGAGACCACCTTGGACAGGAAGCCTGGATGAGTTCGTAGCACCACTCTATTGGCATGAAAAAACGTATAAGGCTCCTTGCAGCACAGAGCCTGAATTTCACTCACCCTGCGAGCTGAGGTGATGGCTACCAAGAAGGCAGCTTTCCAGGTCAAGTGCTGCAAAGACGCATTATGAATAGGCTCGAAAGGAGCACCCATCAATTTGGTAAGTACGATGTTAAGCTCCCAGGGAGGAGAAGGGGACCTCACTGGTGGAAACACCTTCTTAAGCCCCTCTAGGAAATCTTTGACCACAGGTATAAGGTAGAATGAGGTCTGGGAAGGAGACTTCCTGTACGCTGTGATAGCAGCTAAGTGAACCCTGATGGTGGGGTACTTCAGGCCTGACCTTGCCAAGTGTAACAAGTATGGGAGAATCACCTGCTCCTGACCTTGAATTGGATCGAAAGCATTGTCCTTACACCAAATGTAAAACCTCTTCCACTTGAAAGCATAATACTTTCTGGTGGAGGGTCTCTTCGCTTCTCTAAGTATGATCATGCAGTCAGCCGAAAGGTCTAGGTGGCCATACTGGATGACCTCAGGAGCCATGCCGTCAATCGAATGGGAGGGAAGGTTGGGATGAAACACCCTCCCCTCGTCCTTGGTCAGTAAGTCCGGGCGGCATGGTAGCCTCCGGTGAGGAACCTCTGACAATTGGAGGAGAACCGGGTACCACCACTGGCGTGGCCACATTTGGATCATTCTGGTGTTGGTCCTGTAGAACTTCTGTATCACCGCCGGGATCAGAGGGGGTGGAGGAAAAGCGTACAGCAATGTCTGCGACCAGCTGATCAAAAGTGCATACCCCTGTGATCCCTGCTGGGGGAATCGTGACGCAAATACGGGGCATTTCGTGTTTGCCGCGTCTGCAAACAGATCGATGTCTGGCACTCCCCATTGCCGAAACACCTCCTGGACGACATCTTTGTTGAGCACCCAGTCGTGCGCTTCTACGAAGTCTCTGCTTAGACCGTCTGCCTGAACATTCAGGGTCCCTGGAAGGTGAACTGCAACAATGGAGAGACCTCTCGCAAGAAGCCACCGCCAAATGGATTGAGCTTCCAGAGACAGAACTTGTGACCTAGTGCCTCCTTGTTTGTTCATATAGAACATCTTTGTTGTGTTGTCTGTCTGAACTTGAATGTGGCTGGACTGAAGAGATGGGTACAGGGACTTGAGCACCAGATCGATCGCCCGTAGCTCAAAGAAGTTGATATGGTAGCTTCTTTCTGTCTTGGACCAGAGACCTTGTACCTGAAGCTGGTCAATATGAGCTCCCCAGCCTTGCATTGAGGCATCTGTGACCACTGTCTGCGTTGGAGGCGACTGATGAAATGGAACCCCTTGAAGCAGGTGAGAGCGCTTCATCCACCATCTGATGGGGTCTCTGGCAAGTTGGTGGAGAGAGAGACACGATCTTCCCAGTGACCTGACCTCTGAGACCATTGATCCTCAAGTACCTGCTGCAGAGGTCGCATGTGAAGGCGTGCATTGGGTACAATGTAGATGCACAAGGCCATCGATCCCAGTAGGACGACACTTGTCTGGCAGTAGGACTTTGGGTGTCGAGAAGGGTGCAGCACTTCAGAAGCATAGATGACAACCTCTCCTCCGAAGGACACACGCTTGCCTCTTCGGAGTCCAGGGAGGCGCCCAGGAAGTGTATTCGTTGGGTGGGGTTGATGACCAACTTTTTGTAGTTGACTTGCAACCCCAAGGAGTGCATCAGGTTGAGGTAGTATGTGAGATGGCTCTGAAGTAGAGTAGGTGTGGAGCTTTTCAGGAGCCAGTCGTCTAGGTATGGGTAGACTAATATCTTCCGTCTGCGGAGGAAGGCAGCCACCACTGCCATGCACTTGGAGAATGTCTGCGGGGGGATTTGAGGCAGAACTGAAGCATTCGATACTGATAGTGGTGACAAGAGATCTGGAACCGGAGAAATTTGCGATGCTTCACTGAGACAGGTATATGAAAATAGGCGTCCTGCAGGTCGATGGCACACATCCAGTCTCCCTGGTGAAGGTGCGGAAAGATCTGATGCAGGGCTAGCATACGAAATTTCTCCTTTCTATTAAACCTGTTCAGCAGGCGCAGGTCGAGGATAGGTCTATACTCTTTGGCTACTCCTCACTTTTGGACTAGGAAATAGCGGAAATACACCCCCTGATTTCTTTGTAGGGGCGGGACCTCCTCTATGGCCTTCTTTGCCAGAAGGATAGATACTTTGTCCTTTAACATCTGACTTTGAATATGAGGAAGACGCTTGAATTGGGGGGGCACTTGCGGAGGAGGAGACTTGAACCTCAGCAAGTTACCATGCTGCACGATATTCACCACCCATTTGTCTCTTGTTATGGTTTCCCACTCTTCCAGGTGAAAAGCTACACTCCCTCCCACCGGAGTGGCGAACAGTTGCAGAGGAAGCAACGACTCAAGGCTTGGGAGGCTGCTTAGAGGTGGACTGCTGTTTGTTATTGCCTCTTCCTCTTCCAGGGCGCCTTTGTTGGAACTGGGATCTTTGTTGGTTGTGGTAGGACCCTTGAGGGGTTTGAACCCTCTGTTTGACGCTGAAGTATTGCACATCTTCCTCCCATATGACTCCATCTGTTTACTATCCTTCTCAGGGGGGACAGAGGATGATGCAGAAGCTGAGTGGGACTTCATGGCTGCAGCCACAATGACCGAGTCCGCTGGTGAGTCAGCCCTGAGAAACAGGGGGTCCTCTGCTAGAGCCTTGCATTTTTTGGCAATTCTGGATGGAACGGAACCCACCGTCGCAGGGGTGAGGAAGGTGGCAATAGCCGGTACCAAAAATCCTGGCACCAGTGGTAGAAGTGGTCTAGGAGCTGTACGGTGATGTAAGGTATCAAAGATGACAGACGTGGGAACCACCGGGGTATGCAAAGTGATGTTGAGTTTCTTTGCACCGCTACCCAGAACATCTGTCATCGTTGGGCAACACCCGTGATGGAGGAGTTGAGGAGAAGGTCTGGGAGTAGTCCCGCACCGAAGATCTTGTAGATGAAGACCATGTGGGTGATCTTGTGGGCCTTCTCTTATGGGGTCTGTCGTGATGACAGCCGTGACGACTCCTGGACCTAGACCGACGTGTAGAGGGTGATCTTGGTCTGGAAGGCAATCTTGGCCTCCTAGGGGGAGACTTCGAGGGTCCAGCCGGAGTGCTTCTCCGAGGAGTGGTCCTGGATGGCGAATACGTGCGGGAGTAATCCGAGACCTGACTACTGCGGCCACCTGACCTTGCACCTTGCGGACGGCGAGGCAACAGACTGTGGGCCCTCTCCTCTGCAGGTCTGGGGGATACCTCGGGTGATATCTCCACAATATGCAGTCCTGGAGACGATGAACGGTCTCCAGATGACGATCTGGACCTTGGAACCAACTGCCGGCGGGACTCCTCCCTGATTCCTGTAATCTTTTCTCTCAACGTCGAGTGCCTTGACAGCGATGAGGTCAGAGTCACCATCGGCGTTGAATGAGGTCTCGATGGTGGTCTTGACGTCGATTGCCTACAGCAATGAGGTGACCTCGACGTTGACCTGAATCTCTTGTTCCCTTCCTCTTTCTGGGGTCGGGAGAGGTGGAATGTGGCCGCTTTTGATGTTGTTTTCTGGAAGATGGTGGTCTGGGGCCTCCATGGCCACCACCCTGATGACTTTGGTCCTTTTCCAGCAGTGCGTGGAGTTTTATGCGTTCCCTGTCACGTAGGGTCCGCCTGGAGAACTTCTGGCAATGGTGGCACCTGTCAAGATTGTGTGAGGATGGAAGACACACAATACGCACTGAGTGTGGATCTGCCAGTGCCATCTTCTTGTCACAGGATGGACATTTCCTGAATAAAGCTGGCATTCTGACTGGAAAGAATTTATGGAAGTCCACAAAACCAGCAGAAGAAGCCTTTAGAAAACAGAAAACGTCGAATTGTCTGAAAAAATCTCTTCAAAATCAGTTTTAGTCACAAAAACTGAAGAGCTCAAGTTCCAGGATCCTCTCAGAAGGAGCCGGAAAAAAGAACTGACCTAATTGCCACCTGTGGTGCATCATGGGAGCAAGGGGTCTCCTGCAGTTCTTAAAGGCACAGTACCTCTACTCTAATGCCTTAAAGGCAAGGTGTCCGTTTTTCTTTGTTTCTTTATACTCTACTGCAGCCTACTGGCAAATGCCTGCAATTACAGGTTTTCTCTATGGCAATAAAGGATTGTTGTATGACAAATGAGAAACCCGACCGCCTCTGGCTGCGGTCACAGACGGGCGCAGACCTCCTCTCCTCTCCTCAATAATTTAATGTAATATCATCAACTGCAGCAGTGTAGAATTTATTTCTGTTAATGTCAGAGCAAGTGCCCTCCCTGACGCGTTTCGCTCCGCGGACGGAGCTTGGTCACCAATTTATATATATATATATATGTTTTCACATATGCATATATATAGGTATATATCAACAAGTCGTCCTCGAAATGATAGACAACCAAGTATGGAAAATGGAGTCCCGCTAATGACTGAGCGAACGCAACGCTATTATTTACCAGAAATGAACTGTTGTGCAGAGGGAGCTGATTTATGCCCGTTCAGTGTAACGAACATTTTTATTTGCTCTACATTAATTGAAAAAGAATTTCATTTGACCGCATTAAGAGCGCGATGTATGTACAGAAGTCTGTTTTCACTTGTGGTGAAAGGAATTTCATGTGATGCATTGTTTTGATATAACTTTATTGATGGAATATGGCACCCGTACTCGTGAACAAGCAGCGGACGCTGCAAAACGCGTCGGGTGGATTGTGCTAAATAAAACCTCACTAAGGAGCAATTTTGGGCCTCAGCGTGTTGTCTATCATTTCGAGGACGATTGTTGTTGGATTTATGGGGGTTGGCGAACCCTGCTATGGCCCGCCGTAACTGAGTTAGCGCTGGTCTCTTTTTCGCCGATTTTGTTGGATATAGGTATATATATATATGTATTTTCTATATGCTCCGGGATCCCGCACATGGGCGGGGATTATTCATAGATTATGACTATTGATGAGTATCCCCTGGATGAGAAGAGTGGGTTACCCCACACCCACCAGCAAAAAGCAGTGTGATACACTGGTGGAGGTACCCAAAGATTTCATAAACTGAATAAGGTACTTGCATAATGTAGAATTTTGGTTATGTGCTAAGCTCCATGCAGGGAGGGAGCAGCATCTATTAAATAGGTTATTACAAACAGTGATGCAATAAGAAAGAGAATTATGTATTTCTAACACACAAAAACTTCTTAGGCATGGGCTGCTACATCTGGAATCTTACTCAAGAGAAGATGGAGGGAAGTATTCAGAGCCTTTAGATGAAAGGATGTGGGTTGATATATCAGCAGACCATCCTCTGAGAGACGCGGGCTTTTAACCATAATCTTTCATTTAGGCAGATATGGGAGGTGTAACAGGAATCCTTCCCCGAGAGGAAATGTTTGCTTTATTAGGAACCCTTCCTTTAGGGGTCATCAGTTGGTATATCAGTAGAGTCAATGTGACAATAATTCTTTCTCTGGAAGGATTAGGATTATGTTAGATTTATCAAGCACTCCATATGATAAGGCAACACATGGAAAACATCAGAAGTTTCTTTCTCAGTGACAATAAAGATGGGTTACCTAGGAGCTCTCTGGTCTCAGACTTCAAAAGCTCCACTCAAAGAAGACCAGATTTTGTATATTAGAGGATCCCCAATCTGAGCAATAGGGGAAGCTCCATGCTTTGAGGGGACAGTTTGTATTGAATGAGCGCCCTGCTCTGAAAGGGCAAACGTTGTCGTATCAGGGATTCTTTCTTCTTTCAGAGGAAACGCTTGTGTATCAGTGGCAGGGCCGGACCGGTCATAGCAGGTGTCCGGCGTTTCCCAGTAAGCTGGAAGGGGTTGGGGAAGGTTTTGCAGTGGTGGGGGTAGGTTTTGTTACTGGGTGCCAGTTTTGCAGCGGTGCTGCATTTTCGTCCCCCAATTACAAAAGCAGGAGAACTCACACTTGCCCACCAGCCCCCACCCCCGACAACCTTCCCGGGAGGGTCTGACAAAATTGCCAGGGCTGCTTTGGGTTCCCACTTTGACCCTGATCAGGGGCTCCCTACTTCAAGGGGTACACATTTGTATTCCACAAAAACTAGCATATCAGACGTTCCTTGAGCCAAGAGGACAAAGGTTTGTGTACGAGAAGTTCTGTAGCGCGATAAAACACGCTGGTCTATCAATCGCTCTGCACTGTTTAATGTACGGAAATGAATGTACCCTTCCTTAAAGTGGGATAGTATTTTGAGGACACAGCTGGTATATAATCGAGCACATGAGGTGAAGAAGCATTATTAAACTGGGCACTACTGAAAGGATTTTTGGAGGAGGTGGGTGAAGGAGCAGGCTTCTTTCGGCTTGAATGTATACTATGCTTACCTTTTGTGCCAGTCTGTATGTGGCTGAGCTCCAGAGGTCTCTCTCCTCAGTCAGCTGTGCCAGCCGGGTCTCTAGACGCTGTCTCTGTAACTCATAGAGTTCCCGATATTCCTCCAACATCCTGAGAGAAACAAACAATAACTTCTTACTGTTCTTAATACTTGATTATGACAGAGAACAAGTGATAGGCTTCCAAGTCAAACAGCATGTTTGTGGCATCCATAGGAGGATATACACCACTCATAAACATGCCCATTCTTTTAATACATGTTTTATTGCATTTAACACATGTATAAAGCAAGGACTTCACCCCATTGGCAGTGGAAAGGGTTCCCAAATATTATAATTGTAAAATTAGAGTTATTTCCCTAAAAACAGTAATGTGGTTAAGATTTTTTTGATAGACAACAGTGATTTAAACTCACATCTCCTCCACGGGGAAGGTAGTCTTTGTTCTCACCTGCCTTGGACTGCACTTCTCTCCTTTGTTAATATACAAAATACAATTTCTCTTCATTTATCAAACAACCCAAAGCTTCTCGGTTCGATTTCCCTTGGTCCATAAGAATCGGATTTCCAATGTCTAGGGGTAATTGAATGTGTTTAGCACCCTATGTGTTATCTTTTATTCATTCATTCTGATGCAATTCTGTCAGCATTATGAACAATTAGTAAGTAACAATGTAAAAAGGGTGGGGATTGTTAGTAAACATTCAACTTTTGGGGTTCTTTTTGCAGGTTAGATGCAGTCTCTTTTTGGAGAATTAGACATTGATTAAGGACTTGGACTTTTTTTTCTATATGAGAGGGGGACAATTCAACTCAGGGCCGGGCTGGCTGTAGCAGGCACCAGGCTTTTCCCCAGTGGGCCGAAAGGGTGGAGGCGGGTTTGGAACTCTGGGAGCCAGTTTTGTTACTGGGGGCTGGTTTTACATCAGTGCCGATATATCAGCCCCTGTAACACAAGCGGGAGCAGCGGAGCAATGCTTCTGACTAGCATCCCGCCTCCGCTACCGGGGCCAGTCGAGCAGTTTGCCAGGGCTAGTTGCTGTTCCCAGTCCGGCCGTGATTCAACTAGAATGCTCTAGAATTACTGCTGTGCGAAGAGCGGATGAGGCAAGTATAAAGGTGCATCATCACCACAAAATGGTTTCTTAGTAATGCCTCAACTACCATTAGGGTAGACGTTGTAGTGCCCGGGATTATTTTGGGAATTAGAGTGCAAATATAAGTTACATCCTAAAGGAGCACGGTCAGCGGTGTGAGATTCTCCACTCTTTGCCCCAGGGTATGCGTATGATCTGTTCTGACAGTAATGGAGAGGGCGACTTTACAAAGCATTCTGGACAGTTCCTGCTGCATCCAGAAGTTATGCTGGGAAACTGCAGGCACTGTGTGGAGTTCAGTACTTCCAGAAGAAGTCCTGTAGAGGTACCTGTACCTACAAATGAAGTTGCCTGTTGCCGTCAAGGGGACAGCTGAATAGATGGCAGCACAGCGCCAAGAAGACTGCAGTTCCATTGACCGCAGATTACCCAAAGAGCGAATACTGATGCTGTGTGTTTTTAGGTCTCGCGACCTATCGATGCGCGCAAGCGCATCGAGCGGAGCGAGAATTCATGTCGGCAAAACACAAGTCAAACCAAGGGCTTTCAGCCCCGCGGTTTTCTTGCAGTTCACGTGTACATGCACGCGCATCGCATGCAAGCCCAGCCTCTCGCATTCCCAGGCTCTCCCGCCCCCATCCGGCATCAGGCACTCCTCCCACACCTCACGGACATCTGTTCAGCACGCGCATCGCATGCAAGCCCAGCCTCTCGCATTCCCAGGCTCTCCCGCCCCCATCCGGCATCAGGCTTCTCCTCCCCTAGCAGCACTCCTCCCACACCAGCAACTCCCCCCTCCCACACCGGCACCTCCCCTCTCTCTCCCCGCAAACACAGCCTTGCCCTAGCAGCACTCCTCCCACACCAGCACCTCCCCCCTCCCACACCAGCACCTCCCCTCTCTCTCCCCGAAACACAGCCTTGCCCTAGCAGCACTTCTCCCACACCAGCACCTCCCCCCTCCCACACCAGCACCTCCCCTCTCTCTCCCCGCAAACACCTTTGCATGGTTTCTGATGGTGACCAGCCTTTCTCGTCCACTTATCACAAGCCTTGTAAAATACACTCCCGAAGCCTGTCTCTGACCTGACCGTGTACGGACAGCCATTCTCAGATGCAGGGCCTCGGTTTCGTGATGTGGTTGTTGTTAACCTACACGTCCTGCGTGTGGTTCGTTTGTGAACAGTTGTTGCCGACATGTCCGTCCGCTCCCAGGCCTGACTTGTTTCTTTTTACTTTAAAACTACTTTTTCCAATTTCAACTGTCTCGGAGTTCCCTTGTTTCTCAGAGCATGGTATTATCTTCTTATGTCTATCACGTCCATCGCTAAAAAAGGCCTTCAGCTGAAGGTGTGGCAGAGCCTATTCTTTTAAGAAGCAGAGATCCATCACGTGTTTTTCTTTACGAGCCTTGGTGGCGTCCCCTCAGTAAACACACTGGGTTGGTTCGCCATTGCTGTGACGTCAGGGCTTCGAATAGTTGGGTTACGTAAGGCGTACCGTGGATCGTAACGACGTACAGGCAGGCAACAACGCGCCAACAAAAGCGAGGAAGGCTTACAGGAAACATCCTCTGCAGCGGGGCTTATCTCGACTGGGACAGTAATTCAAAGTGAAATGTTATTACTGTTTTGGCTTCTTTCTGCGCCAGCAGGCGGAAAAAAAGACAATGGGAAACACCCGAGCCGGCAGAGTCAGCACTCCAGACTGTCAGAATCCACAGAAAGCACGTGCGCCCCACAAATAGGCCATCAGCTCCACCGCATGCCTTCAACCCTAGTTATATTTAATTAGCAGCAGCAGCATTTCTCCTGCGCCAGGCCACATCAAAGGCTCTGTGCCACTTTCACCCACACAGCAACACTTACAGACACGCAACGCCACTCACACCCACGCAAGCCCACTATCATCCACGCAACACCACACTCACCCACGCAACGCCACTCATTCACTCACGCAAAGCCACTCACACCCACGCAGTGCCACTTTCACACACACAGCACCACTTTCAGACACGCAACGCCACTCACACCCACGCAAGCCCACTATCACCCACGCAATGCCACACTCACCCAAGCAACGCCACTCACCCAAGCAACACCACTCACTCACACACGCAACATAACTCACCCACGCAACGCCACTCATCAACGCAACCCCACTCATCCACGCAACCCCACTCATCCACGCAACCCCACTCATCCACGCAACGCCACTCATCCATGCAACGCCACTCATCCACGCAACGCCACTCATCCACGCAAAGCCACTCATCCACGCAACGCCACTCATCCACGCAACGCCACTCATCCACGCAACGCCACTCATCCACGCAACGCCACTCACACATGCAACGCCGCTCACACATGCCACGCCGCTCACCCACGCCACGCCGCTCACCCACGCCACGCCGCTCACCCACGCCACGCCACTCACCCACGCCACGCCGCTCACCCACGCCACGCCGCTCACACACGCAACGCCGCTCACACACGCAACGCCTCTCACACATGCAACGCCTCTCACACATGCAACGCCGCTCACACATGCAACGCCGCTCACACATGCAACGCCGCTCACACATGCAACACCACTCACACACGCAACGCCACTCACACACGCAACGCCACTCACACACACGCAACGCCACTCACACACACGCAACGCCACTCACACACGCAACGCCACTCACACACGCAACGCCACTCACACACACGCAACGCCACTCACCCACGCAACGCCACTCACACACACAACGCCACTCACACACGCAACGCCACTCACACACGCAACGCCACTCACACACGCAACGCCACTCACACACGCCACGCCGCTCACCCACGCCACGCCGCTCACACACGCAACGCCGCTCACACACGCAACGCCGCTCACACACGCAACGCCGCTCACACACGCAACGCCGCTCACACACGCAACGCCGCTCACACATGCAACGCCGCTCACACATGCAACGCCACTCACACATGCAACGCCACTCACACACGCAACGCCACTCACACACGCAACGCCACTCACACACACGCAACGCCACTCACACACACGCAACGCCACTCACCCACGCAACGCCACTCACACACGCAACGCCACTCACACACGCAACGCCACTCACACACATAACGCCACTCACACACGCAACGCCACTCACACACGCAACGCCACTCACACACGCAACTCCACTCACCCACGCAACGCCACTCACCCACGCAACGTCACTTACACCCACGCAACGCCACTCACTCAAAGCCACTCACACACACGCAGTGCCACTTTCA
Source organism: Lissotriton vulgaris (assembly GCF_964263255.1). Classification (NCBI taxonomy): domain Eukaryota; kingdom Metazoa; phylum Chordata; class Amphibia; order Caudata; family Salamandridae; genus Lissotriton; species Lissotriton vulgaris. The sequence continues at coordinate 240,929 of NW_028241331.1, forward strand.
CCCACCCTGTGCAGTGCACAATAGGTCTCGCAGTAGGAAAGTTGGAGCTATTGGTTTTGTAAATGACAAAGCCCTCTATTGTTTTTAAAATGAAAACAAAAATAAAAGGCATTGTTATTTGCAATTGTAATAGCTCCAACTTTCCTACTGCGAGACCTATTGGCAACGCCAGTGCTTGTTTAATTGACCTCTGAAAGCCTTACATCTTAGTTTTCCCGTCTGTCTGAAGGACAAACCACACTTCATTGGAGAATCAAAATTACCAGAGGTAATTCTAGCCTTCTGATGCAAATTAGAACAATGAAAAAAAATCAAGCCAATAAATCAGTCTCTTGGAACGGTCTACCCTCAGAAGTAATACTCAACCCTAACTTGTTATCTGCATAAAAACAGCAAAGACCCATCTATTCATTCAAAATGCACCTCAATGTCTAACTCTGCTTTTCGGCCTCTAGTTATCCCCTCCATGGTGCCTGTTGCTGTATGTCTCATGTTTTTTGAACTTTCTGAACTTCATTGTCGTGTTTCTCCTCTCTCTCATCACATCTATGATACGTTTTGCTGTATTATCTAGTTTCAAGTAATGCGCCCTGTTGCCCTTTTAACTCGGTTCACCATAAACAAAAAAAATAATAAATAACGTTTTTAATAGATTATCGAGGACAGGTTCCCTTTGGATTTAGGATGACAATTTCTCTGCTTTCCGTTGTGACGTCACTCTGAATGAGACCTGCTGCTTCAGACGCACACAAATGAGGCAGCGCATTTTCTTTGGGACAAATGAATTTACTTGAGAAATACTTTTTGAGAACAACTGTTTTCGTCTTATGCAAGAGAGTTAACTTTTCCTTTTTTCGGAGCAATATGAACTAGGCAGAGGAGCTTAAATATAATGATGTTTCCCTGTAGTGAAAAGTTGAAAGTGCATGGAAGGTAAAACAAACGTTATTTTAGGATTCGTGCCTGAATCTTCGTATTCTTATTAAAGAAAAAAGACATCCCCCACATGTCTCATTGCCAGTGCTGCGAAGCTCTTTATCAGTGGCCACGGGAAGAGCTGAGTTGCATTTTGTCTGCAAGCATCTGCCCCGGCACAGAGACTTCATAATACTATATTGTTCACCAGGGGCTCAGAGGGAGGCTTTGACACTTTGTCAAAATATTTCTAAAATCAGTAGACTTTGTGAATTTTCTTTTCCCGTGTGTTCAGATCTTCCTGGGTACCATGGGGACGTTCGAGATCAATTCAGAGTTTTGATTATGTGTTATTTCTTCCAGGCAAAGATATCTGGTGTTATTTGTAGCTTCTATCCCGGTTGACATTTACACAGAAAAAGAAGGGGTTGTGGCACGAGTATGGGCGGGATGTGGAGGAGAGGTGAAATTGACGCAGTGTGACGTGTTGTGTGAAGGTATTTGGATACCTATCTGAAATTGATGTGCCATGAGAAGGCAATCTTGAGGTGTTCTGACCAGGATGAGTTGGGATGAGTAGTGTTTGAAGAACACTTGGTCAAGGGAGCGTCCTGTTTCATGGGTGGGCATGTTCCAGCTCGGGTGGTGATCCTAGGAAACTAAAGGCCTGGTTTAAAGTTCAGCAGGCAGGTTACTCTGTCATTAATATGACGGCTATCCCGTGCCATTGGATACAATATACTTGTAATATGCGGTCGGGATATCCGTCACGTTTGTGACAGAGTAACCTGTCTGCTGAACTCTAAATCAGGCCCTAAATACTGAGTTTCTGTTGTGAAATTTAACCTGACATTTACCATTTTTGGAGTGAAAGATTGAGAGGAGTTGATTGGGCAGGTCTTTCATGAAGCAGGAAAGATTTAGGCCCAATCAGTAGTTTGGTCCAGCTTTCGTTGGACGAAAGTGACAATCAGGATGCCTGTGGATTAGGTTCAAGTGGTTAAATAGTGTTTGGAGAAGGGTTCATGCTATTCAATTTTTGGAATGCAAACCACTTTTTCGCATGCCGCTTGTTTCTTGCCCATCTCCACCAACACCACCACCAGCTTTTTCCAAATTTACCTTACTCTTTTTACGTGCAAGTTATTGTTAAGTTCTTTATTTCATTTTTGAATGGTATTACCTTTACCAAACGCAAGTATATTCCTGTCACCGCATAGATCCTTCACTCTTCTCCCCTAACTTCCTAAACCAGTCCCTCTTCAACCTTTCAGCCATAAATCCTTCATTGTTAAACACTTAATCTCTGAACCCTTTCGCCCCAAATATTATACATTTCAGCCATAACTCCTTCACTGGCCACACTTAAAACCCTTCAACCATAAACCCTCAAACCATTCACCACTGAACCCTTTACCCTTAAGCCCTTCACCTTCAGAGCCCATCATCACTCTACAGAGGCCGCGCTAGTTGTGGCCTCAGACGGATTGTGGATGAGGGGAGCCGAGCCGCTCTAATTCTTCTTGACCTCTCAGTCGTGTTTGATACAGTTAAGCACGAGGTTCTTATCAATCGGCTTCAGAAGATCGGGATAGGCAGTGCAGCTCTTGCCCTTCTCAGCTCTAAACTAACAAATAGAGTACAAAGGGTTTAACTGAATGGCTTTAAATCAAAACTTTTCTCTCTTCCCTGCGGGGTGCCTCAGGGTTCTTTCTTTGTCCCCGACGCTATTTAACATATATATCCAGGGCCGGCTCTAGGCTCATGGTGTCCCTGGGCAAGGAGCGTAGGTAGGGGGCCCGGAAGAGGGGGCAGGCGGGGCGGAGCGCGCAGGCCAGTAAAGAGGGGAGGGGGTCAGGGTGTTTAGAAGTGGAACAGAGCCGGAGGCCGCCAAGTCCCTGCCAGGGGCCACCACGCAAATAAGTATCCATCCTCAGATGATTAATATATTAAGGATATATATTGGCGTGGTGGCCCCTGGGGTTTGGTGGCCCTGTGCAGGTGCACAGCTTGCACATGCCTAAAGCCGGCCCTGATATATCACTCCGCTCTTAGAGTTTATTCAATCCTATGGCTGTCTCCTACGTCAATGATACTGAAATCTTTGTCTCTACTCCAGAGGACGAGGGTCTTACAGCCTTAAACCAGAAACACTACCTAGTCAGGTTTCTTTTTGGAAGCTGAAGAACTTCTACAATTGAATATGGACAAAATCGAGGTGATTCTTTTGGGCAAAAACACAGATTTTCGGAATTCAAATTGTTGGCCAGCAGATTTTGGTCTACTACCTACTCCTATCTCAGAGGTAAATAATCTTGGAGTGGTTTTTGATGATCTGCTCAGTTTTTCAGAGCACATCAATCATATCACTTCCTCTTGTTTCTACATTAGCAGGTACTGAGAAATGTTTTTCCATTGATCCCCTGGACCTTCAAAAAACTATTGTGGTTGCTCCCATCCTTTCTAGAATTGATTATTGCAATGCTTTATATTTAGGTATAACGAAAAGCTCCTTAGCAAATTTACAATTATTGCAAAATGCTGCAGCTCAGCTGATCTTGAAAGTGCCTCCATTTTTTTTCCATCACTAAGGAAATACGGGACCCTCATTGATTACCACTAATTGACAGAGTTAGGTTCAAATCTCTCTGCATTATTCACAAAGCTCTGTATGAAAGGGGTCCTCACCATCATCGAAAAAACGTTCACTGGTACTGTCTGCAACAGTCCCTATGGTCTTCATCAGCCAATCTGATAAAATTCCCCAAGAAAAATAAATCTAGATTGAAGGCATGCGCTATCTTGGCTGCAAACTTATGAATTCTATTCCATTGGCCTTAAGATCTCAATCCAGCTTGCCATGTTTCAGAAAACTGCTCACAACTTCGCAACTTAAAGTAAAAGGAGCACTTGAATGCTAATAGCTGGTTTCAGAGGTTCAACGTAAGCGCTAAGACACTTAGTATTTGCGCACTCAATAAAAACTTTACTTTCTTACCCCTAAACCCTTTACTTTTTGCCCATTCATCCATATACCCATCAACCTCCACCCCGTAATGCATCACCTCTCATCCCTAATCCATCACCCTTCAACCCTAAACCTTTCACCCTGAAACCCACTATCCATCACTGTTCACCACTATGCACTTCACCATGCACATCTAAACCCTACAGACTTTACCCTTAAATATTTCCCTCTTAAATCCCCCACCCCTAATCCCTTCACCCTAAACTCTTACTCTAACCCTATGTTAAAACATTTTACTCATATTATTGCAATGTTTTTTTAATGCATACCTTACAATGAAATGACAGAAGATGAGATGGCTGAAAATTAAATTGTAGTCCACGGAAATGCCCATGAGAAAACAGTTTGACAATGAAATGGAGGCAACAAAATGGCATGCTCCATGTTTCTGAAGCAGAAAAGATGGAGTCATGAGCAGCTATGCCATAAGAATGGTGCCCATTCCTGAATGAATAAAACCCTTGGGAGGATAGTCGCAGGAGAAAACCTACCCATTCTGGCTCCTCACCCTAAGAGATGTTGTACTAGAATGGGACCCAATGAATGGAGAGCAAGAAAGCGCAAACACTTGTCTAAAAATCAGCGAACTGGCAATGACTGTGTTCTCCCCAGGACAGCAATGTGCCCTGAACATAGTATCTCAAGTAAATTGCACAAGATCGCTGAGGAACATGGCACAATATTTGGAAAAATCACATAGCGCTAGCTGCAAAAGAATGTTATGAAATGGTGCTAAGACAGCCTTTGCTCCCAGAAGTTGATGCATGATGTTCTTGCAAATGTATTTTGATTCTCCAAGGTATATTTTGCAAACATTAGGTGAAAGACTCACTTGACATTCCTCCTGGACTCTTCGAGAGACAGCGCCAGTTTTTCGCGGGCGTAATTTGCTTCTTTGCTTACCCTTAGATCATGTTCTCGAATCTGGCCCAGTTCGCTAAAACAAAAGACAGCACACATGTATTATTACCTGGAACAGGAACAGACAAAATCATAAACATTTGAAAATGGTAGCAGACAAAGTGCATGAGGACCATCTAGTCCGTACATTTCCCTCTGTTGTCACTCTGTAGACTGTAGTTAGTTTACCCTCTGTTCGTATGCCAAAATCACTCTGCTATACTTGTCCTAGGCCTTTTTAACTCTGCCAAAGATTGTTCCTCAATGTTTCTGCTGGAGGGTTGTTCACTTACTTACATACATCCCGCCCTTTCTGTGATGAACCTTCTACCGCCCTTTCTGTGAAGATCCTTCTTGTGCTGCATGCAAGCTTCTGTTTCCTTTCCATTCCTTCATGACTGTCGGTTTTTTCTACCCGTTCTTGTATATTTTTGCCTTTGGCATAGAACGTCACTCATGCCCTTGTTTATTCTCATCTATAGTTTCTTCACTGCCAACTATGCTCAAGGGCATGCAATAAAGGTTGAGGAAATAAATCTTGGGGCAGACTCATATAACATGACTATGTTCTTGTTGCTTCCACCCATAAACAGTTATGCCTGGCTGCAGGGCCTCGGTGTGGCAAGCTCAATGCATTTTAAAAAAAAATGCATGGTTTCATGTGACATTCTCCCACCTGCCTAGTGTATCTTATACATTCCCCTCCTCCCACCAAAATAAATGCCTGGGCTCCAGAAAACCTCATATTAGGACGTTGCTCTGCCTTTCTTTCTATATCGAAGTAATGCTGCTAGGCTTGGAAACATTTCCTATGCATCTTTTGGCTTTGAATGATCCGAGGGATGCAGAGAAAGGAAAAGGATGGTAGTGAAGCAGCACTTGCCTTGTGTTAGAAGGTGGTTCTGACACTCTGGGCCGCCGGGATTTTTTCGTTTTTTGAGCACCTATTTGTTGAGCTTTTACTGTGGGAGAACCTCATAAGTTGGGACTCATCCAAAGTGAACTCATGATGAAAGAGACTGCATGTGGATTTTGCTGGTGTCCCCCTAGCTTGACTAGGCCGCTGCGCAGCAGCGGGAGTAAGGGGCACCGGGCTGGTTACATGCAGACACATGTGTACCGGCATGTGCACACGTGTACGGGCTGCGCAGGGGAGATTCCTGGCGTGCGCAGCCCAGGAGCAGCTACAAAGTGAATGGTGTGGCAGGACCTATGCAGAATTGGGTGGTGACATGGAATAAGCTTTGTACACTGGGAAGAACATTCCAGGGAAAGTCAGTGTGTTTTACTACTGCTTTTGGGTCATCCAGAAATGCTATACTTCTCTGAGTCAGCTCATAACCAGGGCCTGGCTGGGGGCTAACTCTGCCAGGCTGATTTAACGACCTTCCCCTCTAAGCCGTGGCCTCAGAGGCCCAGCCCAGCACAACAAGCATTCCAAGGGTGAGGTCCTCCACTCCAAGAAGAGAAGATGGGTGGAGCTACAGGTTCATCCATCAGTAGCTGACACCTGGTGCCAGACACCAGGAAGCTCTGGAGGGAAGGCAGCCTGGGGGGAAGGGGCTCTCAGAGACCATGTGGCAGGAGACCCTGGACAGCGCCATTTTGAACAAACCCAGAGGTCTGGGCAGGAAGGAGGGAGCAGGGGCAGAGCAGTGATGTGTCACCGTGTGATAGGGCAAACACAGACTTCCTGCCAGCCCCCTCCTCAAATCTTTCAAAAAAAATTACACAGGAAGAGGGGCTCTCTCTGGGGTGTAGTCAGCTGAGGCAGAGAGAGGGTGCTGGAGCCTGGTGCAATGGGCAGTTGGAAGGAGGAACCCCCTGACTGTTCCAGGATCCTGAACAGCGCCAGGAGAAGAGACCAGGGCCAGTGCGCAGAAGCAGGTGCCTCTGCTCAGGGTGTAGAGAGGCCCAGGAGGAGAGCCAGGCGAAAGGCTGGCGCAGGGAGCCAGTGAAGACAGCTCCCTGCTGAATCCCCCCTCTGTGTGACCAGGAGGGTGAAGTAAAGTGCTCCCAGTGGCTGGGGTGCGCCACCAGGAGCAGGAAGAGGCCAAGATCACCAAAATCGGACCCCTGGGGGCTGAGATATGCCCCCTAGAAGGTAGGCGAGCTTTGACCTATGCCATGACTGACGACGAAGCGCGTGGGGCTCCGCCGCCGGTCCAGAAAATGCCCCAGTGGTGGGTCAGGTCTGGGGGCTGCCCCCCAAAGAAGTGAAGTCGGGGTGCCCCGTCACGCCCCAGTGAAGGTACCCTGTGGGGTGCCAGGAGCCCACCCTGGCCCCCGCCAAACATGAACCCGGGGAGCGGCGTCGCTCTCCCTGTGAAGATGTGCAAGAGGGAGGGGACCGGCATCCCAACTCTGGGTCCGGTCTGTGGAGGAGGAGGTGGGGAGCGCCGTCGCGCCCCCGCGGGGAGGTCTCTACGGGCCCGAAGCAAAGCCGGGGAGCGCCGCCGCGCTCCCCGTAAAGAGGTGGTCGCGGGGGGCCAAGAGCCCACCCTGGCACCCGCAGAAGAACACAAATCGGAAAGCAGAGAAGGGGCCCGGAATCCCAGCTCTGGGCCCCGGCGGAGAAGGCAAGCCGGGGAACACCGTTGCGCTCCCAGTGAAGAAATATCCAAGGGGTCCAGGGCCCCATCTCCAGGCCCCTGACGTGCAGGGAGGACGGGGGAGTGCCGTTGCACTCCCCCCACAGCTACCAGGAGGATGGGGGAGTGCCGTCGCACTCCCCCCGAGGTCAGCGCAAGTGTCCGTGTCTGTCCGGGCATACCAAATCTTCCCTGCCGGCTCCCGTGTCAGCACGCGAGGGTGCTGGCAGGGCGGCGGGGAGCAGGCAGGGGCAGCCGGGGGTGGGCTTCCTGGGCTGCCCTCCAACGTGGTGGCATGCGGGGTCCCGGGTGGGACCGGGAGCCCGAAAGGACCAAAAAGGGGTGAAAGGGGCCCGGGTGGGACAGGACAGACGGAAATACGTTTATTGGCCAGGGGTGGGCTCCCTGACCCATACGACTCACCTAGGGGTCCGGGTGGGACCGGACCCTCCAACAAAGGCCAGAGGAGGCCAGAGGCACACATCGCGGCTCTCCCCGACGCAGCGGGAAAGACGCTGCTATGATATTCAAGAGAAGAGAGCAATCACCCCATAATGCCTTGCAGTCCTGGACCTGCCTGCAAACAGCATTTTATTAGCATGTGGTGGCCCCAGGAGGACAAGGTCACCACCAAATATGTGCAAAGGTGTAAGGGGAGCTGGAGGAGCAGCGCAGTCTCCCCCAGCACAATGGAAGGGAGGTCCCCCCCCTAAGTCCCATGGGGACTTGAAAAGAATAACCCCTCAAGGGCTCAGCCAGCAATTCAACACCTTTTGGGCTTGAACTTTTGTTCTAGAGCTGGGGGTGTAATGAGAAGTGCGTCTAGAGATGAAGGGCTGAGTTGGGGATGTCTAGAAGAGAAGGGCATCTCCTGGAGGTGAAGAAGTGTAATTGCATCAGAAATGCATTCACTAACGTTATTTCTTTTAGAGGGACTGAAATTCACATGTGTAATGTGAAGTACCTGTTTAAGGTGATGTCATAAACAAAATGGGGTTTGGTTGCCAGACATTCCCGCTAGGGTGTCTAGCTGAATATCCTTAATCATGTGTATTCATCTGTGATGCCTTTAGGGGCTGTAATTGCAATGCATTCTAATGATCCACAAATGTGATGAGTACTGTCATTCTAAAGTGATGCCTAAACATGTATTCTTGCTGCTGCGCTTAGGTGAAGAACCCAGTCTGCTAGTCCTTAAGATGTAGAGGTGTATACTTCATGGTCAATAGGAAATGCTCCATCAGGGCTATGCGTCCCCAAGGCAGGGTTACCCATTTTTAAGGCTTGTTGAGATAATGGGGTGGGTCGCCACTGGGATGGTGCCAGTGCGCAGGGCCCTCGCTCCAGGTTATGTTCAACTAACTGCAGTGGGGGCAAGATAATGTGCATACATGGGAGTGGTGGTACTAGACCCCACCCCCCTCGGGAGGGGTGGAGATGTTATGCAATATCATAAAGTAATTCCAATAGCTTATGTATATTTGTAAATTGGTGGATAGTATTGAGTAGTGTGTGTGTTTAATAAATTTACTCTTACTTTTATAAAGCAAAGTAGAGACTCGACAATCAATTATTGAGTAATATTCCTGCGCACCTGCAAATGGTGATTACTAGCCCACACCCACCTCCCTTGAGTAAGCCTCAGACTGCTCTGCAACGCTACCCTCTGAGAGTCAGGTGCTACAATTGGGTGTTTGGTTCCCAGTGAAGGACAAATGTAGTCATGTTATTTGTGCAGGCCTCAAAGATACTGCCTCGTTTTCCAACAACTTGCATCTGATTTATTTGGCTTTGTGAAGATCTCTGGACAGGCAGAGAATGGCAGTAGTATGCAGTGCCATAGCAGTATCTCTCGCCTGATTCCTTTGGAGCGCTGCAGAGCTGCAACAAGCATTTTGAAGTGGTTCAAGAGCAGCAGCCTGAAGCCCTGTTTCCCACAGGTGTCTAGAGTTTTGGAAGCAGATTAAGGAAGTCCTGATAGCTACATTCCCCCAATGTCCTTAGAGACTGTGGACCATATACACAAAGAACAAATTACTTAACTTTGGCAATATTCTTTCTGGTGGATACTCTTTCTAACCACAGATTCCTCACCCTGTGAGTATCCCCGGGTGGATCCAGAAAACTCAAAAGGAATGCTCCTGTGCTCAGTAGGTTCCACCACGCAATTCTGCATCAATGCTGTTTCACACTTGAAGTGAGGAACGGAGTCATATATAAGCACCATCCTTGAGCACTGATATCAGTTTTTTATGGGTACGTGCATGCCCTCAAATGCAGAGCCAATCTGTAAACTGAAACCACGGAGCATTTTCCTGAACTGGGATCTTTTTTGATGGAAGAGGCCATACCACAAAATGGAGAGGCAAGGGGGAGGTGCTTAACATCAGTTTTTCCAGAAATAAATTGGTATAGGGAGGCTGGATCGAAAGGGCCTTATATTCACTCACCTGGTATGAGGATGTTATCGCAACCAAGAAGACTGTGTTTCAGGTGAGACCATGCAATGGACAACTGTGCATTGGTTCAAAAGGGGTACACATCATTAAAGTGTGAACATTTAAATCCCACTGTGGCATCACAAAGGGCATTGCGGGAAAATATGTTATAAACCTTCAAGGAAATGCAGGACAACTGGTGATTTTGACAAGGATGGTTGGTCTGTCAAATGTAGATAGGCCGGTAGGGTTGCCAGGTAACCTTTAACTGTGCCCAGAGCAGAACCTTGCCGGACCAAATGCAATGGAAGCAACAACAAATCTGACGGTTTTGCCTGCAACAGGTCCAACTGGCAGGTACTGCACCAAGCCAAAAACTTGCCCAAGTTCCCTGCATCCACAGATTTCGTGGAAGGGCGCCTGTCTGTCAGGATGACATCAACAACCTCAGAAGAAAAATAAAAGGAGATCAACTGGAGCCAATGTAACGTCAATTGCGATGCATGGAGGTTTAGGTTGCACAAACTCGGGTGCAAGACCCTGCCCTGATGCTGCAATAGACGGTCCTCCTGAAGAGGCAGCTATTGGAGAACAGATGCTTACGCCCAAAGTTTCTGGGTGCCACACTGTCTTAACCCAGCACGGAGCCACAAGTATGACTTGGGCTAGGTTATGCCTGATCATCTCTAGAGATTGAGACAGGTGAGGTAGTGAGGGGAAGGTATACAGAAATTCCGTGCTCCACACTAGGCGCAATGCATTCCCAAGAGTGAGCCTTCTTGGGAATTTAGGCACGCAAAGTGTTAACATTGTGAGTTCTCGGTGGTGGCAAAGAGATTGAGCCAGGGTTCTCCCCATTGCTGGACTATGGCCAGTGCTACATCAGAGTGCAACTGCCATTCATGATCCAGTAAGCGTCGCTAGTTCAGTTTGTCCACCATGGAGTTTAAAGATTCAGCCAGATGGTGAACCACCAGGGAAATCCCCCGATGATTCAGTCAGTTTCAGAGGCTCAGGGATCTTGCCACCCTTCCCTGCTTTTTGCAGTACCACATAGCTGTGGTGTTGTGTAGGAAAGTGCATCTTTTGACATGGTTACCCCTGGAGCATGATGTGATTTTGAATGAAAGTGCACTGGGTCCCTGCTAACCAGGTTCCCAGTGCATATCTCTTCCTGAAAACTGTACCACGGTTCGTACAACTTCAGCAACCCCTACAAGTTCCTAGTAAATGGAACACTTGGTACCTAGTATATATCTTAGGATTGACACTCTGCACTCCTCTTTTTTGAAAAAACGAATCTAGTACTCCTTCTTTCTAGGTGCTGTCGTTTGATCTGACTGGCTCAAGTCAGTACCATAACATGTAACACAAACAGAGAACTGTCTGAAAACAACGCACTTTTCACAAGCCCCCGCGGGGTGCTCTATACACCACAATAATCTATAGTATCAACTGTTGTAACAGTGCATTCAACCAAATTATAGACAAATTATTTTTTAGCATTCAAATAACAATGAAAATTATTCAAATGAAGAACATCTTTTTTATTTGAAGTTTCCTTGTCTTGTGGTTAGTTCTTCAATCTTGGTACATTACTTCATGTACATCCATTCATCTTTTTCAGTAGATCCCAATGCATTTCGGTATAACAATACCTTCATCAGGGGAATACTATAAACAAAGGCAACTAGGGCATTGGTACTGAAGAGGGTCTACTAGGTCTGCAGCACAAAATGTGCCACCCTGGGGACCCCTCACCAAGACCATGCAAAGAGCCATTGCAGGGTGCATGTCTTGGTGCAGAGAAAACTGAAGAGTAGATGTCCACAGACACTGCATGAGGTATAGTTAAGTCACCCCTACTGCAAGCCTTATTGCCATAAGGCAGGGTGCTCTGTATCCCATGTGTGGACATATCTGAATTAGCAGATATGACTCTACAATATCTAAGTCCATTCCTGGCAATTGTAAGTGACCAGGGAAGCCACAGAGAGTACATGGGTTGGATACTTGTCATTACAAGTTTCCTAGCTCCATGATGGCTTCACTGTACCCTAAGAGTTTGGTACTAAACATCTAGTCTTAATGAAGTCTCACTGATTCCAGTGTTGGATTTATTAATAAATGTATATAGGGGACACCTTAGAGGGTCCCCTGAAAACCTATCAAACACTGGTGTGGTCTCTGACTAGTCTTAGCCAGCCTGCCACCACCAGACCAGTTTCTGACCTCATAGGGTGACAGCCAGCGCTCTCAGAGGCCAGAAACAAAGCCTGCTCTGAGTAGAGGTGCTTCACACCTCCGAGCTGGAATGGCATTCCAGGGCGGAAAGCTTCAAAGGCGATGCCACCTTTTAAATGCAATCCGGGCATCTGTAGATAGTGGAGGATGCCAAACCCCCTGTCCTGCTCCACATTCTGTGGGAGAAAAGGTGGGAACATTATTTAGATTAGGAGGTGTGCCCATATAGAGGCAGCACCACTACTAAGGTGGGGCAGGTGATGCGGACCCTACTTTTCCAATTCCTCCATCTTGAGATGGCAGGAATTAAACTATCAAGACTATGGTAGTGCCCCTTCCCACAAGAAGTGGTCATAGAGGGTGTAGACACCCTAAATGTAAGTAGTCCATTGGCTACTCCCTGTTTCTCCCTTTAACGCCCCTAAATGTAGTATTTAGGTGGCATCCCTGGACCCTGAACTTAGATTCAACGGATACAAAGAAGACACAGACAAATAAGAGAAGCTGACCCGAGAACTGAAGACCTGCTCCAGAATTTTGGTACAAAGCCCTGCCTGCTGCTTCTAGGACTCAACCATTGTGGTATGCTGTCTTGTCCTGCAATTGTGAGGCCTCCAAGAACCCCGGAGAACCTCTGGCCCTTCACCAATTGCCAGGGAACTCCCTTGGGGTCGAGAAACTACTCCCTTACATTCCGCAGGCATAGAACCCGCAGATTCCAGTTTGCTGGTGCAGCATTCAAGCAAAAAGAGGTACATCAGCTCTGGAGGGTCAGATCTGTCTCCCTACCGAGTGTGAAGACACCAGGACCTACTGGAGCTGTACCGGACCAATACCTGGGGTACTGGACTCTTTGCAACCTACATGAGACGAAGAGTCAAATCCGGACTCCAACAGCCCAGGAAGAAAGCACACAGGGCATCGAGACTAGAGACCCACTTCGTGAATGGCACAGCTGTCCCAGAATCATCCCTGTAACCAGGCCCGGACTGGCCGTAGCGGGCACCGGGCAATCCCCTGGTGTGCCGCAAGGGTGGGGGCCGGTTTTGTTACAGGGCCATTTTTGCAGCATAGCTGCAAAATCGGCCCTGTAACAAAATAGGCCGAAAACCGGCCCTGGCAGAGAGCTCGGCGGCGACCCCAACCCACGGGGGGAGGGGAGAGCACTTTGCCAGGGCCGGTTGTGGTTGCCAGTCCGGCCCTGCCTGCAACCTGACTGCCACTGACTGTGAAGACAACTTAACGCATGCTTCCCGGCAGAGATATCTTCTCTGCACCCAACCTGCCTGGCCACAGACAAACCTGCTGTGCTACTGTGGCCCTCAGGTCCTTGCAACCTGCTCCCTCGAGTGCGTCCCCTTGTGCAGTGCGTTTTTTCATGGCCCTCCTCTCAGTAGCACCTGCTACCAACAACCTCAGCACCCTGCTCATCATGGCCAAAACCGGGACCATCCCGACAATGTGCTGATGCAATATTATGCCTGGCCTTGCTACTTACCTAAATCCAGAAGGTGAACCTTGAGCTCTAACTGTATGATTTTAAATGCATAGTCCCATTTTCTCCTGTAGACTTCTATGGTGCGCAATTGCGCACAAGAGTGTGTTATTTTTCGAACTTTGAAAATTGATATCTTAAAAAGTACTTACCTTGGAACAAAGTTCTTGGTCTGAAAAATTATATAAAAACCCAATGTTATTTTCTACAAATTAGTCTCGGATTTATTCTTGAGTGTGTGTATCATTTATTGCTCTGTGAGTACAACAAACGCTTAGCAATACCCTTTGATAAACCAAACTGCTCGCCCACACTACCACAAATAGAGCGTTAGTATTATCTACTTTTGCATCTGTATACCAATCCGGGATCCACTGGATTATCTCCACAGCGTACTTCGTTTTAGTGCCCTATATAGAGAGCCAGCTTCCTACAAGTTGTCCATGAGAATCTACACCAGCCGTCCCGTGATGAAACGCTTGAAAGGTAACCAGGAAACAAGTGGGAAGTTAGCAACCAATGGCAACCAAACAACCACAGCAACAAAACAGCAACAGGGAATAATACTTGAGGCAAGAACCGGGTAGCAACCAAAAACTGGGTGATCTCTCGGAATCAGACCATAAATGGGAACCACGCAACAATCATGAACCAGGCAATGACCCTGAATTGAGTAAATTGTTTCCCCACACTAACCCACATAACATGCTACACTCCTCCCCTACATTCTCCTTTCTTCGTAGGATTAATATACAGAGCCCCTCCAGACCTGATCAGATCTCCAATGGCATTCTTGAAATGTACCACTTCCACTGTGAGCCGCCGATCCACAGCTCGCTGAGCCAGCATATCATTGTACAGACTCTGCACCTGCCGGGGAATCCGGTCCAACAAATCCACGTATCGTTGTCTGTGCAAGGAAAGAAAATGCATTTTATATAAAGTGCAAAAAGAGAGATATAATGGAATAAAAGTAGGGATCTATGGACTAATGCAGTGAAAAGATAACTTAGGACAGTGAAGACAGATGGACTGTTTTAGAAAAGAAGGGAATGTAAATGATGAACGAAAAATGTAGAGAAAAAAAAGTGAGAAAAAAGACAGTTGGTAAATAAATTTATGTAGCATTGCAAAGTGCAGCTTCAGAATCCATGAACAGACCCAAAAAACAAAAACAAAGCAAACAGTTAAAAATAAGTGCCCATTAAGGGGTTTTCATCCGAAGATTTAAATTTATTGGATCTGAAATGCGCACTATTGATGCCTGGAGATAGGGGAAATATTCAAGATATGTAGCCATCATTTTAAGTAATGACAATTGATCCTCTTATTCTTCACTAAAGCTGTCCAGGACCACTCTTCTTCACATGTGCAGGCATACAGAGATCCCAACAGCAAGATTCAGGTTCCTGAGGAATGGTACATCCTTACCTGATCCTGGATAGTAGCTCTCCCCTCTCTATGCACTCCACGCTGACCTGACGAATCAATTCATGAAAGACGATGTTGTAGATATTTTGTTCAGCCTTCAACAACTCAAGCAAGTTGTGCATCTGAGGGGAGAAAATGCACTTAATAGTGGATGTGTAGGAAGACTAAAGAAGGCCACATATATTTAGGAATGAGGTGGGGCAGGAATAGGGTCTGGGAGACAGAAAAAAGCTGTGGTAGGCGGGTCACACCAGGCTAACCTCAGGAGTGGATGGACTGAGATATTCAGCACATCCAGCAATTAAGGCACCCTAAGAGACAGGAGTACAATTTTCTTAGAGCTATCAGGACAAAAAAATGCTCTATGCTAATGTGTCTGATTCTTGAAATAGTTCATGACCTTCTCATTGGAACGGTTTAGAAAACTTTTTTTAGGCAGTGTTTTTGAAGCCCTGGCCTATAAAATGAATTTTTTGGTCTCTTTTTCTGAGTGAGAGAAACAAAAACTTCACTGCAGAGAGTCAGACACTCTGGGGTGGCACAAGATCTTGCAAACCCTCCCACTCCCTCCATATCTGTTGCTAATTGGGGGGATTTGGCACAGCCTGTTGATGGGGTCCACCTAGGAACTGGCTTACCGCAGAAATGAACAAAGGGATGGAGCTACAACATTTTCACATGACGGCTCCTAGATTCTAATCCAGTCTGATGAAAAAGCACACAGTAACACTGAGTAGCTTAGTCTAGGTTCTTGCAGAGCGGCCTTACTCTGGACTAGCTACAGTTCCCTCAGTTCTACCACATATCTCAATCTAGGACCTTTGCAACCTTTGAAACTGTGAACTGCTCTCTGTGTTGCAGTTACCCTAAACCTCCACTTAAATTTCAGGGTTGTTGACATGTTTAGCAGTGGCCAACTAGCACTCTCTCCACAGTGGCCAGCAATTTACAGTGAAGCTGGAACTCTAGTTAACACACTGAACACCAGTTCCTGTGGCACCACAAACAACTGCCCATTTCCACAGATCATGGTCTCCATCTTTAGGTTGTCTAGCAAAATCTACAGGTCAGAGAAAAAAGCTTGAGGTTAGCTTTAGTGTGAGTACATGATGTCCCAAGGAGGAGAGGGGTAACTGGGAGATTACTTGTAACTGGCACCGGTAGGACTATGGAATAGCAGGTAGAAAAGAGTCTAGAATGTTTGTGCAGATACAGAAACTGTGGACATAGGCAATGTCCCCATATACAAAGTCTGAATCCCTCAATGAGACTTGCTGCTGCCTCCAAACACACAAGTGCAAACACTAAAGTCCATTACACACACCACAAACTTAAATGGAACATCTACTGTCACTCCCAAACAGACCTTTGTGGCCTGCCACTGGGAAAATATGAAAGATCACATAAGTAAATATTACATAAGGGGTTTGTGGCAAATATTCTGCTAACCATTCTTGGGAATTTCCATCACTCTGTCTTTCAAAATGTCAATCCAACTAATCATAGCTAAGTCACGCTGAGGAGTTAGATGATGCAGACTCCATGAGAAAATGCATTTTCTCCATCCATTTTTCTATTCTAGGAGTGAATGCTTATAAAGATTACGAAGATCTCTGGAGGAAGGTAATATGCTCTCAGCTCATGGGATGCTGATTCCTACTGAGCTAGCTCCTACACAGACAAAAAGAATGGGGCCGTCCCAGGTACTACATTACATCCTACCACATGGTTGAAACCCCTTTTTAGATGGCCCAAGCATGGTGCTCGATTACTATACTACTCATTTGCTTTCCTTGTCATCCCTACCCAGGCATGGCGTAGCCCATGGGAGGTGTTGGAGGGGGCGGGAGGGGTGACTCCAGCAGGTGGTTGACTGCCAATAGGTCAGGGAAGCCAATCGACTCCAGGCCTAACTTTTGGATTCCTACAGGTGGGAGACCCCAGGCTACTTAACCTCCACATTTATTTAATTTTAGTGAGTGCTTTTGATCAATAACACTCATACCATGCTCATTCACAACCTGACTGAAAGACCCCACAAAATTCAAAAGTGACACCAGAGCTAACTGGTCAGCTCTGGGCGTAAGTACTGGATAGTTTTTCCAGTGCAACACTTTTCTCACTGACCAGAGAGGGACTCCACATCAGTGGTGGCCAAGACAAATGCTGAGCTTCATGGCTAATTACCTTCTGGTATTAAGGGGTATTGATAGGATAAATATGTGTGGCTAACTTGGGCTGAACACTTCAAAACACATATAAATCTGCTGAATAGTAATATGTTCTTGTATGACTGCTTGTGTGTGGCTTTGATTCCACCAACCTCTGCTCCCTAGAGTTGTTGGCACTTGCCAGTGCATGGAAATGTTGAGGCAGATTAATAAATAAGCACCTCATAGTTACTACATCACTGAAAAACTATATCAGCTTTCAACGGTACAGGAAATATTAGCACTTTTTACTTTTACCCCCTGGGTTCCTGGTGCCCTTGCAATGTGAGCTAAATTTAGTTCCCCAATGTTAGAACCGGGACCACCGGCCCACTTAGGGTAGCATGGAAAAGAGTGGGAAGGCTAAATACAAGAGGCAATTGTGACGTACTTGCGCAGCACACACTACAACACCCCAGTGCAAACCCACCAAAAATGACACCACACCATCTTAGTTAAATAGAGAATAGAGAGGCTTTATCCTTTTGCATTAAAAAGGGGTTGAGGTTTCCAATAGTTAATAAATAGGACTTCGGCCGGTGGTCGGTCTGAACAAGGAAGTGCGAACCAAACAGGTATGGCCGCAACTTTTCAGGGCCCAAACCATCGCAAAGGCTTCCCGCTCTATCGCACTCCACCGTTGCTCCAGGGGGAGTAGCCTCCTTGAAAGGAAAACCACTGGTTGGTCCAGACCATCTTCCTTGAGTTGCGATAGTACTGCCCCAATGCCATGTTCAGATGCGTCTGTTTGGACGATGAATTCTTTGGGAAAGTCTGGGGCCCTGAGCACATGGCTTGCTTTAAGGTGTTAAAGGCTCGTTGGCACGCCTCGGTCCAGACTACCTGTCGAGGGTGTTTCTTGGATGTAAGCTCAGTCAAGGGAGCCACAATGGTACATTATCCCGCGACAAAGCGACGGTAGTAGCCAGTGAGGCCCAGAAAAGCTCAGACCTCAGTCTGTGTCTTGGGGGATTCCCAGGCCATGATGGTTTCAATCTTGGCCTGGAGGGGCTGCACCTTACCCTGACCCACCAAGTGGCCTAGGTATACTACCGACCACTGCCTGATCTGGCACTTGCTGGCCTTGATCGTCAGGCCTGCCTGCTGCAGGGCCTGAAGTACTTCCCGAAGGTGACACCAATGGTACTCCCAGCTGCTGCTGAAGACAGCGATGTCATCAAGGTAGACCTCAGAAAAGGCTTCCAAACCAGAGAGGACCTGGTTCACCAGCTGCTGGAAAGTAGCAGGGGCGTTCCTGAGCCCAAAGGGCATCACTCGGAACTGGTAGTGGCCCTCAGGGGTGTCAGAGAGATCTGTCAGTACCCAGACGTGAGGTCGAAGGTAGTCTGGTATTGGGCAGCTCCCAGCCGGTCAATGAGCTCATCCGCCCTTGGGATGGGATGAGCGTCAGTCTTTGTCACAGAGTTAAGCCCCCTGTAATCCACACAGAACCTGAGTTCCAGTGTGGTGCCCGGTGGGGCAGCTTTTGGTACCAGTACCACCGGACTGGACCAGGGGCTGTTGGAAGGTTCAATCACTCCCAACTCCAGCATCTTGGTGACCTCACTGTGGATGCTGGCCTTCACCTTATCTGACAGCCGGTACGACTTGGATTTGACAGGTGGGCTGTCCCCTGTGTCCACATTGTGGGTACACAGGTAGGTCCTCCCCGGGATAAGGGAGAACAGCGAGGAGTACTGCTCCAAGATTTGGCGGCAGTCCCTCTGCTGCTCGGACGTCGGGGATGGTGAGAGGACCACTCCTTCCAGCGAACCATCCTTCTCCTGGGACGCAAAGAGATCAGGGAGAGGCTCGCTTTCCTCTTCCTCTGCCAGATCAGTCGCCAGCATCAAAGTGACTTCGGACCTCTCATGGTGGGGCTTGAGGCGATTGACATGGAGCACTCGGTGGGGCTGCCTGGGGGTTTTAAGGTCCACCAGGTAAGTGACCTTGCCCTTCTTCTCAACCACTTCAAAGGGGCCTGTCCAGCGATCCTGGAGGGCACTAAGCTCTCCAGGCTCCATGACCCACACCTTCTGTCCAGGCTCCAGATCCACGGGGTTAGTGTTTTAATCATACCACTCTTTCATGACCGCCTGGCTGGCTTCGAGGTTGTCAGAAGCTTGCTTCCACAACTTAGCCATTTGGCTACGGAAGGCCAGCATGTAGCTCACCACATCCTGGGGGAGCCTCCTGGGAGTATTTTCCCATCCGTCTTTTACCAGGCTGAGAGGTCCTCTAACCGGGTGCCTGTTGGACCTGTCAGCTCTAGGGTGGTCTTTCCCTATTTTTTTCGCCCTTGCCTCATTTTTCCCACCTTCTTTTTTTTGTTGGCCTTAGGTCTCCGAGCACCTTGCCATTGCTAATCAATGCTAAGGTGCAGGTGCTCTCTACTTCAGACATGGCTGCCACAGGCCCCTGCTACTGCAGCGTGGTCTTTTTAGTCGCACTCTAGTTGCCAGGAGGAGGCTGGAACCCTTAAACATTGTTGCCATACCAGCCTGCCTTGCCTGCCCATAGCTAGACTAGGGAAGCTCCTGGAACCTTCTAGAATAGGGGCGGAGTCTATTTTTCCCACCTTAGAGGGTGGTCACTTGACCTGGGCATATATAAAGAAAGGAGGGAACGTTTTTAGTCAGTTGGGGCTTCACTGAGCCGGGGGACCCTACGCAGGAGACTTAGGCGGTAGGGCCTAGTCAGAAACCTATACCACTGGGGGTGACAGGGTTTAGGCGCTGCCCACCAAGCTGTGTAAGGTACGCTGAACTAGCCCACTGACCTGGCCCGGCGGGATCGGAACCCAGGGACCACCTGCAGTGACCTGCTGAGGAATCCTGTCAGCAGCCTTCAACTCAACCCCCCCTCTCAAGAGACAAAGGAAGTGCTTCCACAATAGGGCGCCAGAACTACCAAGCGCCAAGAAGAAACATAACTGCCCACAGGACTGCTGGGGACCAACCAGGTATCGGCGCGGTATCCCCACTGCCCTCCCCTGCTCAACCTGTGCCCCCCTGTGTGTCCCTGACCTGTTCTGACCGAACTGAGCTACTTCCTAAGCGCTCCTTACTTAGCGCTAGTACTGCCTAATTCACCCCTCAAGCCCTCTCGTGTGCCATCTGAGAGGCGCTGTAATTGTGCCTCAAGCGCTCACCTGCCGAATCCTGTGAGGAACTTCCAAGCGCTCCTTTGACCCACGAGGCGCAGCGCTGCCCGAGCGCTGTGGGCGTCCTGGCAGCGCTGCCCCTCAACAGCGCTGTCCTCAACACACAACGCCTGCTGAGCCGACACTGCGGCCATCTGCCCCCTCAGCGGCCCCGTCAGGAGAGGGCCGCCGCCGTATGCCGAGGGCCGCGCCAGGCCAAGAAGAGTGGGGGTACCAAGGGGCCGCTATCACCGCTGCAGCCCGGCCCCAGAGTAACGAATCCCCGCGGCGGCCCCCGGAGCCTGAGGAGGCCGTCGCGACTGGGGTTGGGCCGCACTAGGCCTGAGCCCGCGATCTCCTGCATCATGTGATGGGTGACGCGTCGTCACCCACTCTGCACCCGCCAAATGCCGAGCAGCCATTGGCTAGGCTGACGCTCCCCCTCGAGGCTGCCTCGCTATTGGTTGAGGCGGCCAGGCCCTTCGCTTCCAACTCTCTGCTTGGGTCCCGGAAACTACTGAAAGCTGGTGAACTGCAGGCAGCACCACCAGAGGACTCTGACCAGAACGAGAGTCCCCCCCCAACAAGGAACATGCCGCAAGGGCCCGGAAGGGCCGAAGATTCAGGTAACACCCCGGGGAGGCGGACGAGAGGCCTAAAGGAAGAGCGGGCCCCCGAGGAGCCAGGTGGGAGCCCCGCGGCCGCCCCTCCCCAAGAGAGACTGTGTGTGGGCCCTGTTGGCCCCGATTAGCCCCTAAGGAACCGGAACTGGGCCAGAGCCCTGAAAGATACGTTTGGGGGCCTGAGAGGAACAGTGTCAACCCCATAGCTGGGGAATGGTTAATTTCCGAACCTTGCTAGGCCCTGGTCGATGACACGATTACTCTGGCCTGATGAAATGTTTGTTCCTGAATGCAATGCTTATTCCTAATGACATGTTAATCCCTGATCCATGAAATGCCTAGTTCGACTGGAAATGATTCTTGAAGTGCTCTTCCTGATTAAAAGAAATGTTTATTCTAGCTTAATGAAATGCTGGCTTACCGGATAAGGTGTTAGTTCTCTTGCCTAATGAACTGTTGCACAATCTTTTATGAGATGTGGCCTGATTTTTAGGGCCCTGAAGATTGCTGGCTAATGAAATGTTTTACGTCTGCTGTTGAACTGCTTATCTTTACAGCATGAAATGTTTTGCCCTAGCCTGGGGAATTAGTTGCTTACCTCAATGAAATGTGCCAAGGAGTTATTGCTACTGTGATTATTGATTACCCTGATTTTGGTCTTAGATAAAATGTATTGATTTGAATCAAAACTTACTGGTGTGGTCTCAGTCATTGCGTGCATTTATTGTCTTGGTGGATGTGTGTGCTGTGTGGCCACTTTACACTTGAGCCTTTGGGTGCTTACCTGCTCGAGCCAAGCTACCCCCCGGGGAACTGGTGACCCCAGTTCCTACATTTGGTGGCGAGCGGCGGGATCAGGACCTGTGACTATACAGCACCCTCCAGTGGGACAGAGTGCACCGCAATTAGACTAGACACCTATTGTGCATGCAAGCCTAAGCAATTGACCCCCCACTGTCTAACCTGAGCGTGTAGAGTCCTGTTTTGACTCAATCCTGTTACCTACGTCCTAGTATCTTTCCCTTGATTTATCGGTGTTCCTACCTGTCAAAATGGAGTTCCAGCTAACCGACCTGGAAGAGTACACAGTGGTGCAGCTAAGGGGATTTTGTCAGGGGATGGGGTTGCCGTTTGGGCGGAGAGCCGCAAAGGAGGAGCTCCGTACTGCTTCGAGGGCATGGGTAAGGGCCCACCCAGAGGGGAGAGGGGATGGGGAACAGGAGGGGCAGGTCACACAAAGGGAGGCGGGTGCTCCAGAAGAACTAGACCTACTCAACATTGATGTGAGTGAAAATGTGTTGCCAGGAAGACGTTCCAGGACAAGTAGCAGTGGGTCTAGAAAGAGTACGTTGTTGCAGGAGTATGAGGACAGGAGGAAGGAGAGGCAATTGACATGGGAGCTTGCCAAGCTAGAGCACGAGAGGGAAAGAGAAAGGGAAGATAAAAAAGCTCGCAATGGAAGAAAAGAGATTAGCAATGGAGGAGAGGAAGTTGGCGCACGAGCTTCAGCTTAAGGAGTTGGAGCTGAGAGCCTTGCAATTGAGTGCGCCAGGAAGTCCCAATGGTGGCAGCGTACCAGGGGCTCAACACGAGCCTAGGTTTTGGTTACCCAAAGAGGTGATAGCGAGTTACACTCAGGGGGATGACATCGCCAAGTGGTTGGAGGCGTATGAGGTGGCCTTGATAGCCCATGAGGTGCCTGAGAGCTACTGGGGAGGTGGCCTGTATCAATACATATCCCCCAATGTCTGGGACACCCTCCTGTACCTAGATAAGGCGGACCAGTTCAGGTATCCCCCCATGAAGGAGGCGCTACTTAAAAAGTTTGGCCTCAACCCCAAAAGGTATCGCCAGAAGTTCAGTGGCAGCCATAAGCTGTCCACGCAAAATTGGGTAGACTTTTTTGATTATGCCTGAAAGGCTCTGGATGGTTGGGTGCGTGGCTGCGAGGTGCATGATTATGAGGGCCTGTACAACTTATTTTTGAGAGAGCACGTCTTGGATAAATGTTTTCCGGAGCTGTGCCAACATCTGGTGGACCGCAAGCTGACTGATCCCTGTGAGCTTGCGGAGGCGGATACTTGTTTTAGCACCCGGGTGTCTCACAAGGGCCCCGGGGGAGATGGCCCGAAAGGCGGACAGGGTTTCACCCAGAAGAAAGATGGGGAGATAAAAAGAAGGAGTTCTCACGAGGCCCACAAAACAGTTTGGGAGAGGAGTAGGTACCCCACCTCAGTCCAGTTCCCCAAAGCCCACTTACCCTGACAAGAGTCAGCAGCCAAGAATTGTCCGGTGCTACGAATGCGGGGAGGTTGGACACTTTAAGGGGGATCCCCAGTGTCGCAAGAGACCCCAGCCCCCACAGGTGGCAAGAGTTCCGGGGTGGCTAGTGTAGCGCTTGGGATGGAGCTGCCCCTAGATAGGGAAGGGGAGTGGACAGGCCTTACCCTGGTTTCACTCGGGGTCAGAGATGGTCCCAGTGACGTCCCTACCATCGAACACTGCTAAATACCAGCAGAGGGTGAAGGTTAACGGGGAGGAGGTGGAGGCTCTGAGGGACACAGGTGCCAGCATGACCACCGTAGTGAGGCGGCTGGTGTCCCCTGAGCAAGTGGTACCTGACGTATTCCATCCGGCCGTGTTTGCTGACGGCAGTCTGAGCTACTATCCCGTGGCTCAGGTTCCCTTTGAGTGGGGAGGAGTTAAAAGCCCGTTGAGAGTTGCTGTGAGCCCTGCCTTGCCTGTGGACTGTCTGCTAGGAAACGACCTGGAAAATACTGCCTGGAAGGAAGTGGAGTTTAAGGCCCATACTGAGATGCTGGGGTTACCAGGATGGACTTGCGTGGTCACGAGGTCCATGGCTGCCCAGCAAAGAACTCAACCTGGGTTGGAGCCTGAAACTACGGCCCAACCCAATGCCGGTCCAGAGGAGAATGGAGTGTAGGACACACCCCGTGTGATGGATGGGGAGCCCGCGGAGGTAATCCCGGAGTCCGTGGAGGTAGAGGTTGTTCCAGTGGGGGACTTGCCGACCTTTGCCGAGTGGCATGTGGAAGGAGGGCCTACCCGGGAGGAATTCTGTCGGGCGCAGAAAGAGTGCCCCACGCTTGAAGGCATGCGGCGGCAGGCGGAAGCCCAAGCAATCAATCAGGAGACCGGCAGTTATCACGTGTACTGGGAGGATGGCCTCCTCTACAGTGAGCCTAAGGTTCCGGTGCATGGATCCTCATGGGCCTTATTGGTCCCCCAATGCTACCGGGCCTTCTTATTGGAATTGGCGCATGAAATACCTTTGGCTGGACACCTGGGCCAGGACAAGACCTTTGCGCGGCTAGTCACACATTTTTATTGGCCCAGGATGAGAGTTGCCTCTGACACCTACTGCAAGACCTGCAAAACTTGCCAGGCAAGTGGTAAGACTTAAACTAAGGTGAAGGTCCCTTTGGAACCGCTCCCGGTGGTCGGGACCCCTATTGAGCGGGTCGGAATTGACATTGTTGGGCCGTTGGACCCTCCGACCTCTGCGGGACACCAGTTCATCTTGGTGTTAGTGGACCACGCCACTCGGTACCCGGAGGCTATTCCTCTGAGGACCGTCACTGCACCTGTGGTGGCGCGTGCCCTGATGGGGATATTTACCAGAGTGGGATTTCCCAAGGTCGTGGTGTCAGATAGGGGCACGAACTTCATGTCGGCCTACATGCAGGCCGTGTGGAAGGAGTGCGAAGTGACCTATTGGTTCTCCACTCCTTACCACCCCCAGACTAACGGGCTCGTAGAGCGCTTTAATAAGACTCTGAAGGGGATGATCCGGAGCCTGCCAGAGGACTTGAGGTGGAAGTGGGACGTCCTCCTCCCTTACCTGCTGTTTTCATACCGCGAGGTACCACAGAAGGGAGTCGGGTTCAGCCCCTTTGAGCTGCTCTATGGCCATCCCGTTAGGGGGCCCCTCAGCCTTGTCAAGGAGGGGTGGGAGAAGACTTCGAAGAAGCTTCCCTGTGATGTCGTCAGCTACATGCTGGCATTCCGCAGCCAGATGGCCAAGCCGTCATAAAAGAGTGGTTTGACAGCAACGCTCGGACGGTGGAGTTGGACGCTGGGCAGAAGGTGTGGGTCAAGGAGCCTGGGGAGCTTAGTGCTCTCCAGGACCGGTGGACTGGTCCGTACGAAATTGTGGAGCGTCGAGGCCAGACCACCTATGTCGTTGATTTGAAGACCCCCGACAGCCCCATCGGGAGCTCCACGTCAACCGCCTGAAGCCTCACCATGAGCGATCTGAGCTTGCTCTTCTCATGGTGACGGATGGGAGCGAGGAGGAGGAGAGTGAGCCTCTTCCTGACCTTCTGGCGGACTAGGAGAAGGATGGATCGGTAGAGGGAATGGTCCTCTCCCCATTCTTGACCCCAGAGCAACAGAGGGACTGCCGCCAGGTGTTGGAGCAGTACGCCTCGTTGTTCTCCCTCACGCCTGGAATTACACATTTGTGTACCCATGATGTGGACACAGGGGACAGTCCGCCTGTAAAAACCAAGTCTTACCGGCTGTCCGATAAAGTTAAGAACAGCATCCAGGTTGAGGTGGCCAAAATGCTGGAGCTGGGGGTGATGGAACCTTCCAGCAGCCCTTGGACTAGTCCGGTCGTGTTGGTGCCGAAAGGGGCCCCACCGGGCACCACACCAGAACTTCGGTTCTGTGTGGACTATCGGGAATTTAACTTAGGGTGATGCCCTTCGGGCTCAAGAATGCTACGGCCACTTTACAGCGGTTGGTGAACCAGGTGCTGTCTGGCCTGGAGTCCTTCTCAGCGGCGTACCTGGAAGACATAGCTGTCTTCAGTAGCACCTGGGAGGACCATCTGCAGCATCTCCAGGAGGTGCTACAGGCTCTGCAACGTGCTGGCCTGACCATCAAGGCTAGCAAGTGCCAGATTGAACAGGGATCTGTCGTCTACCTGGGACACCTGGTAGGCGGGGGTAAGGTGCAACCCCTCCAGGCCAAGATTGAGACCATCTTGGCCTGGGAGCCCCCCAAAACCCAGACTGAGGTCCGAGCTTTCCTCAGCCTTACTGGCTATTACCGCCGGGTATGGTACCATTGTAGCCCCCTTGACTGAGTTAATGTCCAAGAAGCAGCCACAAAAAGTAATCTGGACGGCTGCTTGCCAAGAGGCATTCGAGAAACTGAAGCACGCAATGTGCACCGCTCCGGTGCATGCAACACCTGACTTCTCGAAGGAATTCATTGTGCAGACGGACGCCTCTGAGCGCGGCATAGGCGTTGTGCTTTTGAAACTCAACCACAACAGTCAAGACCAACCTGTGGCCTTTATCTCCCTCTGGAACGCGAATGGAGTACCATCGAGCGAGAATCCTTCGCTGTGGTCTTGGCCTTGAAGAAGTTGAGGCCATACCTGTTTGGCTCTCACTTCCTGATTCAAACCGACCACCGACCCCTTCGCTGGCTCATGCAGATGAGAGGCGAAAATCCCAAGTTGCTAAGGTGGTCCATTTACCTACAGGGGATGGACTTTAGGGTGGAACATTGGCCCGGAGTTGACCACGCCAATCTCTCCCGGTTTTTCCGCTTAGTGACGAGAACTCCCTAGAGGTTGGGTAGCTCTCCCCACTTTCAGCTGGGGGGACGCATGTTAGACCGGTCAGCCCTAAGGTGGTCTTTCCCTATTTTTTTCGCCCTTGCCTCATTTTTCCCACCTTCTTTTTTTTTGTTGGCCTTAGGTCTCCGAGCACCTTCCTATTGCTAATCAATGCTAAGGTGCAGGTGGTCTTTTTAGTCGCACTCTAGTTGCCAGGAGCTGGCTGGAACCCTTAAACATTGTTGTCATACCAGCCTGCCTTGCCTGCCCATAGCTAGACTAGGGAAGCTCCTGGAACCTTCTAGAATAGGGGCAGAGTCTATTTTTCCCGCCTTAGAGGGTAGTCATCACCTGACCTGGGCATATATAAAGAAAGGAGGGAAAGTTTTTAGTCAGTTGGGGCTTCACTGACCTTGGGGATTCTATGCAGGAGACTTAGGCGGTAGGGCCTAGTCAGAAACCTATACCACTGGGGGTGACAGGGTTTAGGCGCTGCCCACCAGGCTGTGTAAGGAACACTGAACTAGCCCACTGATCTGGCCCGGCGGGAGGGGAACCCAGGGACCATCTGCAGTGACCTTCTGAGGAATCCTGTCAGCAGCCTTCAACTCAACCCCCCCATCTTAAGAGACCAAGGAACTGCTTCCACAAAAGGGCGCCAGAACCACCAAGCGGCAAGAAGAAACCTAACTGCCAACAAGACTGCTGGGGATCAACCAGGTACCGGCGCTGTATCCCCACTGCGCTCCCCTGCTCAACCTGTGCCCCCCTGTGTGGCCCTGACCTGTTCTGACCGAACTGAGCTACTTCCTAAGCATTCCTTACATAGCGCTAGTCCTGCCTAATTAGTCCATCAAGCGCTCTCGTGTGTGCCATCTGGAGGCGCTGTAATTGTGCCTCAAGCGCTCACCTGTGGAATCCTGTGAGGAACTTCCAAGCGCTCCTTTGACCCGCGAGGCACTATGCGGCCCGAACGCTGCAGGCGTCCTGGCAGCGCGATCCCTCAATGGCGCTGTCCCAAACACATCACCGCTGCGCTTAGGACCGCCTGCTGAGCCGACACTGGGGCCATCTGCCCCTTTGGCAGCCCCATCAGGAGAGGGCCGCCGCCGCATGCCGAGGGCCGCGCCAGGCCCGGAAGAGTGGGGGTAGAAGGCGCCGTCATCCGGCGCACCCAGGGGCCGCTATCACCGCCGCAGCCCGGTCCCAGAGTGACGAATCCCTGCAGCGGCCCCTGGAGCCTGAGGTAGGCCGTCGCGACTGGGGTTGGGCTTCACTTGGCCTGAGGCCGCGATCTCCTGCATCATGTGACGGGTGACGAGTCGTCACCGATTCCGCCCCGCCAAACGCCGCGCAGCCATTGGCTAGGCTGATGCGCCCCCTCGAGGCTGCCTCGCTATTGGTTGAGGCGGCCAGGCCCTTCACTTTCAGCTCTCTGCTTGGGTCCCGGGCCGCGGAAACTACGGAAGTCCCGGGAACTGCAGGCAGCACCGCCGGAGGACTCTGACCAGAACGAGAGCACCCCCGCCCCAACAAGGAACATGCCGCAAGGGCCCGGACGGGCAGAAGATTCAGGGAACTCCCCGGGGAGGTGGGCAGGAGGCCTAGAGGAAGAGCGGGGGCCCCGAGGAGCCAAGTGGGAGGCCCCGTGCACCCCCCCCCCCCCCCCCCCGGAGAGAGACTGTGAGTGGGCCCCGTTGGCGCCGATTAGCCCCTAAGGAACCGGGTCAGAGCCCTGAAAGATACGTTTGGGGGCCTGAGAGGAACAGAGTCAACCCCATAGCTGGGGCATGGTTAATTACCGAACCTTGCTAGGCCCTGGTCGATGACACGATTACTCTGGCCTGATGAAATGTTTGTTGCTGAATGCAATGCTTATTCCTAATGACATTTTTATCCCTGATCCATGACATGCTAAGTTCGACTGGTAATGATTCTTGAAGTGCTCTTCCTGATTAAAAGAAATGTTTATTCTAGCTTAATGAAATGCTGGCTTACCGGATAAGGTGTTCTCTTGCCTAATGAACTGTTGCCCAATCTTTTATGAGATGTGGCCTTATTTTTAGGGCTCTGATGATTCCTGGCTAATGAAATGTTTTACGTCTGCTGTTGAACTGCTTATCTTTACCGCATGAAATGTTTTGCCCTAGCATGGGGAATTAGTTGCTTCCCTCAATGAAATGTGCCAAGGAGTTATTGCTACAGTGATTATTGATTACCCTGATTTTGGTCTTAGATAAAATTTATTGATTTGAATCAAAACTTACTGGTGTGGTCTTAGTCATTGCGTGCATTTATTGTCTTGGTGGATGTGTGTGCTGTGTGGCCACTTTACACCTGAGCCTTTGGGTGCCTACCTGCTCGAGCCAAGCTACCCCCCGGGGAACTGGTGACCCCAGTTCCTACAGTGCCCATACAGAAGCTCGAAGGGGCTGAAGCCCACCCCTTCTGTGGCACTTCCCTGTAGGAGAACAAAAAGCAGGGTAGGAGGACGTCCCATTTCCTCCGCAGGCTCTCAGGCAGACTTCTGATCATGCCCTTCAGGGTTTTGTTAAACCTTTCCACCAGACCATGTGTCTGGGGGTGGTAAGGGGTGGAGAACCTGTAAGTAACTCCACATTCCTTCCACATAGCCTGCAAGTATGCCGACATGAAGTTGGCGTCCTGTCGGACACAACTTCTTTGGGGAAACCCACTCGTGTAAAAATCCCCATTAAGGCCCGGGCCACGGTTGTATGACGATCCATCGCCGACAATTATTTCGTGGGCGTTTACATCGCAGCACTTACATCGCAACGGCGATCACAGCAGCATTTTTTTCATCGAACGTTGTTGCGACGCAAATGCGGCCATGTAATTGGCTAGCGAGTCACATCGCCGACTTTACATCGCCCGACATGACAACGCGATGTAATGTGGAAGCGGCGTGAAATGAGCCTACCTTCTAAATTGTGAGTCTGTGTGAGATTGATGAATGGCTTTCAAGGGCGATCCTAGTTACCACCCCTGGATCAGCTACCATGTGCCAAGCTGCGTTCCATGCAACAGTAACTGCTCTCCGTGATTTTAGCCCAAAAATGCAAAAAAAAATTGTAAGCTTTTAAAACAAGTTTTCTGTTTTGGAATCTAATTACAGGCATGGGTGATACGCTGTACATTGCAGGCAACTCACTCCCCCTGTGATTGCTGCCAACCACAGGGGCTTGTAGTAACCTGCCTAATGAATATTATTAAAAAGATAGCTCCACATCCCCCTGCGCATGGGAATTTTGCAAAGTGACCTAACGGTATATAGGATTGGTTTGTAAAATCATGTTCCAATCGCAAAATGTTGATGCACAACATGTGACTTCTTTCGGTGTAATGTCGTAAGCCCTGCTTGTGCACATGACCCCGGATTGTGCCCTTCAACGCGTGCACCTGGTTTATTTCGATCTGTAAGTGCTTTGTGTTGATATTTAACTTTTTGTGGCTGGAGTATCGCCACAAAAAGTTAAATTTTAACACAAAGCACTTACAGATCGAAATAAAGCAGGTGCACGCGTTGAAGGGCACAAATAAACCCCATAGTTTGCAGCTAGAGCCCTACTCTTCAGCTATCCCTGTAGTGGGCGACGTAAGCGGAGCACCTGTGTTGTATTTTTTTTTATTTCTGAGGTCTTTGGGTAAAGCAGATGTCGATATAAATAAACTTGCTCGGTGGGTTCAGAGGCGGCTTCGGTTACAGGCTGCTAATTCGCACCACTGGGCATACGAGTTGCCGTTATGAAGTTATTAGATACTCCAATTATATAGTAACCTGACCTAGCGCATTTCAGCTGTGGAACACGGCCATGGACCGAGGCGCTTGTGATACTGCCTAAGTCTCATCAGAGGTACTTGTGCACCATCTTAGAAACGGCAGACATTAATACATTCCATACCTCATTCCTGAAACTCATACAAAGAACAAGTTTCACATCCTTCCGACCACATTGTACTTCGCTGCCTTGCTAATGCCCTTCGTGCCCGATGTTCCATAGAACTCTCAAAACACCCCTCTGGGTGACTGCAAATCCAGCATGATCTGTGTATTGGGATCACATAACTATGAGCAGAGCATGATAACCAGCCACACACTGTGAAATCATCCTGTTGCATGCATGCTTGTTACTTCTGGTAAGCTCTTAACATCCCCACACCCACTCACCAAACACACATATCATCACCCACCCATACACCCATCCATGCATCCACCCACCCATACACCCATCCATGCAGACACACATCCATTCATTCATCCGCCATCCATCCATTCATCCATCCATCCCCCCACACACTCACCAAACACACATATCATCACCCACCCATACACCCGTCCATGCATCCATCTAGGGAAATTGCAATGCATCCATCCAGACACCCATCTATTCATTCATCCGCCATCCATTCATTCATTGGAAATTGTTATGACTGTGAATACATTAAAAAAGAATGTAGCGGTGCACTGTTATGACTGTGAATACATTAAAAAATAATGTACGGTGCACTTGAGGCGTTGATAGGAGGCTCGAACCCTGGTTAGCTAGCGCTGGTTAGCGTGCACTTGAGGCGTTGATAGGAGGCTCGAACCCTGGTTAGGAAAAGGACGTTTCTGAAGCCAGCATGCTTTCTTCGTTGTAATTGCATGCGATGTTAACGGCATCGCGCCGTTGTAGCATCCGTAGTAAAAGCCTGCGATGTCAAGGGTCATGCGATGTAATACTCGCTGTGCGATAGCACCGCGATGTATTGACATCGCTGTAATGGGTGTTTCCCCCAGGCCACCGCAGGTGCAGTGATGGTCCTCAGAGGAATAGCCTCTGGGTACCGGGAGGCATGATCCACCAGAACCAGGATAAACCTGTGACCGGCAGAAGTTGGTGGATCCAATGGCCCAACAATGTCGATGCCCACCCTTTCAAAGGGGGTGCTAACGACGGGTAGTGGTTCCAGGGGAGCCTTCAGCTTAACCCCTGTTTTCCCACTGGCTTGACAGGACACACACGTACTACAAACAATGTCAGGCGCGACCCTCATCTGAGGCCAATAAAAGTGCGGAACAAGCCGGGCAAAGGTCTTGTCCTGGCCCATGTGTCCTTCCAAAAGGAAGGCTCGGTAACGCTGGGGGCCTACCAAGGCCTGGGACGAACCGTGCACCGGAGCCTTGGGATCACTGTAGAGGAGATCATCCTCCCAGTAGATATGAAAGTTCCCTGCAGCATTACCTGCTGCCTGGGCTTCAGCCTGTCGCCTCAGGCCCTCAAGGGTAGGGCACTCCTTCTGCACCCGACAAAACTCCTCCCTGGTAGGTCCTCCCTCCACCCACCACTCCGTAGGGGTAGGTAAGTCTTCCAGGGAGACAACATCCCCCTCCGTGGACTCCGGGAACACCACCTCAGGTGCCCCATCCATCTCACGGGGTGTGGATGCCGGGGAAGGTTTCTACCGTCCCCGGAACTTCCCCTTGTTGGCAGCTGGCTGGGCCTTTGTTCCAGGCTCCAGCCCTTGTGAACTCCCCCTCCGGGCAGTCACGGACCACATGTTCGCACAGGTCCAGTCAGGTGATCCCAACATTTCCATATGGGCCTTGAACTCTACCTCTTTCCAGGCATTGTGCTCAAGGTCGTTCCCCAACAGACAGTCGACTGGCATGGCAGGGCTCACCGCAACCCGTAGAAGGCCCGCGACCCCTCCCCACTCAAAGGGAACCTCAGCCACGGGATAGTGACCCTCTCTGTTGTCAGCCATCACAACTGGGTGGAGTATGTTGGGAACCACCTGCTCTGGGGACACCAGCTGTCTTCTTACCATAGTCATACTGGCACCTGTGTCCCTCAGAGCCTCCCCCCTCTGGCCGATGATGGTGACCCACTGCGTATACTTGGTAGTATTTGGGGGCACATGGGTCTTAGGAATCATCTCGCATTCTCCCAGGGACACTAGGGTCAGCCCTGCCCACTCACCGCCCTTATCTAGGGGTAGCCCCTCCCCAAGCACTACACTCACCACCCCGGGAGTTTTTCCCCCAGTGGGAGGGTGCGCTCTCTTTGGACACTTGGGATCTCCTTTATAGTGTCCAACTTCGCCGCACTCGTTCGTAGCACCGGACAATTCTGGGCTGCTGACAATGGTCAGGATAAGTGGGTTTTTGGTGGCCAGATTTGGATGGGGAACCTGACTCCTTCCCATGCGAGCTATTTTGGGGGTCTTTGTAGAACTCCTTCTTTTTATCTCCCCCTCTTTCTTCTGGGAAGAACCCTGACCAGCCTTTTGGTAGTCTCCCCCAGATCCCTTAGAAGACACCCTGGTACTAGCCCAGGTGCCCGCCTCCTCCTTCCTAGAGCTAGTCAGCTTGCAGTCCACCAGGTTTTGGCGCAGCTCCGGAAACCATTTCTCGAGGAGGTGCTCCGTTAGGAACAGATTGTACAACCCCTCGTAATCAGTAACCTCACTGCCCCGCACTCAGCCCTCTAATGCCTTACCAGCGTAGTGCAAGAAATCCACCCAGTTTTGCGTGGGAAGCTTGTGGCTGTTTCGGAATGTCTGCCGGTGTTTTTCAGGGGTCAGCCCAAACTTCCTGACTAAGGCAATCTTCATTATGGGTTAATTGGTCTGTTCCTCCTGTTCGAGGGCCAGAAGGGCATCCCTCCCCACCGGGGGCATGTACTTATACAGGCCACCCCCCAATGACTTTCAGGGACCCCATGGGCTCTCGACGAGACGTCAAAGGCAGCCAACCACTTGCCAATGTCGTCCCCTACCCTAAAACTGGCTACTACATCTTTGGGCAGGTAGAGTCTGGGCTCCCTGGTAACTTCCTTAGGTATGCTACAACCAGTGGTATTGCTGGGGTCCCTATCTGCAGGGCTTTAAGACCCAGTTCCCTTAAAGTAAGCTCATGGACAAACCTCCTCTCCTCCCGCTCCTTCTCCAACCATGCTAGCGCCAATTTTAGCTGTCTCTTCTCCCTCCTGTCCTCTAACTCTACTGAGGACAGCCTCCTCCTGGAAACACTACTGCCCGCCCTAGAAGGTGTCCCAGGCCTTGCTAGCAGGTTGCTGCCTTCAGTTTGGAGCAGTGGGTCTCATTCTTCGGTGGTGTCAGGCTCCAGTCCTCCCTCGTCCGGGTGCTACCCATGCTCTCAAGCTGGTTTGAAGTTCCGCCTTCTTTGACCCACGCTTAAAGAACACCCCTTTTTCCTGGCAAAATTCTCTAAGCTGCTTCACTGAGTAGGTTTCCATCTCAGCCAGCTCAAACTCCATCTTGCCAAATGTGCCCTCAGACATTTGCATAGAATTGATGGGACACTTGATAAAAATGTGTTAAATAGGAGCTACCTACAACCATCACTTCAGGGAGAATTTTGAAAAAACCAAAAATACCAATTAAAGAGACTAATTCTAGGAAAACAAAATTGCCAGTCAGAGAAAGAACAAAAATTAGGTGTAAGGTGCGTGGTGCACACTAAGTTGCTGTAGGGTGTACGCAAGTACAAATCCCATCCCACGGCTGAGCACCAAATGTTATAACCGGGACCACCGGCCCACTTAGGGTAGCATGGCACAGAGTGGGAAGGCTAAATCCAGAAGGCAATTGTGACGTACTTGCGCAGCACACACTACAACACCCCAGCGCAAACCCACCACAAAATGACACCAGACCATCTTAGTTAAATAGAGAATAGAGAGGCTTTATCCTTTTGCATTAAAAAGGGGGTGAAGTTTCCAATAGTTAATAAATTAGGACTTCGGGCATTTCATTATTAGATTAACTGCATCAATTAATCAGTACATTGCATTGCATTACCTCGCAGTAGTCAAGAAAACAGGTATTTAAATACATTAAATAGGCAATTAGCAGGTAAGTACATTAAGCATAAATCAACAGGTACATGCAGCCGTTTAAACCAAGCAGGTAAATACATTAAATATTGAATTAGCAGGTATATGCAACAGACTAGACCAAGCAGATAATTACATTAAGCATAGTTCATCAGTGGTTCTCTAGTCAGGGTGCGCTGTCTTCACCAAGCTCCTGCGCAAGAAAGTGCTCAAAGTTGCTTAATTTCAGGGGGGGTCAGGTACCCACTCTTTTTATAAGATTAGGTCACGCTACCATAGGGGAGAGAGGATCGACTTAGGGGCTCAGTTCTTAGTAGACCCGTCCATAGCAGTTCCCCCTTCTCTCTGAGGAACTCAACTTCTCCAACCCCACCCTCAGCCAGGCCTTCCCCAATACCTTTGTGCTCGTCCGGCACTTCTGTTAATCTTCTCAGGGTGAGTTTGAAGGGCCAATGTTCCCCTGTCCTCCTGCTCAGGCCTTACAGCACTTCGCCTGAGGCGGGGGTAGGGGCTGCAGTGAAGCTGTGTTGCCGCTGCCAATGGAGACCCCACTGCCTGTGGGCCTCCTCTCACTCTTTCTCCTGCCATCCGGAACCCTCGGAGCGCAGTTGGACCGGCCTCCAGAAGGGCCGCGGTGGTTTCCTCTCTCCCGAGGAAGCTCCGGCTCAGAGACAGG
The DNA here is from genome assembly GCF_964263255.1 of Lissotriton vulgaris. Taxonomy (NCBI): domain Eukaryota; kingdom Metazoa; phylum Chordata; class Amphibia; order Caudata; family Salamandridae; genus Lissotriton; species Lissotriton vulgaris. The sequence continues at coordinate 276,077 of NW_028241331.1, forward strand.
GGAGGTGACGCGCTAGATGGGATTCCGGTTGCTAAGCGACCCCGCCCAGCGTCTCCCTCAGACCTCACGTCATTCCTCTACCACACGGCTCGGCCCCTCACAGCACCCTGGCCAGCGGCGGTGAAGTAGTTAACAATCTCAGCGCTTCAGCGCTCAGGATGGGGGGTCTAAACAGTGCAGCGCTGTCGATAAGGTGTGCTGACAGGACACCAGGCTGGCGCTGACACGCAAAGCAATACCAGCGCACTAACGTTAAGGAGCAGACAGGAGGCAAGGGTAAAAGTTGGGTCCCAGCCTCAGCGTTCACCCTCCCCCTTCTGGACAGTCCAATGCCCCCTCAGCACACAGCGCCAACCCTCCTAGGTTCCTGTCTCCTAGGTCTCTCTCACCAGCTGAACAGAAGGAGCAGTCCGCTTAATATATGGACACACTGAGGCGTTGTTCCTTCTGTTCTTCTCTAAGACAGGGCCAGATCAACATGTAGGAGGGCAGCACCCTCAGACCAACCCGCAGCCCCTGGGAGCAGTCAGTTTAGCCTTTGACACAATCCCCCTGACGCTGTAGTCCGCACTCCAGCCAACCCAGCAGTGTGAAAAAATGGCCGCCCAGTACCCTCCCTTATATAGCCTGGGCCCAGGTCACTAAAGTGGTCTGGAAGGTTCTGGAACCCCCAATGCTATCCTATGGGCTAGAGCTCTGAGGTAATTTCTGACAAGCGACCCTTTTATGAAGCTCACCCATTCCACCATTTTAGAAAGGCGCACCTGCACCTCAGCACTGATTGGCAGTGGCGAGGCGCCCGGAGACCTAAGGCCACACAAAAAAAAATGGTGGAAAAAATGTGAGGCAGAAAGAGAGTAAAAATAGGGGGAGACCACCCAAAAGCTGACAGGTCTAACAGCCAACATATTCCCACTTTAATGCCTGCTTAGGTCTCCACCACCATCTTATTTATTTATAATATTTATAAAGCGCAGCGTATACCCTAGGGCGTCTTAGCGCTAGTAGAAACCAGTTACTTGTGGTGAGAAACGTGGGGACAGAGGAATCATTGATTGAACAGCCAAGTTTTTAGGAGCTTACGGAAGTGAAGAAGGGAGGGGCTCTGCCTGATGATTAGGGGTAGAGTATTCCAGAGCTTCGGTGCTGCCACCAGGAAACGCCGATCACCCCAGGATACAGTCTTTGTACGAGGAATGACCAGTTGGCCGAGGGTAGCTGAGCGTAACATTCTGTTTGTATGGTTGGAGCTGCTCTTTCAGAAAGTGAGGTCCTTGGTTATTGAGCGCCTTGAAGACGATACAGAGGGACTTAAAATGGATTTGCAGTTTGGTTATTACTCTGGATTGAGCATTGAGAAAGAGGCCGTTACAATAATCCAGGGCAGAAAATACTAGGGAGGTGACCAAGGTTTTAATGGCAGGCTCCGGGAGAAAAGGTCAAATGTTTCTGATCATCTTTAGTTTTAGATGTGCTGTGGAAACTGTTTTATTGGCATGATACATGAAGTGTAAACCTTCATCGAAGACAATACCAAGATTCCTTACTTTGGCGGTTGGAGTGGGAGGGGTACCGAAGGCATCTGGCCACCAGCTTGATGGCCAGGCTGGGAGAAGAGGTCCAAATATGACCACCTCAGTTTTATCTGAGTTCAATTTGAGACAATTAGTGGCCATCCATTCTCCTATGTCGATAAGTCCCTTCTTACATTTTTCAGCCACTTGATCTCCGTCACCTTTGATTGCCAGTACCAACTGGGTATCATCGGCATAGGAGGTTAGGCTCATCCCATGTGCTTTGATGGTTTTAGCAAGGTCCGACACATAAATGTTGAAAAGTGTCGGACTTAGGGATGAGCCTTGGGGAACCCCACAGGGAGATGAAAGTTGCGCCGATTGAAATGGGCCTAAGATGACAGCCTGCGTTCTTTTGGCTAGGAAGGAAGCAATTAGATCTTTGGCAGAATGGCAGATTCCGAATCCCTCGACACGATCGACCAAGATTGTATGGTCGACCGTGTCGAAGGCCGCTGATAGATCCAGCATTACCAGAATGGCTGTTCCCCCCTGATCCCGAATTACCCTGATATCATCGATGTATGACGTTACAACGCATAATATTACAACTACCTACCGTTACAACGCGACCATTACAACGCATACCATTACAACGCATAGCGCTTTGAGGTGCTGGATAGTGGTAAGTATAATTTACTATTCTAACTCCAGTCCCCGTGGACCCTAGGGAAGGTGTTGGATAGTAAATTATACTTATTCCCTATCCTAGAGCGCCCCCCAGCGCAATGCGTTGTAATGGTATGCGTTGTAAAAGTCGCGTTGTAATGGTAGTGCGGAGTAAAAGATGCGTTGTAACGGGTGTATACCCATCGGCGGCCTTAATCAAGGCTGTCTCTGTCCCATGGTATTTCCGGAATCCAAATTGCGTGTCATCCAGGAGATGGTGTTTTTCAATGAATTCAGAAATCTGAATGTTCATGGCTTTTTCGATCACCTTTGCCACAAAAGGGAGACTCGCAATGGGCCTGTAGTTTTCCTTCTGCTGAGAACCAGTACTCTGAGAGTGGGTGGGGCATTAGTCCCAGTTTGGGTGGTGGACTTTTGGGTAGGTTCAGCGTAACTCCTGCACAACCACACAAGTCACGGGATCACTCTTGAGAGTAGTGCATGGTCCTCCAGAACGGTGCAGCACATCAGGAAATCTGTCTACAGCAGCTACTGCTACCTGGGACTGAGCATGCGCACTTGGAAGAACAATGGATATACATGAGCATTGGAATAGGGACCATAAAGTAAGGGTTGCTTGAGAGTAACACGGAGTCAATCAGAGAAATGTTGTTTCAACAGTGACACAAGGGCAGATCTCTAGCCAGGGAAGTGCAAAGAGGGTTGCGAGTTCCATAAATCTTCAGACAAACTTCATAGGTAGGGTCTTTGAATTGCTCAACCCTACTAAATGCATTTTTATACAGCTTTAGTTCAGGAGTGGCAGAAAAACTTATGGTTTTCATTTGTGAGCACTTGTACATTTGTATGTAGTATTTAGCTGGGGTAGATTAAAGTACACTTTCTTTACCAAAGTAAAAGTACTGGCTGCACATTGATTTATTAAGTGAAATAACTGCATATTATGAGTTCCTAACCCACACCGCCTCAATGAGAGAGCCTTGAACTGCTCTGTTGCACCATTCTGATAGTCAAGATTTTCTTACTGTTGTTCCATATAGAAGGGATACCAGAGATAAAAGACTCCAGGGCCCATACTTATCAAGGTTTTGTGTCGCCTTTGCGCCATGCGAGAGGGCGCAAGGGTTGATGCACAACATAAGTAACATTTATCAATCCCCGCAAAATGCCCCTTGCTTGGCCCTGCATGGCTTTATGAATCTAGAGTAAAGCAAGGCAGCACCGATCGTTGCCTTGTGTTATATCATAAAACAGCAAATCTCTTCTTTCCCGCAACATCCAACTAATGACTCTGTTAAGCTCTGTGAAGAGTTTGCCAAATTCTTCTCTGAAAAAATAACAAGCGTCAAACTTTCACTGGATCTCTCCACCTCCTCTCCCCACACCATAGATCCCCATTCTGCCAAAGATGGCCCCCCGCCACACTTCCAACCATTGGAGATCCACCCAAACTCACCCACTCAATGAGTCAGAACACAAACCACAATCACATACAACTGAAAAACAATGCACCCTGGACCAAATTCGAAAATATCTCTGAAAAAAGAAGTCACCAAAATACTTGCATGCATGAAGGCAACATTGTATCTCTGTGTACCTCTTCTCCCCTCGAGTTAAAAATCTCAGACACATCATCTCCCCCTAATGGACTAAAATCATTAACTCCTCCCCATCTAGTGGCTCTATGTCAACCTCCCTTAACACTTGGCCAAGTCACCTCCCTCATCAAAAAGCTAGACGCCGACCCAAATGACAGTAATAATTACAGACCTATAACTAATCTCCCTCTCCTTGCCAAAACTACTGGAAAATGTATGCTCTCACAACTCAACAACCATATTGAAAAATTCAACCTGCACAACACTTTCCAATCTGGGTTCAGAAAAGGCTGTAGTACAGAGACTGCAATCCTGAACATCACGTATGACCTACACAGATCTCTAGATGATGGCCAGTCCTGCCTCTTAATCCTTCTGCACTTCTATGCGGCCGTTGCTACTGTCAACCCCAAAATTCTCCTAAACACCCTTTCACAAGGAGAAGGTATCATTGGTACTGTCCGTCAGTGGTTCGCTTCATGCCTGAACCAACTAGCTTACCTAATCAAACTAAACAATACCTCTTCACCAGCAGTATCAGTCACACAAGGAGGGTTCCCCTAAAGATCAATCCTGTCCCTTGCCTTGTCCGACCTCTATTTGGTTTATGATTCTGAAACAAGCCACATCTAGGCAGAAGACACCCAACTCTACATTAAAATCTTGTCTTCTGAAGACATTCAGCACCTAAACAAACACTCTCTACATTGTACTATCCTGTCTGACCAACAACCACTTAAAGCTTAACCTAAACAAAACCGAACTCCTCCTCATCCAACCAAAAGGAAAGTCCTATCCTGCCCACAACTGGAATAACAACGTACCAACGTAACTACACTAAACTGTAAACTGTCCATCTCCAACTCTGTTAAATCACTAGGGATTACACTTGACAACAACCTTAACATAAAAGACCATATCAGTGCCTCGACAAAAAGTGCCTTTTACATGTTGAAACATCTAAAACAAAATAAAACCCTTCATCCCCCTTTTAGACTTGAAGATGTTAGTGCAATCTCTAGTCCTTTCTAAGCTGGACTACTGCAACGCAACAATCAACAGTACCACAAAAACCAACCTTATACTATACTATACGATAGTATTTGCGATGTAATATTTTAAGGATTTAGCTCAAATTTAAGAAAGAAAACTTATGTGTCCTCTGGGAATGCGCCTGGAATGTGGAATGCTCAGCCACAGGATCTAAGTAATCCTTTCACTCATTCCTACTTCTCCTCAACATATACCTGAACCATACCTCCTAAAACAATCACTGTCCTTGGATACACGACCCCAACCCTCAAAAAGCGAGAACATCAGTACCTCTAGAAACAACTGTGCATTTACTCCTCCAATCTCTGTAACAACCTACCATTGCTACCTCCAAACTATTTTGTCCATCTATACACCATCTGCATATTTTAACCCTGTATTTTTCTCTTTTGTATTCCCTGTAAACGTTGCTGATCAAACTCTGTAAAGTGCTCTGATACCTTCGGGTAACACTTGCGCTATACAAAACTTGAAAAAAACAAATAAATATAATTCCATGGGTGAAGCTTGGGTGTTCCCACGTATCCACCTATAGATTTTGGCACCTTCCTGGATTCACCATTAGGGGTAGACGTGGCAATGCCACTCAAGTGAGGCCTAACGAGGAGAAATATCTTTATTTCTCGCAGTTTTTTTCCCCTATGTTTGCTGCATTCTGAACCACAAGTAAAAAAAAATGCCTCTCAGGATTGTTTGCAGGCACCTTTGTAACATGACACAACGGTGCCTGTGTTGACGTTAGATAGCCAAAAGTGCACCAGCGCTAGGAAAGGACAGGAATGTGCCGTATAAGGTTAAATACGGCACATTCTGGTCTTTTCTTTCCTGCAGCACAGCAAGGTGGCTTGCAGCATCGCAATGAAAGAAAGAATGATAACTACCCCAGGTACCACAACTGGAGCCCAGTGTAGCTCTTATGGCCGTGAGACCTTCTAAGCCAGTTACTGCACACAGCTATATAGTGTGACATGAAAAAAAGTTTTGTATTTTAAGTATGTAATTGAGCCCCTGATAGTTAGTGAACTAGGCTATTTTTAACTATGTTGTAGGTATACAAAATAATATTTAATGTTTGCTAGGCCACTACCTGAAACCCAGGCTCTGTTTTCTGTAAACAGCAGAAATAGACTATACTGAGAGGAATTAGGTGTCAAACCCATGGGGCACCTCTTGTACAGCACTACATGACCATGGATCACACAGAGAATGATCTTGAATGGTCGGTGATTTTTGTGGCACAACGCGGTAGATGGGATACACACATTTCCACTATTCTGAACAGACAGGAGTACAGAATGATCAAAACCTTTCACACAGCATCAACAGGGATAAATGATTCTGATGATGTGTCGGTACTGATGACATAAGACGCTAATGATGTTCACAATCTTGTTAATTCTCCCATGAGAAAAGAATATCCAAACACAAGGACAATGAGGGGCAGCATTTTATATGAGGAGCAGCTGTATGCGCGACCCTCTGTAGAAGGCCTCTTTAGGCATATGCTGGTCTTCATCTCTCAAGGTGTTAGTAATATTCAATATAAACATAAGGAGCTTTAAAGCTTTATATAAAAATCAGTTTTATGTGCGATCCTTTATAGATGGCCATATCAACATACCGATGATGTTTGCCAGGGGGTGGAAACAACATTGTTTATTCAAACTCCCGTGTATGGCAGTGGTATGAGTGACCCTCTGTAGACAGCCTCTATTGGCGTATGTTGTTCACACTTATGTTCATCTTTCTGGGTGATAAGAATATTCAATGTAAAGATTAGGAGGGTTGGCACTTAACATAATAAACAGTTTTATGCTGGACCCTTTATAGATGGCCGCACCAACATGCCAACCATGTTCGCCATGGTGGTAGCAATAACCCTTTCAAGTGATTAGCATACATAGAGCCTTCAAGTGTCTTTGTAGGCGAGTATTTTGCAACTATAATCAAGGTTTTGTTAACATAGATCATAAAGTATGCAGTGGAAAGAATATGTTTTAATTTTTGTCATTCCAAGATGTCCCCTAAGCAGGGAGGGAGTGACTAGGTTCCCGTGATGCAGTGGATAAATAGGCGTAGTTAGCTATTTATATTCTTAACCGCCCTTGCTTGCAGGACGCACTACACTATCAGACATGTGATGAGTTAGGTGTGAGTGGGAACTGATTACAGGGGCGTAACAAACACCCAGCAGTGCAGGGGGGCCCCCAGTCTTCAGTATAAGGGGGGGCCCCTCAGCTCATCTGTAGAGAGTTGTGAGAGGCTTGCTCTAAAGCAGCTGCAGTGTGCAGCCTGCTCTGAGCTCCTCCCGCTGACCCAGAGCTGAAGAGAAACAAAGTAACAAGTTACATTGTTTCTCTTCAGTCAGGCCCGGAAAAAGGATGGGGGTGGGGGCCCTCAGAAAGAGCATCCTCCACAGGGTACTGCTCCTCTGAGAAGGGAGGAGGCAGCACAGAGCTGACAGAGGCAGGCGGATTGCAGCTCTAGTATCAGGATCTGCTGGGACGCACTGAAAGGCAAACAAGCATTTGCAATGCAATCGGGCTTGCAATTGTGAGAGTTAGAGCTATTGACGTTGTAAAGGACAATGTATTTTACCTATGCGTTTTCTGTTTGGAGTGGAATGAATGTGTGTGGTTTAGATCAAATGGGGGTGCACAGCTCACAAAGTCCAGTACGTCAAAGTAGATTAAAAAAGTCACTTCTTTATTTAGTAATTGTTTAACTTTAAGAACATTCCATATTCATTTATCAGCCAGCGCATTTCGCTCCCATACGGAGAGCTTCCTCATGGCAAAAAATATTGAGGTAAGTATATCTCTAGTCACAACGTATTTATTCAAAAAGTACCAGCGCTCACTGCGCTGCAATGTAACAGGCGCCGTTTCCAGACTGCTCAAGAGTTTCCGGAGTCACCTATTATGTCCAGTGGAACCTCCTCTCGATTTCACAATCAATTCGAAGGCAATAGTTCGAAGATGGCCAGGTTAATAGCTCCGTAGTTTCCTGATCTCAGGGTATCGCTGCCACAAGGAGGAGTACACCAGTTCAGGTTGGAGAGTAAGAAGGGAGTTCCATCAATTCTGCATTTGTAGTAATAACTGTGAAACTCAATAAGTCGGTCCACGGTGGAAGATCAAAAGACGGTCCGTACTGCTAAAAGTTGATGAAAAGCACAGAGAACCAGTGTCTATTTCAGATTTATCAGGCCCCTCCCAACGGAGACTGCCGGTTAATAAGGCAACGTGTATTGCATCGCGACCTGTAGATTCAGTAATCTTAGGTTCCTTGTGGTCTGAAATACGCCGAATTCCAATATTTCGGCGTATTTCAGACCACTTAACCTCCTACGAAAACCACCAATGGAGGCTGCCCCAAAGTCTTGCAGCAGGCGTGCCACCAACGCACCACCGGTTGGACAGCGCCAGGACCCCTGGCCCTTCCTCTACCCGACGGTACATTGCCAAGGAACGCCTGGTCCTGGACCCGGACGTCTCCTTCCCCCCACGAACCACCAAAGGACCTTCCACCTGCTGACACGGCTACTTCTCCTGCGACACAACCTATGAGAGATCCTGCACCGCTCCTGTCACAATACCTATAACATTCTGCAACCACTACATTGTATCCTACTAAACGCCCACTCACTGCAAACATGCCACAGAAATCTGAGACGCCATTACCACCCTCCCCACAGACGTTGCCTTCATCACTGAAACGTAGCTCAACCCCTGCTCGAACTCCGGCATCACCACTGTCACTCCCGAATACTACAAGATGATAAACTGAAACTGCGCCAACAAACAAGGCGGAGTCATAACCATTATCTTCAAAGAAACCACTGGATGCACCATCATCAACGACAATCCCATGCCTCTCATGGAACACCTCAACTTCCTACTACAATTAGATGTGAAGACTACTATAAGAGGCACCCTCGCGTACAGACCCCGGGACCCAAAGCAACTTTCTGCCACACCATCCTCAACCTCATTGCCCCCTTAGCAATCAACTCTCACCACTATGTCCTAATCGGTGACCTCAACTTCCACGTTTGACGACCCCAACAACAGCAACGCAATCGCACTCCTGGAGAAATTGAACAACATTGGTCTCACCCAACTGGTCACCTAACCCACACACAAGGCCAGACACACCCTTTCCCTATTTTCACTTCCAGCAACCGAATCAAATTCAGATGCCCAGCACATCATTACCAGACATCAGATGTCCTCCCACTGCAGATGGAGAAAGGTCACTGAAACTTAGTGGCCTCAGGTTCTCACCACCTCCCGACCCAAGGCCTTAGCAGACCTCAAACAGGCCGTCCAGAACTTCGCCGCTTGGATCACCGACAGCGCTGACATAGTCACCAAAAACCTACAAAATCCAACAAGAACTCCAAACAAGCGCAACTGCCAACAAGTGGAGAAATGATGGCATCCCACCAAGAACCACGCTGACAGAGCAGCTCACAAAACAGTACTTAGCAACTTTAACCGGCACATCAAAGAAAACAAGAAGGCAGCCATCACCAGATGCATTGACTCCTCAGCCAACCACACAACGGAACTCTTAAAAATAGTCAAAGAATTCCCCAACCCTGCAGCCATACAGAACGCCAACTTCTGCAACGCCATGACCAAAGTAGCCAAATGTATTAGAGACAACTGCATCCAACTCAATTACTACAAAACAGAAGTATTGATCTTCGGGAAGAACACCTCTGCATGGGACACATGTAGAACTCAGACCTACACCTACACCAAATGACCATGCACGTAAACTCAGCATCATCCTCAACAGCCAACTGACCATGAAACGACAAGTCAAAGTAGTTGCCTTCTCCTGCTACCACACACTTCACATGCTCCACAGTCTCTTTGGATGTATCCCTACCAACACGAGAAAGACCTTCACTCGGGCCCTCGTACCCAGCTGCCTCAACTACGGCAATACCCTCTATGCCAGCATCTCCGCCCAGCTCCTAAAAAGACTCCAGACTATACAGAACGCCATAGCCAGACTCATCCTGGTCTTCCCCAAAATAATCCACATCACCCCCCATCGGGCTCCTCATCCAGAAGAGATGCCAGTTCAAGAGTCTCACACACGCCTACAGAGCCCTCCACAACCTAGGACCTGCCTACATAAACCATCGACCGAGCTTCCACCAACCCAATAGATACCTGCGCTCCTCTTCACGGACCCTCGCACACACCTCACGCATCTGTCGCAGCCACAGCGGTGGCCACTCCTTCTCCTATATCGCTGCCAAGACCTGAAACAACCTTCCCCTCCAGCTTGGTACAGCCCCCTCGCTGGTAGACTTCAGAAAGAGACTCAAGACCTGGTTCTTCAACGGAGACACAGCGCCCAAATACGCCTAAGAATGACAGTGTTACGCTTTAAAAATGCGGTTTGATTTGGTTTGATTTTAAAGCGGTGGGTTTTCAACAGTTCCTAAAACGCAGTTCACAACACTCTTTTGTTCTAGAGAGGATGTTTAATGACTAAAGGCCTGCAGATCCATGTATGGGTGAAATTTGGTAATAGTGTTTTGCCACTCATTGTCAGTCAATCAATCTGGATTTGTATAGCACGGCTAATCACCTGTGAGAGTATCCAGGCACTGAGTAGGTTGCTGCAGGGGGCTCAGTTGAACAGCCAGGTCTTCAGTCCTTTTCTGAATTCCATAGGAGAGAATGAGGCCTGTAGGTGAAGTGGGAGGTTGTTCCAGGACTTCTCCATGAGGTAGGAGAAGAAACGTCTCCCGCTGTTGACGCACCACATGTGGGGGTCAGAGGATTTTGATTAAAGCTATACATCCAAGTCCTTATATTACTCATATGTGTCGTACAGGAATCACCCATTGATTTACCAGATTTGAAACAGAATTTACCCTTTGCATGCCCTTCACGGCTTGCAATGTTATAAAGGGTAAGAGTATGCATAACAGAGTGTACGAAGGGCGCAATAGGAGGATTCCTTAAGGTGTAATGTAAAATACGGGTCAATACTATGGTCTTTGGTAGTCCAGGTCATTTTGTGGATTAATGCACAGTTGTGGTGCAAACCGTTGCACATGAATGCAGAATGAACTAAGTTATCTGTAGGTGCTACTTACATGGTTGGGGTTAGCATTGTCTTCATCTGACATGCGTCTGCATGCAGGCGGGATCAGCATCTTTCTGAAAACTACTAATAAAGGTTAAGGAGTTTCTTTTGTCTAATGTGAAAAAGTAGTTAATGAATTATGTTTCAATGTGATACTTTTGAATTTTAGTATATGGTCACTTCCGCTGGTCCTGAAGATGCCTGGAAAGGTGAATAAACCGAAACGCATCAACCTCTTTTTCATTAGAGGAGCTATTAGAAGATAGACGTTGTTTTAATACTTTAGTGGAAAAGGTCTGAAGCACTGAATGGACTTTTTTCACCTGACCTAGCCCTAGCTACATCACAGTTGATGGTGGACTCAAAATAGATGTATACACCATCTGTTGTCTATATAATTCTTGTTGGAACACTATGCCGCCCCACCTCAGGCTATCTCGTTGCGGATCCAATTTAGGAAGGAACTCAAGACCTGGCTCTTCGACTGAACCTCGGCGCCCATCAGCACCTGCAGCTCCTCCCATGCATTGAGACCCTCACTGGTGAGTAGTCACGCTTAACGAACACTGATTGGTTGATTGATTGTGATAGGCAAGATATGACCATGAAATGTGTTTGATGTGGTGATTTAAGCATATATTTTTTCTTTATGCTTTTTAAAATGTTGTGAAAGTTACAGTCTTTTTTTTAACTTTGTGAATGGTGTAATATCTACAGAAAATGTAATGCTGTGAACGCAATATAATAATTAGAAAATAGACACAAATGGTCGAAGAAAGAGGTGAGGCGATTTGTGTTGAAGTTATGCTTCACAAATTGATTGTTATGCAAACAAATTAGTTTTGTTTTGCTATAAAAACTTTTCTATTGAATTATCCTCATGCTCCCTACTTTCGGTTGTTATGATACTTGCCCAGTGGTAGTGAGTTTTAAAGGGCGTCCCCTTTTCTTTTTACATTGTTTATTGTGGGGCATACACCCCAAAGAGGGCTCTTGAGGCTCTCTAAATATTCTGACAGAAAAAGCAGTGATATGTTTATGTTTATTCACCATTTTATTTAAAGACAGGCCGAAATAAACCAAATTATTAAAATCAAGACTTGATTAAACAAAGACATTTGTAACTATTATGCTTTGAGAAAAGTAGACAAAGGAAAAATATTCTCATGTGAATTTTGAGGTGAAATGAACTTACTTTAGCAGTGGCAAGAATCTGATCATAGGTGTGAATCTACTACAGTACATAAAAGACTGAGAACCAGATTGGGGATTGAGGAAGTATTCCAGTGCCATGGCCACTATCATTTGGTATCCATCCCTGATCACCAGCTTTTTGGTGATTGTAGCAAAGCATTTTCGTCCACACACGTGGACACACATGTAATGTTACTCCTCTTTCCAACAATTATGCGTGACAAAGTGGAAGCATGATTGGCCTGAATTTAGACGGATCACTTATGGCTAAGTTAGACTTTTTCAACGGAGGTGATAATGGCCAATTTGAGTTCAAATGTAATAGAGCCAGGTAGGAAATAGTAACTTCTGTGATAAAAGTGGTAAATGTTCTTTCAATAGTGAGGAGTGTTGCACAACGGAGACAGTCACCAGAGGACCCTTTGGATTAACTATATGAAATCATTTTATCGTATTGAACTAGAATAAATATACAGCGCAATGGTGGCTGTGCCATAGATCAACCATGGAAATGCTGACCTGTTCAATGGGAGGCATATTTTTTAAATATGTTGGTACATGGGCGCGGTTAGCTGAATGTGACCTAGCTAAATTCCCTACACTAAGAATGTTTTCGCTGTAAGGAAGTACCTCTTAAAGCAGGTAAGTGTACTCTTTAGGCCAAGGTGACACACTCACTGCCTTACACTGGAAGGTCCTGCATAAATACCTACTGTATACTGATGCACAATAGAAAAGAAGAAAGAAATGAGAATATCCTAGACCAGCAATTGGGAAATCTCCTTCAAGCATTATTGTAGCACTGCTAGGCACCATCCTGCTGAACGTCTCTCTTCGGACATAGAATGGGTTTTGAGCCTCAAAAGGTTAAATAGTCCTGGCCCCTTGATATATCTCTGTAAACAAATTGTTGTCCAGAGATTTTTATTGTTGATTTTTGTTTTTGGATCATTAGAGAAGTAATTTAGCTTGGGGAGACATTGCTATTCTGGGTCGAAGTTTTCTGGGGGACATTTTGAAAAATTGCGGATATGTTGTAGCTATGATGTAATATTTCAGGAACCATGAAAATTATATACTTTATTTTGGTGTCAAAACATAGGTATTGGGGGTCAAGAAGTGTTATAGAGTCAGAAAATAATTTCTCAGAGCAACCCTTCTGCAATTTTCCAAAATGGCGGAACTGTTTTAGCCATTATATTGGTAATTTATTGTGATATTGTTTTTGTTTCAGGCTTTCCGTTGATTCAAATTCATGAACGTGAGCAAAGCAGGTGGTAGCAGAGGATCTTTACCTCCTGACCGTGTTGCTAATTACAAAATCTGAGGACTCCTTCGACACTGTAAAATGAGTCATTCGCCAAACTAATCCGAAAGAAAAGCTAACATCAACTGAAGCTGGACAGATGAGAGTTTGAGATGCTGCAGAAATACAGGAGACGAAGTTCACAAAAGATTGAAACTAATGTGTGAAGAGGATCAAATATTTGCTCATTGCGACAACAAGTGCTACAACTTGTATACAATGGAATAAATTCTGGAAAAATATGTCCGAAAATAGAAGAAACCAGTGAATCACAACAAGAATCTGAGTCTTCTGAGAAAAGAACGAAAACCAAATCTTATTCCGACCCACTTAGAAGATCATGTGCTACCCCTCGTTCATATCCGACAACTGATCAGAAAGCAGAGGATCTTCAATGGGTTATCTGTGGCCAAAGGGAATGATGAAAGAACAAAGTACAGAGTATGTGTGTTCCAAAGGGTAAACATGTTTTATCTGAAGCTAGTTATTCCAAGATTAAGTTTTCATCCGAGTAGCTGATCTATACAGCGAGGTGAATGTATGCGCAGCGGATCTGTATGCCCACCCGAACTGCAAGTATGCATACATTCAAAAATACAAATGTACAATAGGCTCTCAGCAGCAACGTAACCGCCAACCTAAGTCTGCACTCTTTGAAAAAGCTAATTAACTTTTAAAGCCACTCTTGAGTGCTGGCTACGGGTTCACATTCAGTGAGATCAGAGAAATTATGGTCAACATTAATGAAAATGTATGCATCCATAATAATGAAATAAGGTTTTTCAGGTAAGAATGTACAATGACAGAATTGTCAGTCTAACAAAAAAGAATAAGCCACCTATGGAGTTCTCAGTTCATTTGACTCCTTTAGTTCTTGCTGCCAAAATAAGATCACACAGGATGCAGTAAAATCAGCAAGTAACCCTTTTAAGAAACGTCCTGAAAGATTTAAATTTGGATTTAATGACAAATTATGTGATGCCCCAGAGCTCCGCAAATCATGGGTGTCAACAAGAATTCCTGATGTTGTCTTAAAAATGTTTACATCATTGTTTAATATCAGCAAAGCAAAACTGTTACAAATTAAGGGGACATATTTACAAGGGGATATGCCCTTCTCCATTCTCACAAATTGGCTTTTAGCCACTTTTTGAGGCTTACAATGGGTATTGCTGTGGGCGTTCCACCGCAACACCCATTGCTTTTGACGCTGCCCCAAATTTACAACTAGGTGTAAATCTGAGGCTGCACCAAAAACTAACACCATGCAAAAGCAGGCGTTAGAATGGCAAAACGAGGAGAAATACTTTTATTTCTCTTCGTTTTTTGCTTTTTTTATATGTGCTGCATGATTGTTTATGTACAGGAAGGTATCCCTTCCTGCTCAAAAACAATCATTAAATAATGATGATCTGCTACTTCTATGTGTGCTGAATTCTGCAGCACTCCTAGAAGTAACAAATCGCCATTAGTGATTGTTTATGTATAGGAAGGAAGACCTTCCTGTACATAAACAATCATTCCATGCAACACAGGCACCCTGCACTACGGTGCAAGAGTACCTGTGTTGGCACTAAGCAGCTAGATTTAGCAGCAGTGCTAGGGACAACACAGGGGTGCGCCGTATTCTTGTGAATATGGTGCATCTCTGCGTTTTGAAAATGTTGGAGCGTGGCGCTGCCAAATTTGGCACATCTCTGAACTCTGACATTTTCTGGTAAACATGCCGCTAAAGTTCTTGACTTCGCAACAGAAGCTGACAACATTGATGATGGCTTTGAAGATATAAGCGAGGAAGTGAAAGACAATCCCATGAACCATCAGGCTTATGCTGTGCAAATGTACTGTCTTTTCCAAATCATGTTTTATGAGTTACATCTCGGCAAAAAGAAAACTCTGCCACCCACGATCACTGCCCACACAGTCTTTGACAAGAGCAAAAGTAGAGAGCTAATCACTTCAGTGAATAGGATTGGTGTATCAAACAGTTATAATGACACAGTACGGAGCAGGAACGTGTTAACAGCTCATGCTGTAAAATATTGTGAAACCGACAACCACACAACTTCCATGTCACTTTACCAGGAAAAGTTTTACAATTGCTGCTCTTGATAATTTTAATTTTGAAAACAGCTCCTCTTTGTCTGGAACATCCAGCACACAATACTGCAATGCTTCTTTTTCAAGACTATACCAATGAAGTAGCTACTGGGAAACAAGCAGTGTCCGCTGTACGCTTAAACAAACGAAGCTCAAAACTTATAACCCAACTGCCTTGCCAACATGTGAAAAATCACTACAAGCCATGAACACGTCAGAGTCTACCAGAAAGTTTCAAAGTGGTTGAGGACATGGATCTTCTTCTACCTAATGCTGCAGGAAGCAAAGCTGATTTAACTGAATTTATCATAGTGCTTACTTGGTGCAGCCTGAAGGATGAAAGGTCAGTTTCTTTGTGGGCTGGAATTCACGTTCTAATCTTCCAGAATACCGTCCCACTGAAAAAGGGTGGGTTTTTAGCAGTAGTACCATCTACAGTCACAAACTATGCAATAGTATACAGAGCTCTAGAAAGTTCCAAAATGTGCATGCTCAGCTTGAAGACCGGCCTATCCTGCCAATTTTCTGCGATGAAGGTGTTAACCGTATTGTAGCTGACATTTGTATGAGCAATCCAGTAGAATTTGATTACCTTTATCCAATGAGGGGTATTTTCCACATGACAAAAGTTGTGTTGTGGAGTGCAGAAAATGATCTCACAGGATGTTGCATAGTATTTCACTTATTGAGGCTGAAGTCTTTGGAAGCAAATCTGTCCAGTATTTAGCAGAACTTATTATGTTCGTTCATTACAAGGTATGCTCATCATATCTGAGGCTATAGAAACATTGCGATGGAATGCTTTCTGGAACAAGAATGACAAATAAGGTTTTGCATATCTTATCTCAGAAGTGAACAATTCAATTGAAAAGGTTTCCTCATTGAAAACTGCAGTTGTTGTGGACTATATGTCACATTTGTGAATGGTCACGATTTCATCCATGCAAAAACTACAGAGAAGTCTGTCAGGAGGTTCTACAGATATCAAAGTCAGTGTGCACCTTGCAAAAACTGCACATTGTCCTTAAGAGTTATCTTGCTCTATCTGTCAAAGAATGTGAGAGAATCAGACGAATTTCTACAAGGTGAACAACTGACCTGCCTGCATCAAAAATTCAACACTTATACCTGTGCAACTTGATAAATTCTGGTCATCACATCGAACAAGATGAAATTAGAGATGTTAACTTGCCAAAACATTGCTGATGCTTCAGTGAACACTGAATTTCCGATTATTGCAAGTGGAATGATTGTCAGTGAGGAGTTGGTGCCTGCAGAGATATATTCAAAAGGTACAGGTCATATTGTTCAAGAACTTAACAGCAAATTGGAGGAAACTGGCCTTCGTGTTGTGCCATATGTTGAGTGGGCTGTTGGAATTGGTTCCAGCAGAGTCACTGTACTGTCAAAGAACACAGATATTATTGTGCTAGTTATATTTATTTATTTTATTTATTTATTTTCAGAGTTTTATATAGCGCGAACAAGATCTTTGCAGATATCAGAGCGCTTTACATAGACGGGTACATGAGGGAACAAAGTCAAATAGGTGGTCGATAGTTCACACAGTACAGAAGGGAACATGAGGGAACAAAGTCAAATAAGTAAATCAGTAGATCATACAATACAAATAATACAATTGGGTGGCTGCAAAGCAGTCAAGTGGGTGATAAGACAGCTCGTACAAGTAGATAAGGGGTCAAGCAAGTAATACAGATCATCGCAGGGTGTTGATAGGGTTCGAGATAGTAGTACAGGTGAATTTAGCCATGAGGATAGCTTTTACTTCTTTTTTGAAGAGTGTAGTGGAAGAGATAAGCCTGGTTTCGGGAGGGAGTGAGTTCCAAATCCTAGGCGCCATTCCTGAGAAAGAGCGTTTGTATGTTTTCTCCTTCCGGAATCTTCGAGGTTTCAGCAGAAGATTGTTTGCGCCTCTCGTGTTTCTGATTCCCCCAGAGATTGACAATTTCTGAGCAAGGTAGCCGGGTGAGTTTAGGTGTACCGCCTTGTGTGTCAAGCAGGCTATTTTCAGATGTATTCTGGCTTCAAACGGCAACCAATTCAGGGATTTCAAGTCAGGGGTGATGTGGGAGTGCTTTTTTGACCCTGTGATGAGTCTCGCTGCAGCATTTAGAGATGTTTTTAGTGGTGCGGTTGTAGTTAGTGGGAGTCCGCAGAGGGCGGTGATGCCGTATTCAATTCGTGGGATGACTAGTGCTTGTACCGCTGTTTGGAAGTCTTTGGCTGGGAGGTAGGGTTTAAGTTTCCTCAGAGTATTGATCTGGAAGTTCGCTCCCTTTGTTGCTTTGCTGACATGTTGCTGCATGTTGAGATTGGTGTCGAGTGTTATGCCTAAAGATTTTGCTGATTCCACGATGGTGGGTTGGACATTGAGTGCGGTTAGGAGTTTAAGCCAATGTTGAGTGGTGGATATCTTCGCTGGAGGTGAGATCAGAAGGAACTCTGTTTTCAGGGCATTGAGTTTGAGGTGATTGTCGGCAAGCCAGGCTTGGGTGCATCTGATCGTTGAGTTCAGGAGCAGGATGTCGTTGGGTGATTGCAGTTTGAGGTAAAGTTGGGTGTCATCGGCATACATGTGAAAGTGTACATTGGATTCTTGTAGCAAAGTGGTGAGAGGTTCCATGACTAGGTTGAACAAAGTTGGGGATAGAGAAGATCCTTGGGGGACGCCTAGCGTTACAGGTACTGGCATGGACATCAGGTTGTTGCTCTTGAATTTTTGCGTCCTGTTGCGGAGAAAGGAAGTGAACCATTTGAGGACAGTTCCAGATATGCCCATTCTTTTGTTTAGTAGTTCTAGTAGATTCTCATGTTTAACGGTGTCGAATGCGGAGGAGAGATCAAGAAGGATGAGGAGGCAGGTGTCATTTTGGTCTAACATTTGAAGTGCGTCGTCAATTATGTGAGTCATAGCCGTTTCTGTGCTGTGTCCTGCTCGGAAACCTGACTGGTGAGGGTTGAGGAGATCGAATTGCTCAATGTGTTTAGTCAATTGTAGTTGTGCGCATTTTTCCAGCAGTTTGGCGAGAGTGGGGATATTGGTGATGGGACGGTAGTTGTTGAGATCAGCGGGGTCGGCTGTTGGTTTCTTTAGTAGAGGTGTGACCTGACCAACTTTGAGGGAGTCAGGTATGCTTCCTTGTTGGAGAGAGCTGTTGATGATTTTAGTCCAGAGAGGGAGAATCAGTGGGGTAAAGTCTTTTACTGCGAAGGCAGGAAGGGGGTCCGTGAGGTGATTGGATGGTTTCAGGGTGCTGAGTAATTTGACAATTTCTTCTTCCGAATATGTGTCAAAGGTTGACCATGTCGCATTGTTTTTTGGTTCAACGGGTGCTGGGCATTTGGGTTTGGAGTAGAGGCTTGCGTCAGTGAGGAGATCGCTTTTTATTTTGTCGGTTTTTTGGATAAAGAAAGCAGCGAAGTCTTCACATGAGGGTGCCACACGCCCAGTGTTGAGTGGTTGTGGTTGCTCTTTGGATTGCGATTTGATTAGCTCAAACAGTTTTCTCGGGCGGTTCTTTGCTTGGTTAAGTTGGAGGCGGAAGAAGTCCGATTTTGAGCGTTTTATTTTCCTGAAGTAGGCGTTTCTCTTCTTCTTCAATTCTTTTAGGTGCATTGCAGAGGGGGCTGATCTCCAGGTCCGTTCTGCCATTCGCATGTCTCTTCTATCTTCGTTGAGACTCCCGTCGTACCATGGTTTGGAGATTTTATTGGCGACTCTTTTTAGTTGCATAGGTGCAGCCTCATTGATTATCGAGGTCATAGTGTTGAGATAGTGGTCAGTCAGAGTTTGGACGTCCGAGGCGCCTGCAGGAGGGAGTAGGAGATTGCAGCTGTTAGGGGGCAGAGAGCCAGGGTTGAGCTTTTTCGAGTCTCTTTTCCAGACCTTGGGCTTGGAGAGTTGCACAGGGTTGACTTTGACTTTTTCGTTGATAAAGAATGTGATAATGTGATGATCTGACCAGTCACAGGGTTGGATGGATTCGAGTTGGATAGAATGCTCCTTGGAAATGATCAGGTCGATGGTAGAGCCTTTCTCATGGGTCGGACTATTGCATATTTGGGTGAGGTTCAGGGCATCGAGGAAATTTTTAAGACTGTTTACCACCGCGTCGTTGCTATCATTCCAGCGGAGGTTGAAGTCACCAAGGTATATTTGGGTGAGCTGGCGACCGGAGTTGGTTGAGATCATATCCATGATTTGTTGGGAGAAGGTGAGGTTGTCCCTGGGTGGGTGGTATATGCTGTGCAGAGAGCATATCGGTTTGCCCTCACTAATAATGTCGAGGCAGATGTATTCACAGGATGTTGGGGATGGCAGGGATGTGGAATTGACTTTCTGAACAGAGAGGTTGTTCTTGTATATGCATGCGATTCCGCCACCTATTTGGCCTGTTCTGTCGAGCCTGATAATGTGGAAGTTGGGAGGAACCAGAATGTCCATTATGGGTGTCGAGGATTCAGTTAGCCACGTTTCAGTCAAGATGATTAGGTCAAGGCCCTGCGATAAGAGGAGTTCAGCAATGGCTGCTGAGTGTTTCGTCGCCGATCTGCAGTTGAGAAGCGCGCATTTGAGACGGGGTGTGTAGAGGATGTTAGATTGTTCTAGCGAGAGAGGGACTTTTCTAAGGTTATTGGGGATGGAGGCTCTGCTGTTTAATGTGGGTGGTCTAAGGGGATTTGGGTGTATCGTGGGAATGTTGCGGTGTGGGGTGCTTGTGTGAGTTTGGGGGGCTGGTTCATAGGAGCGGAGAAGGGTGAGTGTGTCGAGGTCAGAAGAAGAGTTGTGGGTGCGGCGAGGGCGGTTGTTGCGATTAAGAGCTGGGATTGATGTCAGCTTGGGGCATAGCTGAGTGCGAGAGTTAGTCTGAGAGGTGGGGGACACATTTGGCGGGGAGGTGTGGATGTGTGAGGCGTTGCATGGGCGATGCTGGGGACTACGGGAATTGCTGCGCCTATGAGCAAGGTTTGAAGCCTGGTGTGGGGCGTGGTGAGGGTGGGGGACCGCCGGCGGGGTAGGAGGCAGGTTGGGAGGGGGGGTGGAGGTGGGTGGGCGGTGTATAGGGCGTGTGGAGAGTAGTTCTTTGATGACCTGAATGTCTTCTTTGATCTGAGTGAGGGTGGCCATGATGTATTCCATCGTAGGGTAGGCGGTGGGGGTGGGAGTGGCAGTCAGGGGTGATTGGCTGGCCAGGGAATTCGTGTGCATGCGGGGGGGAGGGCTGGTGTTCGGGCAGGTCTGCGTTGTGTTGGAGCGTGGGATGGGGTTAGGGAGGTGAGAGGTTCTGGACTGTTGGGGAGTGGATGGGGTAGGGAGGAAATTGATGTTATGGGTAGGGGCATTGGCGGTAGGCGTGGGGGACAACGTGTAGGCTGGGAGACTGGTAGCTGTGTTGGAAGGAGGATAGTAGGGGCTGAGAGTAGGAGGGGGAGTGGGAGTGGAGATGATCCTGTTGAGGGGAGGGGGCGTTAAATTAGGAGAGGGAGTACGTTCTGCGCAGTTGATTGGAGGGTAGTGAGGACTGAGAATGGGGGGGGATAAAAGGGGGGAATTGTCAGAATGCGAGTTATTCTGGTGCTGGACTAAGTTGGGAGTGTTAAGTGTGGGGATTGTGCTGTCAGCGCCGAGCGGGGTGTTAATGCCCGCTGTAGGTGTGATAGGTGTGTTGAGGGTATGTGTGGAGGTCCGCACGTTGGTGGAGAGGGCGGGGGAAAGGACGGCGTATGAGGGGGAGCGATCTATGTCTGTGATGGGGTGCTGAGTTGGGATAGTGAGGTTGTGGGTAGGGGATGGGAGGTCAGGGGAGGTAGGTGTGTCCCTGATTGAAAAGTATGCAGCTGAGAGGTCATGGTTGGTGGGATTGGGGGAGATATGCGTGTTTGTCCGTGACTTGGAGAGGTGTTCTTTGAAGGTGGGGAACATGTTGTCTAGCAGTTCCAGGTTCTTGTCTGTGGATTGTAATAGGACAATCCCGGTATTGTAAATAGTGATGGTGGCTCTGCCCGGAAAGACCAGGGATGGGGAGATGGAGAGAGTTTGGCTGTGTGCGGATTTTCTAGTCGAGGAGACGGTGAGTAGGGCGAAGAACGCTTTTCTCCATTGAGCTCTGCGTGTGGTGTGGAAGATGATATCGGTGTTCAGGGATCCATTAACCGGTGAGAAGTAGGTGTCAGCGAAGGGCTTTTCCGAGTGTGACCTAAGGAAGTTGTGTTTAAAGCGTTTGGCGGCTTTTTTGGTGAGTGATGGTGGGTATATGATTTTGTATGTATGTTTGCCGATGGGGTCCATGTTGCGTTGCAGGATTAGGTGGGTATGGGAGGATGCAGTAGTGGACTATAGTGGTACCAATGTGCAGAAAGACATGTTTGCAGAAAAACGGGTGCATACAGTAGGAAACACAATGATAAGTTACAGCAAGCAAGATGTTATAAAACAAAGTGACCCTAGTAATCAGCCCGCCTATCCAGGATATGAGAGTGAGCAGTAGGGCAAATACATACGGTAAATATTCAGGTACAAGGTGTAAGAATAGGCATAATACTGATAATATATAAGGGTGGGGTACAATGGGTGAGTGCACTATACTATAGTCGATAATATTGATAGAATATGGAGGAAGGATCCAGATACACAATTTACAGGACTCAAAATTCAAAAATCTAGGGTGACACTGATTGTCAGTTCAAATAGTGTGAGGTAGCAATCTGTGCATTTACAAATGTTCAGAATACAGGTGAAAGTGGCACTAGTGAGGGCTCCTAATATTCGAGGTAATAGTCTGTGCATACAGGAGTTCAAAATACCGATAAAGGTGTAGTACTACCATGATGTGTAAACACTCTGGCCTATTTAAGGTAGTAATCTGAGCAATACAAATGTTTAGAGTAGAGCTAGAGCGTACTAATGCAGTGATGGCAAACACTCTTTCCTATATGAGGTAGCAGTCTGTGTAGTACATACATTCAGAAAAGGCTAAGAGAGCAATATTGCACAAATATAGTAATAGGTAGGCATTCTTTCATATATGAGGTAGTAATCAGGTCTAAACAAATAATAAAACTATAGTGAGAGTATAATAATATAGGCATAGGCCGGCATTCTGTTCTACTAGTCTAAAATACTATAATCCCATAGAAACTAGAGACTAGACTAAGATGGCCGCCAAATAGTTCAGATCAGGCAAGTAGTCCTTTGTTTGTTGCTGAGCAGGCTGGGAGAAAGAGAGAATAGTCCTCTTTTTGCTGTTATTGCTCTGAGCACTGGGGAAGAGATTCCACTTCCTGTTCAAGCAACCAGAGCTCAAGTCTGGCTGGGAATCTTATCTCTATGTGGGGGAGTTGAGCTGAAGGGGCACGTGCAAGACAGAAGGTATGGGGGGATTTATTGTTACAGTTTTATGGCCCCAGCCATTTTGTACAAAGGAATAGAGTTTTTCAGTGAGTTAGGCTTTACAAAAAGAGAGCCGGTGGGTGGGAAAAGTAAATACCTGAGTTTTGTGGTTCAGTCAATCTTGCCAGCCGAGTTATACAGAAGCATTACAAAAATCCATGGTTGGCTTCCTTCCCCTTCGTGGGTGTATGTGACTGGTTATAAAAATGCATCTCAGCAGTATACCGATGTCACGGGGGGCAGACTTCGGTGTTCCGCCGCCCCAGCCGAACCTAACTTGCTCTTATTGATTGTGAGCTGTTTTAGCTCTCACGGCTCCGCTTCGAGATCTTGTGACCCCCGCCGTGTGGGCCAGCACCTGTGACCAACGTCCCTCCCGGCTCTCCAGACCGCTCGTGCTCCTCTGTTGCGGTGTGCGGGGGAGGGGGGGGGTCGCTGTGACCCGGTGCTGCCTTTGCTGCCGTCGGGACCGACCACCGACCAGAGTCCGGTGCTTCTCCCGCTTTCGCCCTGGTGTCCGCTGCCCCGCTCTCATTCCTCTGCTGCGGCTGTAGGTGCAGAGGGGTCCGCTGCTCCGCTTTGTTCCTGGTGCCCTCTGCCCCGCTCTGATTCCTCTGCTGCGGCGGTGGTGCAAATGGGTGGGGGAGCTCCGTTGTCGTCTTGTTCCGATGTTGTTGTTGTTGCCCCCTTCGGTCCTGGGGTGTCCGCTGAGGTGTCTCCCTGGCTCCCGATCTCCGCGTCTGCCTTCTGTTCTGTTGTTGCCTCAGCCCCCTTCGGTCCTGGGGTGTCCGCTGAGGTGTCTCCCTGGCTCCCGATCTCCGCGTCTGCCTTCTGTTCGGGGGTGGGAGGGGACACTCCGGTGTGCGTTCTGTTCTGTTCCCGGCTGTGCAGAGGGGTCCAATGCTCCGCTTTGTTCCTGGTGCCCTCTGCCCCGCTCTGGTTCCTCCGCTGCGGCGGTGGTGCAAAGGGGTGGGGGAGCTCCGTTGTCGTCTTGCTCCGATGTTGTTGTTGTTGCCCCCTTCGGTCCTGGGGTGTCCGCTGAGGTGTCTCCCTGGCTCCCGATCTCCGCGTCTGCCTTCTGTTCGGGGGTGGGAGGGGACACTCCGGTGTGCGTTCTGTTCTGTCCCCGGCTGTGGAGGAAATCGGGTGTCTCTTACAACCGACCCGAGCCTCACTCCGCCTAGCGCAGACCCTTGGGTTCCTCTGCTGTTGTTGTTCCGCTATCACAGCACGTTCCTTCACGGACTTCTCAGTTGTGATGCTGGCGGGTCACGGCGGTGTCCAGAACAAGCCTCCTGTTCCTGGGGAGGTCGCTGGCTGCTGCTAACAGGGATATACCCGATTAGGGGATCCCAAGCACGGGGAGCTCCTTCGAGGAGCTCCTACCAGGCGGCCAGGATGAATCCCTGCAGCGGGTGCAATGTTGCAATGTTCATAAGTCAAGGATTGTCATAGTTATGGATACATTCTGGAACAGGCGAGAATCCTGCTTCATTTTTTGTACAAGAAATTTTACCCAGAGGTGCCCAGTGTTCTAATCAAGGTACATATTCTTACAGGTGATGACACTATGAGCAACATTGGAACAAAGCTTGGAGATTTAACTGCTGAAACTGTGAAGTTTCTAAAAGGATTTGCTGAGACAGAAGAATGTGACTTTAAAGATGTAGAAAAATACCTTGTGGGTGTGTGGGAAATGAGTACTTACTGTCACACATTTGACAATCTTTGGTACAGTTAGTTCAAGAGATCAGTCGCGCTAGGTGACCTTCCACCAGCGTTATATTGTGTGCATAGGCACATTTAAAAAGCGCTCTACTTGATCAGAGCTGTAAATGTTTTGGATCAAGCATATGTAGAGAACGATCCATTTGAATTTGGTTGGGAAGATATTAATAGAGTACTAAATCTACAATATTTCTCAAGCCTCTACCCACAGAACTTACACGTACGTGTACTTGCAAAACCTGTGCTACAAAACGGTATCCCCTGTTGATATGCTCTTCTAAAATGTTCAACATGCAGCTAATATACCACGAGCGATTGCCGAAACAAATAAAGTGAACTATAAAAATGTGTCTAACACAGGATCAATAAAAGTTTTTTTTTCATATGCAAATCATAAACATTATTTGGTGTACACATGAAAGGATTAAATACCATTATTATGTGTTTAATTTCTATATGTGTTTTTTATTCCTCTATTATAGTTGCCATTTGGGAAAATTGCAGAAGGAATGCTCTGTGGAGTTAATTTCTGTCTCTATACGACTACCTGACCCCAGAACCTATGTTTTGACACAAAAATGAAGTATATAGGCCTCATAGTTCCTGAAATATTACATCATCACTGCAACACATCTGCCATTTTAAAATGTCACCCAGAAACATTCAGCCTGAATCAGCAAGCGGTTCCTCAGAAGCGGTCGCTCCTCACGCTGCTCCCTGCTGAGAATTTGGTATTGTAGCGCTATTGAAATGGAACCCTCCATTTCGCCATCACTGAGGGCGAGGCGCCACGGCGGACACGCCCACCTCAGCTGGCCACGCCCCCTTACTCGTCCTTATAAGTACGCGCAGCTGGAAAGCGCGTCACTTTAAATCGTGAGTCTCCTGAGGCGGAAGCCGGGAGTGAACCTGGAATTTTAAAAACTTTGTTGTGTGATACTTTGCTCATTTTAATCACTCACCCCTTGCACTTAAACAGCGGATCTAGCGCTGCAACGAACCCTCCATTTCGCCATCACTGAGGGCGAGGCGCCACGGCGGACACGCCCACCTCAGCTGGCCACACCCCCATGACGCCCACTTCCACAGACATAAATCATGTGTCTTGCTAGGAAGCGCAGCGGACGGGCGCAGCGGGCGCGCCGTCAGCGCGCCGAAGGCGCGCCAAAGGCAAGCCCGTCTGGGCCCGTCCGGGCCTGGACCGGGCCCAGGGCCAGACCCCCTGCCTCTTCCACTGACTCTATCCGTACGTGTTGGACCAACACCCAACTACACCTACTAAACTCCCGCCCTTGCTCGACTATCACTCGCTGCATCCCAAACCACCTGGAGTCTGCTCATTTCCTTTGTCCACAATGCAACTTCACTCTCCCGCCCTATCAACCCTGTCTCTCCTCTCGTCCCCCACCACAGCCACCCTCCTCTAATCAGCGGACCCTGAAAGCTGGCTTGATCAATTGCCGCTCTCTCCCCCGTCATGCCAATGACATCTGGATGTCTATCTCCTCAGATGAATGGGATATTTTATTCCTCACCGAGTCCTGGATCACTGACTCCTCTTCTCCGGATCTCTATCTGGCCATTCCCCCTGGATATGATATAAAATGCTTGAACCGGGCTGGTGGTAAAACTGGAGGCGGTCTCGCCGTTATTCTCAAATCCTATCTCCAGCTGACCTTTACCAAACTCACTAATATTGGTATAATTGAAGCCATGTACTTCTCTATATCTGACTCCGCGGCAGTCATCTTGGCTGGCACATTAGTTTATAACCCCCCCACTGCCACCTCTCCTTCTCTCACTGCCCTTTTCCACCAACTGGCTGATTTATCCCTCAAACATCAATATTTCTTAGTCCTCGGTGATTTTAACCTCCACGTAGACAACCCACTCTGCGTGAAGGCAAACAATCTGCTGGAAACTATGGAAAGCCTGAATCTCAAACAACTAGTCGTAGGTCTCACTCATGTGGCTGGACACACCTTGGACCTCATATTCGCCAACTTCTCGAATATCACTGTCCTCCCACCCCTCCCTCTCACCTGGACTGACCATTACCTCATCCCCTTCTCTCTTGCCCTCAGACGAAAAAATGCCCCCCTAGCCCCTAGGAAGGAGTTGGGAAGAAAGTGGCACAAGGTTACATGTGCCACCTTGGACCCGGTATTCCACTTTCAGACGGAGTACCTATCCTCTGATATAGATGAAAATGTCTCTAGGCTGAATGCTGCTCTCGTCAATGCGATTGACTCCATTGCTCCTCAGAAAATCATCACCTCCACTAGATCGCGACCCTCTGCTCCCTGGTTTTCCACCCCCCTCCGTGAGGAGAAAAGCAGATGCAAGGCTCTCGAACGTAAGTGGAGACTAAACTACGATCCTGAAGCCAAACTTTTATACAGATCTGCCCTGAAAAAATTCCTCAAACAAAAAAAACTTGCTATGAAAGATTACTTTGCCTCTCAAATTACCAAGGCCAAAAACTCATCTAAAACTCTTTTTAGCATTGTTAAAGACTTTATCAATCCTCCGGCCAGGGCTCCTCAGAACACCGCGAGTCAGGCTCTATGCGAGGGACTTTCAGACTACTTCCTCGAAAAGATAAATAAACTCTGTGTCTCTTTCCCCATAGGGCTAGCCCCCCTGCCTTCCCCCACTAGTGCCTCAGATTCCCCATCCTTTCTCTCCTTTAATAAACTCAACCGGGATGATGCTATTAGGTTACTCTCCCATTGCAAATCCGGAGCACCCTCCGATCCTGTCCCTGCGAAACTCATGGGAGAACTGGCGCCTTCTCTAGCCTGCTCCTTCCTGTCCATCTGGAACGCCTCCCTCCACCATGGCTTCTTCCCTACCTCCTGGAAGGAGGCCTTGGTGATTCCCATCCTGAAAAAAGCGGATGCAGATCCCACTGTTTTTGCTAACTATCGCCCCATCTCCCTTCTCCCTAAACCCGCAAAAGTCCTAGAAAAAGCTGTGCAGCTGCAACTCACGGAATATCTGGAAAACCACTCTCTACTGCACGAATCACAATCCGGATTCAGAGCTGGATTCAGCACTGAGACGGCATTGTTGGAAGTATCCGAAACAATTCGGGAATGTGTGGACAGGGGCGAGGAGGCCATGCTGGTCCTCCTCGACCTGTCAGCAGCTTTCGATACGGTCTCCCACCCTATCCTCCTTGACCGACTTAAACAGATAGGCATTGGTGGCACTGCTATCAGCTGGATCGAGTCCTTCCTCTCGACAAGAAGTCAGAGGGTATTGCTGCCACCCTTCAAGTCAGAGAAAAAACCCCTGTCATGTGGGGTGCCACAAGGTTCTGCCCTCAGCCCTCTGTTCTTCAACGTCTATCTTGCCCCACTGGCCGACGTTGTGGAGTCCTACGGAGTAAGGGTGGTCTCCTATGCTGACGACACTCAGCTGGTGTTCTCCTTCAGGGACCACTCGGACTCCGCATTCGCCAACTTCCGCCAGTGCCTCAACAACATCAGTGTCTGGATGACCGCTAACCACCTCAGACTGAATGCAGACAAAACGGAGGTTCTGTTTTTCAACCAGAAAGTCTCCATCCCCTCTTCTTGGTGGTGGCCCACGGCGCTTGATCCCGCACCTGCTCCCGCTCACTCGGCTCGGAATCTGGGTTTCCAGTTTGATGACTCCCTTTCATGCAAAACTCAGGTTAATAAAGTGACCTCTGCCTGTTTCCTGAAGTTGCGCATGATTAGAAAAATTCTTCCCTATCTCCCCCTGGATTCCCGCCGTACAGTTACCCAAGCCCTCATCACGTCCCACTTGGACTATGCTAACAGCCTCTATGCTGGTGCCCCCCAGTATCTGGTAGGCCGGCTGCAGATTGTCCAGAATGCTGCAGCCAGACTGATCGGTAATATCCCCTACCGCCAATCTGTTTCTGCGTATCGAAAGGAACTCCACTGGCTTCCAGTGGCTAGCCGCATCCAGTTCAAGGTCCTTACCCTCACCTATCGAGCCGTCAACAACCGCGGACCCAACTACCTGAAAAAACGTGTCTCGATATCCCGCTCCACCAGATCCTTGAGATCCAATGACCTCCGCCTCCTGATCTCGCCCCGTTTTAGATTATCTAGAATGGGTGGCAGAGGGTTCAGTGTCATTGCTGCTAAACTGTGGAACATCCTACCAATCGAGTTGAGATTCTGTCCCTCTGAACCCATCTTCAGAGCCAAACTCAAAACCTGGCTCTTCTCCGGACTTTGAGTCACCCTACTGTTTCTCCTTGCTCTTTGCTCCCTCTTCTCCCTTGGAGGCTCAGGTTTTTAGCGCCGGGACACCCCTTCGGGGGTAGCTGTGCGCTCTATAAACTACATAAAATAAATTGTGCAAGACAGCTCTTTGCCTTTGAAATCAATAGCGCATTGCTCCTGCAATAATTTGTGCCTGATTCCTGATTCTATTTATATTGTAGAGCTATACTGTTAAACTGCGCATTATTTAATATTTTATTGTGCATTGCTGCCTTTGCCTGCTTAATTTATTTGTGCCTGATTGTGCCGGTGCCACTGCCGATTTCATTGCCATTATTAAACTTGTGCCCCAATCTCGTCCTGTTTGACTTTTGGCTTGCTGCCATTTTGTTGTTTGTTGTTGTGCCTCCCAGCCTGGCTCTCCACCCCGCTCCCGCCTCCCAGCTGCTCCTCCCTCCCACTGAAAGTTTAGGCTCTACCCTCCAGAGTAAGCGCTGTGACCGTCCTGAGTTCCTCAGAAGCGGTCGCTCCTCACGCTGCTCCCTGCTGAGAATTTGGTATTGTAGCGCTATTGTGCAAGACAGCTCTTTGCCTTTGAAATCAATAGCGCATTGCTCGCATTGCTCCTGCAATAATTTGTGCCTGATTCCTGAATCTATTTATATCGTAGCGCTATACTGTTAAACTGCGCATTATTTAATATTCTATTGTGCATTGCTGCCTTTGCCTGCTTAATTTATTTGTGCCTGATTGTGCCGGTGCCACTGCCGATTTCATTGCCATTATTAAGCTTGTGCCCCAATCTCGTCCTGTTTGACTTTTGGCTTGCTGCCATTTTGTTGTTTGTTTTTGTGCCTCCCAGCCCGGCTCTCCACCCCTCTCCCGCCTCCCAGCTGCTCCTCCCTCGCTCCCCCCCCCTCCACTATCCACTTATGACAGATGCATCTGCACGCAGTGTTCATGCGCAGCGGACGCGCCCCATTCGCGCCGAAGGTGCGCCAAAGGTAAGCCCGTCTAAGCCCATCCGCGCCTGGACCGCGCCCAGCGCCATACTCCCTGGCCCCCGCAAAATCCACTCCACCCACATACCGTACAACGCCGCTACCCTCTCAGCACTTAACCCCGGCCGACTCCCAAACTGCAACCAAGCCGCCCCAGGACACACCCATGGACCCTTTGATGGAGCAAGGATTCGCACGTAACGCGACTTGCTCTCTTTCATGAACCTCGCCTTAAATCATAACTGTACTAACTCCGATTGTTTGTCATTTATTTGTATTTCCCCAACACACGGGTGTCCCTAGGAGGCTTGCCTATGTGTTTTTCATCGTAATCAAGCTTGCACATTAATAAAATGGCCGCTTTGCAGAAATCCAGTCTGCGCATGCGTCGGTCATACCCATGTGATGTGACGCACTCGCAATCTGGAGGGAAAAGTTTGCACATGCGCATTGTTGCTAAAATGGCCGCTTGTCACTAATCATGCTTCATGCTATCTTAAGCCGCTTTTGTCTATGCATCTTTTCTGCACTAACTCTTAATGCTATAAGTATTATAAAATAAGGGATTAAGAGTAGTTGGTCATGGTGTACAGTGTATTCATTTTATTCTGTGTTATTAATTTGTTTTCGCTTACTTTTCATGTACCGTGTAAATGAGGGCCTTGAAGTAGGGATGGGAACCATTTTGAAGCTGACGTATCCCTCATCACGTGATCAAAGATCTGGGACGTGCAGCAATGGAACCTGGCCAGTTGGCCATTGAAAAGGGGACTGTCCTTTCCAGGCGCACCTTCGCCCTTGAAGACCTGCTATTTTTACTCTGAAATGCGCAACAATGTTGCAAACCTTTTCTTCACTATTGTACTTTCCCACACGTATGCCTGGGAACCCAGATGTTAGGGGGAGGGTAATGTCACGTGAAATACGTAATAAGAATATAGGTGGTACCTATGTCCTAACCACCTCTCTTGACCAATCAGAAGATGGGACTTTGTCATATTGCAACATTTATGGGTGGTCTTGGGGACTCAAAACAGTATATATAGCCTAGCTTAGCTTAGAGAAATTGTCCGACTTGTCCGAATAGCAGACCTGTCACTGACCCTACGAACTCTATAGGTGCCTGATACAGAGTGCTGCGGAGCATTCTGCCTGAAACTTTCCACAAACTCCAAGGGGTGGAAATTAGTCCTAAGTGCTAAGCGAAGCACTTTGCTGGGAGATTCGAAAACCCAATCGGGGTTTTGGCAGATTCCGTGCAGAAGAGGGGGTAACGCTGGCGTTGCATCCGAAGCTGTGAGGGGTTGGTCGTGCCTTGGTGAACCCAGTCCTGACCCAGACCTGAGGGGTTTCCTGTCCTGACTGTCCATGAGCTGTACCTGCTCACCTTCTGGTATTTCCTGAATCCTTGAGGGTCCTTGTCCCGTTCTTTCCCAACTGACCCGTGGCCAGGGTTAGTCCTCATTCTCACCTAGGTAAATATTGGCATAGGTGTCTGTCTATACTATACCCGCAACTTTTCCTCCTCTGATTAAAGCAATCTTGCCTGTGATATTCTCCATGTCTCTTTTGAATGTAATTTCATGCAATTGATTATTAGTAAATGTTCCACTTTTACCCTTCCTTTAGGACATTGTAGAAACCCAACTGTTTATTTAGATTGTTCCACTTATTCCCTTTCCCTTAGTATGGTTGCAGTGAAGTTAGAAAGATAGCATAAGGTTTAGGAAGTAGTATAAAATTATTAGGTCACACATTAGGTCTTCCTCACGTCCTTGCCCTAGATTAAACTGTATTAGATAAATGTTCATTATGATTCATGCCCTATAGTGTTCCCTTTTACTCTATGATACTCACTTTAATCCATAGTTATATCCTGGTTCTGATACTAATCATTGATGTATTACTTTGCATTTGCCTACTTGTAATGGCATTTTCGTTCTAAACTTATACTATATAAAACCCTTAAAACCATCAAGGTGTCTGTGGTCATTATACATTAAAGCGATACTAAAGGTATTAAATGTGTAAAGTAGAATTTTCTCCCTTTTAGGAAAACCCTTATCACCTGTCCACTGCTAGCTCCTGATCCGTCAGGAGTAATGTGCCTGTGGTAAGTCAGGTACACGAATAGTGAGTGGTGTAAGAGTCACCCACTCGATTACTCATAGTAGCGTGACAGAGGTTTCACCCGGTTCATGCAAAACACGGTCATCATATGCACGCCAGGGCCCAGTGCGTGGAAAATTTGGAAATCTAGTGACCCGGGTGACCCGCGCGCTCTATCAGTAATTTCTGGTAAGCAGAGGAATGGTTAGGACTAGTAAGATAGGTAGATAAGATAGTTAGAAAAGAAACCGTGAAAAATAAATGTGCTGCTAAAATTGTTTTTTAATATTGATTGTGTTACTTAATATTTTATTGCAAAAGAAATCGATTTCAAAAATTGTTTTAAATGATTTTATATATGTATTGCTGCTAAATATTATATGTTTTGTTAACCAATTGTGTGTGATTGTTGAGTGTTGTCTGAAATCCCCGGGGAATTGTATAACGGATGGTGAGTAGAATCCATCGCGTTCTGAGGTCATTTGTAGGGAGGAAAGGTTAGTGCATGGTTCAAGTGGAACTGGAAGCGCTAATTAGGTCTTTTTCGGAAAACTGTATGAATGAAAGTAACGGGACTGCTGATAGAAACCTTGGTCTGATATCACCTAGTAAGGGTCACACTAAGGGAGTAATAGAGTCATCGGAGCTTGTATGATAGCAAAGGGAAACGCTGACGAACCCCAGGCTTAGTATATATCCCGGGAAGAAGTGGATGAGACTGGGTAATAGCAGGTTTTCTAATGCTTGCGTGAGGGTAGGCAAGAGAAGTCTATCCGAAGTGTATGAAAAGTAGACAGAAGTGGTTTACTTGCAGTAAAAGAAGAACTTTCTATCTCTTTAGAACACTCCTACACAATGGCGAATGTTACACGTTGTTGACTAAAATTAACAATAGCACCTTTGAGAAAATACAAAGTTTCCGTTACCTTGTAAAGGAGGGAGACAGTCGAAGGGCTGCTCTGACGTCACTCCGTGCCGCGCTGGTATTGGTTAAACCAGCGGGTGTGTAGTGAAGCCGAAATTGTAAGGGAGGGGTGAGTGCCGGAGCGTGAGAACGCGTCTCGCGAAAGGCCGCACACCCATTGGTCAAGAACTTTTTTGCAACCTCTGCACTGATTGGTTGTTGAGAAATTGGAGTCGCGCTAGCATTGGAAGCACAAACTAAGTAAAAATTTTCCGCACCAAGCTTATAGATTGTTACGAGCGGTGTATGTGGTACCCTGATTTTCTGCCTGATCCACGAAATCTAGGGTGTCATAAAGAGTTGATGAGCAGAGGCAGACCTCACAACATGTACGGAGGAAAGAGAAAAATGTCATTTGCCAGCAAGATAAAGAATTTCTTCAAAACTGACAAACCCGGACGAACTAGGGAGGGCGTGATCATTCCTCCGCCAGATACTCCAGCCTCTTTCATGATGTTAGAAAAAGGGTATCATACCTGTGTATGGTTAGAAAACTGGGTAAAGTACACTGCGGAGGATGGAGTTTTAGCCTTTCCCATTGATGGTACTTTTAACGGGAGAGTCCTATTTAACCTGAGGACCCGAATGAATGAATTACATCCCAGACCTAGATTAACTCAGTATGAAGCTTTAGAGGAATG
Organism: Lissotriton vulgaris; assembly: GCF_964263255.1. Classification (NCBI taxonomy): domain Eukaryota; kingdom Metazoa; phylum Chordata; class Amphibia; order Caudata; family Salamandridae; genus Lissotriton; species Lissotriton vulgaris. The sequence continues at coordinate 309,729 of NW_028241331.1, forward strand.
GGAAATTGAGGCTCTAGAGCGAGACAGACCCCGAATGGACAAGGGAGTGACCCGATGGTATCCAAAAATGGTAAAGGAAACCAAGGAGCAGAAATTGAAACAGTGGAGACAAAATATGATGGTAGAAGGGTTATTCCCCATGTTCGGAGCTAATGAAATGATGGGAGGGAAGAAATGTACTGAGAAAACCCGACACATGATGCCCCTGGGTGAATCGGAAGATGAATTTCTAGAGGACTTATTTATGAAAGGTCCCCCACCTTATAATGAAGAAACCAGATCTCAAAGCTTAACTACTCCATTGAGACCTTCAGGAAGAAGAAGTACTAGTGAAGCCGATTCCACAGGGATAGAACAGAGAAGAGCGGGAGGAGAGGGATTTGGTAGACCCGACCCCGTGGTCCCGAATTACAACCCCTTTGGCGAGGAAAGACCAGTTTTATCCACTCCATCTGCTCCGAATATATATCCTTCTCTAGTACCCCAAATGATACAGGATCCCCCCATGAATCGAGTATTACACGAGCAGGAAAGGGATGCCCTGAGAGGACAGCGGAATGATCTCATACATGCCATAGCTCAGATTAATCCAAATCCTGAAGCCCTGACGATTCCAGTTTTTCCCCTATATGGGGACAGAATGAATACTCCAAAAACTCCAGTCATAACCCCGATGATGCCCCCGCCCAGAAGGGAACCACTCATTATTGATGACCAAGCAAGTGAATGTGAGTCCATGGCTTCCTTGATGGATCTGCCTAATAGGGAACAGGGACCTAGTATGTCTCGAATGGGAACTCAGACTGGGAACAAAGACGTACTAATAGAGTCTTCATCAGGAACTCAAAGTGCGACAGTGGTAACTCCCGAGGAAATAGAAAGATGGACCCGAGAATTAGAAAAGGGAACCCCTCATCCGAAACCACTAGATATTTATAAGCTAAGAATAGAGCTAGAGGAACTGAGCGCAGGGAATGTGGGTTTAGAACGATTGAATGTCCGGGAGGAAGATGAATTGTTGTTCATGTGCAAACACCTTACTCGGAACGCAAAAATATACTATGACAAATTAATGGACACGGCAGTTTGTATGGGAATAGATATCAGCAGATCCAAGGTACTACAGAAATCCTATAGGGTAGAATTTTCAGACAAAGATCTAGAAAACCTGAATACCGCAGGGAAGAAGACGCAGATTAAAGAACTGATAAACTTAGCACAGAAATGGGGAGATCTAGACAAGTGGAAAGCCAGGTGGGCAAAGAAAAAGGAGGATAGCAAGGAGAGACCACGGACTGCTGAGTACGTCCTACAAGAAGCTGACAAACCAGAAAAATTATGTCCCATGAGAGAAGTCCCAGGGGGAAAATATGTCCATGTCCCTTGGTCCAGACAAGATATAGTATCACTTACCAATGACTTTCCAAAATTACGGGAGAAACCAGTCGATTGGTACCGACAGGTCGAACGCTTCATAAAAGTTCAGAAATGTCTTCTGAAAGACCTGGATGGTTTTTTCGACATTGTGGTGCCTGTAGATTTGTGGACCGAATGCAAAATTGAAATCGATTGGCCCAATGAGGAGTACGAGAGAGAATCTGTAACTGGAGCTCCCTCACCTGAAGTAATGAGAAAGTATGATCAAGTCATACAATACCTAAAGAAAAAGGTACCTGCAAAGGAAACTGATTGGACCCGTATAGATAGAACTACCCAAGAGCGTGATGAATCAGTCCACTCCTTTTATGAAAGGTTACTACAGGTGTTCAAAACTTACAGTGGAATCGATAATGTGGACATGAAGGATATGACCCATTTCAGTTATCGATTCGTGTTAGGATTGAGACCTGAAATATCCCAGTGGATTAGAGATAACAAAATCAGTTGGCAAGGGAAACCCATTGATGATGTTCTCAAATATGCCAAATACTGCGAAGATGAGATCGAGAACAAAAAGAAAGCCCTAAAGGAGAAGGTGATGTGGGCTCAGGTGAAATTAGCTGAACAACAAGAAAAACAGTTAAGTAAAATGACTAACAGTAATAATGCTCCAAATCCGAATGCTGGGGGTGGAGGCAGGCCCCGGGTAAAAATGAGTAGAGAAGAGGCTATGGGAAAATTTCCCTGTCACGGATGTGGTCAGATGGGGCATTGGAGAGATAAATGTCCGCACTTGCAGGCTGATAATGCCCCCGTAAATGGTTTAAATCCACAGGTGCAGAAAGAGGGGATCCGAAAGACCCAGCAGCAGGTAAATCAACCCCCGGTGCCACGCGCTCCTAGACAGAATTATAGGAATCAGGGTCAACAGAATGAAAGGGTCGAAGTGTGGGAAGGAGAGAATGAAAGAAATGCACCCATTCCACAGTACCTGTTAAATGATACTTTTCTCTGTGATGATCAATACTGACGGGGCCTGAGAGGGGAGGACAAGGAGTGCGTGCTTGGCGCCTCCTTACCGGTAGACCAGACTGGACCATACATTGAAGGAAAGGTTGAAGGGACAGATGTCACCTTTCTGTTGGACACTGGTGCTACCCGTTCCACTGTGAGAACAGCGGACGTTCCTAACCTACCCCTCTCGGGAGAAGCTATCCAAGTAGTGGGAGTTTCTAATCAAATAATCAGTACTCCGGTAACAGAACCTATGGAAATTTCCATAGGAAATTTCAAGGAAATGCACAGATTTGTGGTCTGTGATTCCAGTCCTGTAAACCTATTAGGACGAGATTTGCTGTGCAAAATGCGTTGCACCATCTTTTGCTCACCAAATGGTGTTGAAATCCAGACCCCAGATGAAGATGGCCTATATAAATTGATGTTACTGAGGCCCGACACAGAAATTAAGCCCATGTCCATTGAAAGTCTACCTGAAGAACTGCAATCAAGCGTAATACCTGAAGTTTGGGATTTTACTGGAAAAGATGTAGGCTTAATGGCAAATGTAGACCCAGTGAAAATAGCTATAAAAGCAAATGCTGTATACCCAAATACCAAACAGTATAAAATGAGTGCAGAAGTGAAAGAAGGAGTCGCAAGGGAATTAAACAGGTTGCTCAAAGCAAACATCATTCAGGAAGTGATGAGCAGTCCCTGTAATTCACCCATACTTGGAATTAAGAAGCCTAGCGGAAAGTATAGGGTAGTGCAGGACCTGCGCAAGGTAAACCAAATTGTAGTACCTTGCTGTCCCATAGTGCCTAACCCCGCAGTAATACTGTATCAAATTCCTTGGAATGCGGAATGGTTCACTGTCATATACTTGTGCCATGCGTTCTTTTCCATCCCATTGCATCCAGAAAGCAAATTCCTTTTCAGTTTTGAATTCAACAGCCAGGTCTATGTCTGGAATCGTGTCCCCCAGGGGTACACCGAAAGTCCATCGATTTTCAACCAGATTCTAAAGAAATGTCTTGAATCCTTAGTACTGCCTAAAGAGTCTGTCCTGGTACAGTACATAGATGACCTGCTGGTAGCATCTAGAAGTCAAGACGACTGTGTCACTGATACCATTGCCTTGCTGAATCACCTAGGAAAAGGAGGACATAAGGTCTCACCAGACAAATTACAGTTCTGCAAGAACTCAGTAAAATATCTGGGGCACCAGAAAGAGAAAGGGATCCGGAAAGTCACTACAGAAAGAATTAAAATAATTCGAGAAATGACACTACCAGTGACTCAGAAAGAAGTAAGAATGTTCCTAGGAGTTGTTGGGTACTGCAGACAGTGGATCGTGGGTTTCGCGGCTATAGCTAAACCCTTGATTAACATGACAAAGAAAGGAGCGGAAGACCCAGTTTGTTGGAATGATGAATGCATGACTGCTTGGGTAACATTGCGAAATTGTCTGTGCACAGCTCCAGCCTTAGGAATGCCTGACTATTCCAAGAACTTTGAACTGTTCTGTGACACGAGAGACAATTGTGCGCTCTCGGTCTTAACCCAGGAACATGGTCTGATTAGACGTCCCGTGGCCTACTTTTCGGCCGCCCTAGATCCAGTGGCTGCTGGATTACCTGGGTGCCTGAAAGCAGTAGTTGCTACCTGTACAAGCCTAGAGCAGAGTGAGAACATTGTGATGGGACATCCTGTCACTGTATTTGTTCCACATTCAGTTGTGATCTTGCTCACCCGAACCAAGACACAGTATCTCACCCCTAGTCGGCTGACTAAGTATGAGAGGATTCTCATTGGTGCAGAAAATGTAATAATCTCCCGATGTAATATTCTAAACCCTGCCACTCTATTGCCCCTTCCCATTGATGTAGAGGCAGGAGATGAAATTGAGCATAGCTGCATAGACTTGACTGAATTTAGCACAAAACCCCGTCCTGATATCAGAGAAGTGGCCTTGGTTGATGAAGACCTCAAAATGTTTGTGGATGGTTCATGCTTGAGACATGAGAATGGAGGTTTGAGTGCTGCCTATGCTGTAGTCACATTGGAAAGAACCCTGGAAGCTTCCTATCTTTGCGAAGTTAAATCTGCTCAAGTAGCGGAGCTCATTGCTCTAACAAGAGCTTGTAAAATAGGGAAAAACAAAAGAGTAACTGTTTATACTGACAGTCAGTACTGTTATGGGGTTGTTCATGACTTCGGCCAGCTCTGGTTGCAAAGAGAATTCATGACTTCCTCAGGTTCTCCTATCCGAAATGGAAAACCAGTACAAAACTTACTAGAAGCCATCCAATTGCCCAAAGAATTGGCTGTGGTCAAGTGTGCGGCTCACCGATCTGGAAATGACGAGGTGACAGCCGGAAACAGATATGCTGACCAAATTGCCCAGTACTGCGCCCGACACAAAATGTCCCTCCTAATTAAATTATGGGGAGGTGAAAGCAGCTGCCAACTGATGTTGTTTGAAAGATTGGGAACATGGGATGAATTGAGAGAACTACAACAGACAACAGACAGGAAAGAAAGGAACATGTGGAGGCAGGATGAATGTCGACCAAGGAAAGAGGATGGTGTTGTGGTCCACGTGACTGGTATGCCTGTACTACCTGAACGACTGGTTACCGCAATGGCACGGATAATACATGAACCAACACATATTGGGAGGGATGCCATGTGCCGAATGTTTGAAAAGGTGTTCTACAGTCCAAAATTCAGGAGCACAGCAGACAAACTTTGTCAGAGGTGTTTAGTGTGTCAACAGTTCAATGCAGGAAAGAAGACAGTAGTGGAACAAAGTACCATTGGGAGAGCAGAAGGTCCCTTCATTAGGATGCAGGCAGACTTCATAACAATGCCCCTGTGCAAGGGATATCGATATGTCCTGGTCATAGTTTGCTTGTTTTCCCGGTGGGTGGAGGCTTATCCAGCAAAGAAGAACGATGCCCTGACGGTAGCTAAATTGTTACTTAGGGAACTGATCCCCCGCTTTGGAATTCCTGAGACAATTGAAACAGACCAAGGTGGACATTTTTCAAACGAAGTCCTAAAAGAACTCTGCAAAGCATTCAAAATGGAGCAAAGGCTGCACTGTGCCTATCATCCAGAGGCTTCTGGAATAGTCGAGCAGATAAATGGCACTCTCAAGTCCAGGCTGGCAAAACTGTGTGACTCCACAAAAATGAATTGGATAGAAGCTTTGCCCATGGTGCTGATGAGCTTGAGAAGTATTCCAAACAGAAAGACAGGCCTGAGCCCCCATGAAGTGCTGATGGGAAGAATGATGCGACAGGCATGGGTACTTGGACACAAACTGCTAAGTATTTCTGATGATATGGTGCTAGAGTACTGCAGGCAGTTGGGTGACCAAGTGCGTTCTATCTCTCACCAGATTGGAGAGACTGCTGTCGAATGGCCTACAACTCCAGCACACAATCTGAGACCAGGTGATTGGGTGGTGTTGAAGAAACACACCCGGAAGAGTTGCCTTGGACCAAAGTGGGGCAAGCCTCGACAAGTGATCCTTGTCACCACAACTGCTGTGAAGTGTGCTGGTGTACCAAAGTGGATCCATGCAAGTCACACGAAGAAGGTGACTGGAGAAAACGCGACTGAAGCCGGAGGTAGTCCAGCTGAGGAGACTCCAGAAGAGGGTCCGGATCCCGCTGACATCGAACTACCAGGCACAAGTCAAGAAGTTGAATGGTTTCCTGCTGATGACCAAGTTCTTGATCCAATAAGAACCAGAAAATACTCTTACCTAGGTAGTGAGTGGGACAGTGCAGGTGAGTCAGAACTAGAAGGTGAAGGTCAGATCATCAAAGCCATCATAAAATCTGATCAGGGAATAGGCCAAGTAGGGACAGTTCAAGTCATCGACACTCCTTCTGAGACAGAGGAGACTGGAAAGGGACAGATAGTAGTCAAAGCAGAAGTTCATGCGGAAGAAAATCAAGAGATCGAAGAGCATGAACAGGATCAGTTAGTAATAGATGAACGTGTTCAGGAAGAAGAGTCCAGTGAATCACTAACAAACGAAGATCAAATACAGTCTAAACCTGAACTAGGTCAGCTTAAGGACCAGGCAGAAGAAATAGATGAAAGACCTGGAACTAGTCAGACAGGAAGGGAAAAAGACACTGCTGAAGCAATAGTGCGACAAAGAAGAAAAAGCAAAAGAGTTCACGAGGAAGAGCAAGTTTCCTCGACTACAAATAGGATCGAAAAGAAGGATGAACCCCGATATGTAAAAAGACTAAGAATAAGAATAAAAACAGTCGAAGAAAAACTAAAGGACCGAAAACGGGCTGAAAGTGAAGGAAAAGAAGCCCGAGGAAAGTCCATCCGAAAGGGCGACAGAGTAAAGAAACCGAACAGACTGTATCGAAGCCCTGAGTGGACCTATTTGGTGTTGGAAGAAATTGATGAGCCCGAAGCCTGTGGCAAAAGTGACGAAGAGCCAATTGCTAATCGGAGTTCTGACGAAGACCCTCCTTGAGGTGAAGCGAAGTAAAACCTCTGCTGAGAAGAAACGAAGAGGGGTTGGAAAACGCCACCTGTAAGATAAAATGTCTGATTCAAATGTCACTGGAAGGTCCAGATTTAGCTGTTGCAAGACATGCTGTAAAATATGCATCTGTAGTGTAGTACTGATAGTAATGATATGGATAGGATTAACAGTGTTTATACCTTTTATGATAAGCAAAGACCCTAACATATATCCTACAGACTTGACGACACAAGACGCAGAAGTTGTACATACTGAAGAAACACCACGAAGAGTAGAAAGACGTGACAATGCAATGAGTCTGAGACATACACGACCCGACTTAGAAGCATCAGATGAGGGAGAACTACATTATCACCAAATGAAGAACAGGACACACTTAAATGTTTTCGCAAACCTTTTAGTGCACTATGTAGAAGCTATGGAAATAGAAGATTGCTATGTCTGCATGATGCTACCTACTTCAGTGGCTGAAGGCGTGACATACCACCATTTACCCCTGACCTATGGAATTTCCTGTAGTATTTTAGCTAGTTTATTTTATAGAAGCACTTTACAGTACTATTACTCAAACACTGACGTTATCTTTTCAGAACTTCCTATTAGAGGGAATCTGAACCTTGTACATACCCTTGGTGGAGTGACTCGCTACATGGGAGAATATTTCCTGACTATAGGTGACATAGACTTAGATGAAGCTAGAAAAGCTAACCTGACTTGTTCCTTACATGCACAAGAGAAAATGTTCTTGAAAATGGCGGAGAAGAGAAGGGAAAAGTTTCAGAAAAAGGCAAATGACGAAAAGAACAGAACCCCTAGATGGGCAGAAAACATGGATAACACCTCACAAAGCGAAGTTACTCCTGCTCTGTTGCTGGATTTTGAACGGAAAGGGAAACTCTGTCTTCATAGAGAAAAGACTAGTTATTATAATAATGTATTCATTGGTTCCAGCGAGTGTGAACATAATTACAAGGTAATTGGAGGTTGGGGTTTCAAAAATGGGTCAGAACCTGTGTTTCCAGGAATTTATTATATATGTGGAAACAAGGCGTATTTCAAATTGCCGGATCACTGGTATGGAAGCTGCTACTTTGGCATTGTCTTTCCGAAAATATACCATGTGAACAATGCAGCTGGAAGCAATGAGATTACTAATGGCTTAGTGCGTAGAAAACGTGAAAGTGTAGGAGAAATTATAGGTGATATTTTTAGTGCACTGATACCTGGAATGGGGGTAGTTCTGAATACTCATAGAATCTGCAAATTATCTACAGTAGTGGATCAGTTATCAACTGACACTGCTGCTGGATTTCTGATGATCAATACCGAAATGGTTGCGATCAGATCAATGGTTTTACAGAATCGCCTTGCTCTTGATACCTTATTGGCAAAAGAGGGCGGAGTCTGCAGGATGCTGAGGGCACAACATTGTTGCACTTACATTCCTGATAAAAGTGTCGAAATTAAGAAGTATATAAGAAACATTACTAATTTGGAAAAAGAACTCAAACCATTAGAGGTTGACAGTGCCTGGAAGAGACTGACTGATGGTCTCTCCTCTGTAGGTAGTTGGTTCTCTAACTTAGGTAAAAGTCTTATATGGAAAATACTGATGCCAATAGCTGGAATAGGTTTGATTGTTCTGATCATATTCATCTGTTGCAAATGCCAGAAATGCAGAAAATATATAGTGAATAAAAGAGGAAAGCGAAAGGCTGAAGAATTAGAATTAGAAGAATTAAGAAACCAGATATATAAGAAAATAAAGAACAATCATACACACAGAGAGGCGGAGAGAAAGCTCAACAATAAGTTCACTGAGGTTGAGATGGATGAATTGGATGAATGAAGTTGGCATCTGTTTTCATGTGTAGTGATGATAGTAAATATCATCAAAGAGGGGATTGATGGAGCAAGGATTCGCACGTAACGCGACTTGCTCTCTTTCATGAACCTCGCCTTAAATCATAACTGTACTAACTCCGATTGTTTGTCATTTATTTGTATTTCCCCAACACACGGGTGTCCCTAGGAGGCTTGCCTATGTGTTTTTCATCGTAATCAAGCTTGCACATTAATAAAATGGCCGCTTTGCAGAAATCCAGTCTGCGCATGCGTCGGTCATACCCATGTGATGTGACGCACTCGCAATCTGGAGGGAAAAGTTCGCACATGCGCATTGTTGCTAAAATGGCCGCTTGTCACTAATCATGCTTCATGCTATCTTAAGCCGCTTTTGTCTATGCATCGTTTCTGCACTAACTCTTAATGCTATAAGTATTATAAAATAAGGGATTAAGAGTAGTTGGTCATGGTGTACAGTGTATTCATTTTATTCTGTGTTATTAATTTGTTTTCGCTTACTTTTCATGTACCGTGTAAATGAGGGCCTTGAAGTAGGGATGGGAACCATTTTGAAGCTGACGTATCCCTCATCACGTGATCAAAGATCTGGGACGTGCAGCAATGGAACCTGGCCAGTTGGCCATTGAAAAGGGGACTGTCCTTTCCAGGCGCACCTTCGCCCTTGAAGACCTGCTATTTTTACTCTGAAATGCGCAACAATGTTGCAAACCTTTTCTTCACTATTGTACTTTCCCACACGTATGCCTGGGAACCCAGATGTTAGGGGGAGGGTAATGTCACGTGAAATACGTAATAAGAATATAGGTGGTACCTATGTCCTAACCACCTCTCTTGACCAATCAGAAGATGGGACTTTGTCATATTGCAACATTTATGGGTGGTCTTGGGGACTCAAAACAGTATATATAGCCTAGCTTAGCTTAGAGAAATTGTCCGACTTGTCCGAGTAGCAGACCTGTCACTGACCCTACGAACTCTATAGGTGCCTGATACAGAGTGCTGCGGAGCATTCTGCCTGAAACTTTCCACAAACTCCAAGGGGTGGAAATTAGTCCTAAGTGCTAAGCGAAGCACTTTGCTGGGAGATTCGAAAACCCAATCGGGGTTTTGGCAGATTCCGTGCAGAAGAGGGGGTAACGCTGGCGTTGCATCCGAAGCTGTGAGGGGTTGGTCGTGCCTTGGTGAACCCTGTCCTGACCCAGACCTGAGGGGTTTCCTGTCCTGACTGTCCATGAGCTGTACCTGCTCACCTTCTGGTATTTCCTGAATCCTTGAGGGTCCTTGTCCCGTTCTTTCCCAACTGACCCGTGGCCAGGGTTAGTCCTCATTCTCACCTAGGTAAATATTGGCATAGGTGTCTGTCTATACTATACCCTCAACTTTTCCTCCTCTGATTAAAGCAATCTTGCCTGTGATATTCTCCATGTCTCTTTTGAATGTAATTTCATGCAATTGATTATTAGTAAATGTTCCACTTTTACCCTTCCTTTAGGACATTGTAGAAACCCAACTGTTTATTTAGATTGTTCCACTTATTCCCTTTCCCTTAGTATGGTTGCCGTGAAGTTAGAAAGATAGCATAAGGTTTAGGAAGTAGTATAAAATTATTAGGTCACACATTAGGTCTTCCTCACGTCCTTGCCCTAGATTAAACTGTATTAGATAAATGTTCATTATGATTCATGCCCTATAGTGTTCCCTTTTACTCTATGATACTCACTTTAATCCATAGTTATATCCTGGTTCTGATACTAATCATTGATGTATTACTTTGCATTTGCCTACTTGTAATGGCATTTTCGTTCTAAACTTATACTATATAAAACCCTTAAAACCATCAAGGTGTCTGTGGTCATTATACATTAAAGCGATACTAAAGGTATTAAATGTGTAAAGTAGAATTTTCTCCCTTTTAGGAAAACCCTTATCACCTGTCCACTGCTAGCTCCTGATCCGTCAGGAGTAATGTGCCTGTGGTAAGTCAGGTACACGAATAGTGAGTGGTGTAAGAGTCACCCACTCGATTACTCATAGTAGCGTGACAGAGGTTTCACCCGGTTCATGCAAAACACGGTCATCATATGCACGCCAGGGCCCAGTGCGTGGAAAATTTGGAAATCTAGTGACCCGGGTGACCCGCGCGCTCTATCACCTTCACCTGCCACTCCTGCAAGTTCGACTGCATCAGGACCCACATCAAATCCACAGACTCCAAACAGAGCTCCGACACTAACCACCTGAAGTGCATCCTGCTCAACACCTGCTCGGTCCACAGACACGCCATTGAACTTTGGAACCTACTCGACACCACATCGCCGGACGTCGCCTTTCTTACTGAAACCTGGATGAATGCCTCATCAACGCCCGACATCGCCATAGCCATCCCGGAAGGCTACAAGATCATCCGAAAGGACCGCATCAACCAAACAGGAGGAGGCATCGCCATCGCCCATAAGAACACCATCCGCATCACGACCAGTTCCGATGACAACCTCACAACCGCCGAACACCTTCACTTCCAGATTCACACCGACCCTAAGACCACACTCAGAGGCACCCTCATCTATAGACCACCCGGACCCCGCACACAATTCAGCGAAGACATCACTGACTTCTTCAGCCCTCACGCCCTCCTCTCCGAGGACTACATTCTACTGGGAGACCTCAACTTCCACCTGGAAAAGAACAACAACAGCAACACCACCACCCTTCTGGACAACCTCGCCTATCTCGGACTCAAACAACTTGTTGACACCCCCACCCACAATGCCGGGCACACGCTCGACCCAATCTTCACCTCCAGCAAGCACATCTCCTTTAATCACACCACAGCTCTCTATTGGACGGACCACAGCTGCGTTCACTTCAACTACAAAAAGACTACGACCCACAACCACCCACAACCAATTCCCCGGAGAAACTGGAGCAAAATTACCACCGACCAGCTCTTCACATCGCTTCACCAAAACCCTCCTGCAAAATCTTCGGACCCAAACTAAGCAGCCACCAACCTCACACAATGGATCACCCACAGCGCTGACAAATTAGCACCCGTGAAAAACCATCAAATCAAGCAAGGCAGCAAAAAAGCCCCCTGGTTCAATGATGACCTTAAGAAATCCAAGAAGATCTGTCGCACCATCGAGAAAGCCTGGCGAAAAAACCCAACCGCTGACAACCTGGCCACCTTCAAGAACGCCACCCGCAAACACCACCAACTGATCCGATCCACCAAGAAATCAGCATTCAAGGATCGACTCGACAACAACGCCCACAACAGCAAGGAACTTTTCAACATCGTCAAAGAGTTTACCAACCCCACCGCCGGCACCAACTACATCACTCCCTCCCAAGACCTCTGCGACTCTCTAGCCTCGTTCTTCCACAACAAAATCGCTGACATACATAACAGCTTTGGAGACCAGTCCACCCCACCCACCTCGGAACTAAAACCCCCCTTCAACAACCTTTGCGCCTGGAACCCAATCACCACTGAAGACACCATCCGCCTGATGAACACCATCCACTCAGGATCACCAACCGACCCATGTCCCCACCACATTTTCAACAAAGCAGACTTTATTATCGCACCCCATCTCCGAGACGTCATCAACTGCTCCGTCAACTCCGCTACCTTCCCGGAAAGCTGGAAACATGCCGAACTGAGCTCCCTCCTGAAGAAACCCACAGCAGACCCACTGAACTCAAGAACTACCGCCCCATTTCGCTCCTCCCTTTCCCTGCCAAAGTCATTGAGAAAGCCGTCAACAGTCAACTCGCCGCCTTCCTCGAATCCAACAAATCCCTCGACCCTTCACAGTCTGGCTTCCAAGCCAAACACAGCACCGAGACCGCCCTCATCGCAGCAACAGACGACATTCGAACTCTACTGGACAACGGAGAAACAGCTGCCCTCATCCTACTTGACCTCTCCGCAGCCTTCGACACAGTCTGTCATGGCACCCTTATACAACGCCTCAGCAACGTCGGAATACAAGGAAAAGCTTTGGACTGGATCATCTCGTTCCTCGCCGGAAGAACCCAGAGAGTCCGCCTCCCCCCTTTTAGATCAGAGGCCACCGAAGTCATCTGCGGCATACCACAAGTATCTTCACTCAGTCCCACCCTCTTCAACGTATACATGAGTCCCCTCGCATCCATCGCGCGCCAACACAACCTCAACATTATCTCCTACGCAGACGACACCCAGATGATTCTCTCCCTCACCAAAGACCCAAACACAGCCAAAACCAACCTACACGAAGGGATGAAAGAAGTAGCCGAGTGGATGAAGAACAGCCATTTAAAACTGAACTCGGACAAAACGGAAGTCCTCATCTTAGGATCATCCCCCTCCGCCTGGGACGACTCATGGTGGCCACCGGCCCTGGGAACCGCACCCATACCAACGGACCACGCACGTAACCTGGGCTTCATCCTGGACTCCTCCCTCTCGATGACCAGACAAGTCAACGCCGTCTCATCATCATCATGCTTCAACATCCTACGTATGCTCAAAAAAATCTTCCGTTGGATCCCCACCGAAACAAGAAAGACGGTCACCCATGCACTAGTCACAAGCCGACTGGACTACGGAAACACCCTTTACGTCGGAACCACAGCCAAACTACAGAAAAAACTCCAACGCATCCAAAACGCCTCAGCCAGACTCATTCTAGACATTCCCCGCCAAGCTCACATTTCCGGTCACCGGAAAGACCTCCACTGGCTCCCCGTCAACAAGAGAATAACGTTCCGTCTCCTCACCCACGCACACAAAGCCCTCTACGACCTAGGACCCGAATACCTCAACACGCGCCTGTCCTTTTACACCCCCACCCGCCAACTACGATCGTCCAATCAAGCCCTCGCCGCAATACCACGCATCCAAAGATCCACCATGGGGGGAAGATCCTTCTCCTACTTAGCGGCCAAGACCTGGAATTCTCTCCCCACCCACCTCCGCCTCACACAGAACCACCTCTCCTTCAGAAAACAACTAAAAACTTGGATTTTTGATAAGTAAAGTTCCCCCCTCCCTCAAGCGCCTTGAGACCCTCTGGGTGAGTAGTGCGCTATACAAATTTAAACTTGACTTGACTTGAGCAATGTCTACCCAAGGTAAATTATGATCCAAAAACACAAATCAAAAATGAAAATCTCTGGACAACAATTTTTGTACGGCGGTATATCAGGCGGCCCGGATTAAAAGTCTCATTACTGAACTACATCGTAAGGAGTTAAACAACTCAGAGTTGAACACATTTTCAAAGGTTAGCGCCTGTGAATCAGAAACATAGTAGTAAAGATCCTTTATGATTGATGCCTCGAATTAAAGCAGAAAGTTATAAATACTTTTGACTTTCCAAGAGATCTTGGTCTGATACCTCTCAAAGAGCTTTGGGGCAGACAGTGCAAGACACTGACCTGCCAGCATCATGATTCAGGCCACAACAGTTATGGCCGGTACTAAGAGGATCCTTGCTACTGAACACCTTTAATCCTGAAAAATAAGTTCTAAAGTAAACTTTTTAGCCAATGTTTCAGGTGCCATGCGCTTTAACACACCTTGAACGTCATCAAAACAAATAAACCATGAGGCAGAAGGTGCGGCACGTGAGAAAAACAAATCGTAAGAAAATGTTTTAAACCCAAAATCCTAACACAAACATTCTGTAGGCTAAATGAAGGAACATTATTTGTTGTCATTTCTGAGGTACCTTTTGAATGTTGGGAAATGAAAGAATAGGGCTGTTCTGGACCATTGTGGGCATTACTTGATGGTATGTTGCACTGACAGAATGTTGCAGTGTTAGACAATTTGACTATGGGTCATTGAAAACCCATTAATGTCTGCCACGCGTCCATGCAACTGTATGGTAGGGGGAAGGACATTTGTTTTTTGTTGCAGCAAAGTTACTTCCTGTACAAGATATATTCTGGGAAGAGAACAAGATTAAAATTATTAGGTCCTTCTCAATCTCAACAATGTTTAACAGTGAATGCCTGGATTTGATATTAGTTGCTCAATGCATACACAAAACGTTTGATCTTCCGTGACATTAGTGTGGAGCTATGAAGACTACAGAGGATCCAGCATCGTGATTAGTCAAAATCCTCCTAATGAAATAGCTTTGTTCCGAGGCTCAACTGTCAGCGTGGCGCAGACTTATCACTCTTGTCAAATCAACTATGGACTCCCTCTGGCTCAGCTGCCAAGTGTGAAATTGTTGGAGATAAAATTGCAAGCGACACAGTCAGGACTTTTCAGAATTTATAGTCAAGAACTGAAATGAGGCATACAAGGTAGAAGGCATTCAGTGGGGACATGACTATGTACATGGATGTAGAGCACAGAATGAGGAAGGCAGGGATCCTCACCTAGTTATCAGAATCAAACCAACCCCAGAGGTTATAAAGCCTTATTTAGATGACTACACCACTATTTATTGACGAGAATTTCAAACCGCATTGTCATTGCAGATGAGTGGCAACCATGGGATTATAATCCAAATAAAACTAGTGCAACCATATCGATTTAAAGAGGTTTGAGTGAAGTGGTGAGGTGGATTATGATTCTATATTATTCACTCTCTATATCATGGAATGTTACTAAAGGGTCAAACAGGTGGGGGAGAATTAGGGTTTTGGGGCATAGATTATTAAATGAATGGAAGAAAAGAGACGCTTCAAAGGATTGAAGAACAAGTGACAGGGGAGGGGAGAAGGTTGTTCCAAAGCCATTAAGGGACAATTGGAAGGATGTCAGTACACAGAAGTGACACTGTAAACATTAAATGATGGAAGAATATAGAACGTCCAAAGATATAAGGGGTAATGGGACAGCCATCTATGGAAGAGAAGAGACATGTAATCCTTCTGTGTGAGGAAGATGAGGACTCCAAAGACTGCAGGATCATTCAGACAAATGAAACTATAATGGCTGACAAGGGATTTGGAAAAGCAGGAGGTGTCTATCATGACAGGAATCTTGGATTTGATTGACCATCACAGTATCTTCAGGAAGCGCACCTGTGAGGCAAAAATATAGTGGTGCAGTTTTGAGAGATGGATTACCATAATTTTACATTCAATATACACATGCATGTTGAGACAGAGCCTGTGTGAAAACAGACTTTGCTCTAGATTTGATAGGAGTAAATGGCTCTTGGCACAAATTAGAATTCCTAAATGTAGATTCTTCAAGGAGGAGACTGAAAGAGTCTCCCAGGTTTAACCACATTTCCCAAATAATGTAGTACTTACTCAGATCCAGCCCTATTTTAGAGTGGGGATATAAATACCCGTGCCAAAAGAGGCTGTGCCCAGTGAGGCCATACTGTTTCAGCTGCATGTGCTCTGAAACCAAATCCTTGGCCCAATATACGCTCAGACAAGCCTTCGAAATCCCATGGCATCTCCAAGAAACACAGAAATCAAGAGTTGGCACACATTCTGATGGAGAAAAATACAGAAAAGAATCTTAGTGTGTTCTCCTGCTCCTTCTGTGCTAGTTTTAACATACCTGGGTGGGTCCACCTTCACCTAAGTCCTCTGCATCCACTCCAGCCTTCTCCAGCATGGTGTCCATCACTTTCATCAGCTGCAAGACCTCAGCACGACTGTTTGGCTTCCTAGGAGGGAAATAAGACGTTACAGACTAGCACTTTTTAATAACAGGTGGAAAGAGATAGCGTCTCATGCAAGATTAGTAGGTCCTGTGAGGTGTATAACACTATAGAGCATGAGTTAAATCACATGACAAAATATTGCATCCGATAAATCATCTTAACTACTACTTCACAGGGTTAGGTCAGGTTAGGTATCAGATGTGGAAGTAAGAATAGTAACTATACACCTTCCTTGATGATGTCGTGGTAAGCTCCGAATTGGATATGGCATTATTATAAGTACATATTATCAGCCTCGATATAATGCCAAACAACACTGTGAAAAGAAGGAACTAAGGTAAGCGAACCAGGGTGGCGCCTATATATGCACAGCGCACATCACTCTGGGCGCAAACGACGCCACCGAACCCACGCAGAGCCTAACAACCCCACCTACCAGTTCGCAATGGAATTGTTCAGCATTAGGCATTTCAAGTTGTCCATGATAACTGTACTCCTCTATCATTATGATGGTGATATCTTCAAAAACAGATGCCAATCAATGATTGGGTCCAGAGTCTAAACTCTCTACTCCTGAAGGAAGGCACACCCCACAGAGAGAAATGATTGCATTAAAACAGAGGCAGGACTGGTGATTATTCGGACTGTTGACAGGACACCATTATAGAGG
The DNA here is from genome assembly GCF_964263255.1 of Lissotriton vulgaris. Lineage (NCBI taxonomy): Eukaryota > Metazoa > Chordata > Amphibia > Caudata > Salamandridae > Lissotriton > Lissotriton vulgaris. The sequence continues at coordinate 326,800 of NW_028241331.1, forward strand.
CTATAACTACAGCTCCTTACACCGTTGGGCATGGAGACTGATCTCCAATCTTCTATTGCAGGTCCTGGTACATTCAAAGACAGTGGCGCTACTTACCATGAATCTTAGGGATAACTGACCATGCATGTACCCCAAGCAATTAGCTCCCCATTGTGAGTTTCTGAAGGTTCCATTACCGAAGATGAAGAGGATGGGGGAGGGCGGGACGGGAATGAAGGATTTTCAGAAGATTGTAGTTTGGCATTTCTATTCACCGATTAAGTCCTAATTTCACAGTGAAACCTCAAGGTTACATTCATAATCCTTGGTAACTTCACAACCTTAGAGTTACTGGTACCCTTTTATCAATAACTCTCTGGCTCAGTTAAAGGGGACAAATCTGGGGCACTAGAAGTGAGGCCCTAAATATTCTATTTAAATGTTAAAGACACTGTACTGTAACAGCTAAATACCACTAATTTATCTCACAGGTTAATAGAGACAGGCACTCTGTTTGGAACTATTTAGCATCCTAAGCAAGTCAACGGGAGTTTGCCAGGTTTTTGAGGAGTTAGGAGGAGATTGTCTCTTTCTAGGGGATACAGAACCACCTTGTTGACAAAATGTTGCCAATTAGAGAGATGTCTGAATCACCCGAGACATACTGCATGAGTAGACACCATTCAAAATCCCCAACACATGCACTTCTTTGTTCATCTGGGGATTCCAATTGTTTCACGGTGGTAAGCTTGCTAGAGATTCACATTATTTCTGAGTAGATGAATGTCACAAAATGCTTGCGTAAACCCTGCGTGTCATCTCGGATATGGGATTTACTTCCATTTCTGGCTTCACTCCTCACTGATATTGTCAGTTGTTCAGCTTTATATGGAGAGTCCAGACCTATTTTAAACAAACCTGGGTTACCCACTTGGAAGAAAACTCCTATTTTTCAATGCTAACCCCCATTATTTATGTCAGATCTTGTTGGTTTTGGGACTCTGTGCACCAGGATCATACTAATCAGGCCCCCTGCATGGGCTTTGACCCCTAAAAACTAGGCAAAGTTGCTAACAACCCTAATTGGCACATTACCTATAAATCCTAGCATATAGTACTCGGGGCATGTAAGGTAAATGTCATGGTCTGCAGCACCTATTGTGCCACTACTAAGCATCTCTTCAGGTCTGCCCCTGCAGCCTTAGTGTGACATTTTAAACATGGCACAATAAACCTTTTGCCATGTCTAAACTTTACTTTTGAATTCTTGTGAGTCATCCCTCGGGCACGATGCAGGGTATTTAAGAAGTGGAACGTGTGGTTTTCAATGTGGCAGGGCTGGATCTCCCAAACAAAAGCACTGGGTTACTTTATACCACCCTACAATACATAACTTCAGTTTGGGATTAGCTAGCACAATGATTCAAGGACTCAAGTCAATTGTAATTTAAAATCCATGTAAGAGGTGTTTTCAACGGGATTTTAAGGGGTGTGAAATGATCCACAAAGCTATGATATTTCGTGTTTTGGAACAAAGAATCTAAATGAATCAAAATAGCCCCTTGGGGAGAAATATCCAATTCAATTCACAACTTTATTACTAGTTTTGAAATTTTCACTTTTATAAAGGTGGCATGTAACCAGTCCTGGAACAAGTCGTTAGGAGCTTGTCAGCCCAATCATTTATAGGTTGTTTTTGATTAGGAGCCATGCAAGGTTTTATGCTTAAGTGGTGATGTATAAAGTCATAAACCAGGTAACGCTGGGACACTGGAGTAATAAGACTAAACTCTTGTGTAGCAGGCCAACTCCTGATATTTCAAGTTAAAGAGTGGCTCATGTGTTTCAGGTTTAGTTGTAAAACATTGGGGAAAGCTTATTTACACAACAAGGAATCAATGGTGGTATAATCTGCCAACTGCATTAGCATTTTTGGAGAGTTTTTTTTATATTTAGACTGTCGTTTCTATAAGTCGGGCATCCCTCTACAGTGGGTTTCTTGATCAGATGTGCTGGCACCTGCATATCCCAGAGTCTATGGTACCTTACAATGACTTTCATTTGACTCCATGAACACCTGCATTGGCATCTTTTCTATGACTATCGCAAAATACATACAAGGAGGAATGATCTGCTCTATCAAGACATGGACAATTGAACTGCTCTATCAATCTCTGGGCAACGGACATGCTTAACAGTTATCTTGACAGCGGAACTACTTTATTGATACCTGGGTAATGGCACTACTTTATCAATATCTGGGCAATGGGTGTGCTTTACCAATATATGGGCAGGCAATTAATGGGAAATTCATTTGCTACATCAGTACCTGGGCCATGGATCTCATTTAATAATAACTGGACAAGAAATGATCTTTATTAATAGCTGGGCAATGGAATTCCAAACCGTATCAGTGCAATGGGCCTGCTTTACCAATATAAGGGGAATAGATCTGTACCATCAACTAGGCAATAGATCTGCTTTACTGATAAGTGGGCAATAGATCTGCTCTAATAATTCATGGGCAATGGATCTGCTTCATAGGGTGAATTCTAACTGAGGTAATATGAAAGAACACCAGTTAAAGGATGCAAACAATTGATTACTATAGATGATCAATCTGCCTAGTCTGACAGCTACTGCACCTTTTCTTCAACGAGGATGTGCTTTATGGATTCCTGGACATCAACAACGTCCTCAAATATCTCCGACAAAGACGTGCATTTCTACACATATAAGATAATTAAAACTAGTCCACTATACAAGGCTGTCCTTGTATTACTCACATGGAGGGGAACATCATCAGCCTCTTCTCCGGGTCCTCGAGGAGCGTTGTGTATTTACTGCAGTGGAAAAACAAGCATCTTAGATAATATCGAACATTTAGAATGGACCGAGGGATGGGGGACAAATGTATCGTAAAATGATTGTGAAATCAACATGTAGGATACAAATGTAGGACTCTGTTGCATGATGGTGCAGTGTGAATATGACACCATGTATAAAGATTCAACATAGATACAGGAGAATCAACTTCAAATGGAAGAAGTCATGAATGTCAGATCCACATGCAAAACGCCATGAGTGAAATGCATTCATAAACTGCACTTTTGAGTACGTTTACAATTTTGAGTATGTTTACTAATTTTCGGTTCTCACAACCTGAACCTTTGTAGTAACTTACACTTTTGTAGTAACTTATTCTTTTTTTAGTGAGTCCAGCAATTCAGATGGCCACCCACTAGTACTGCAACATCCTGCCATAGAAAATAATGGCAGTAGGGACTTAAAATACAACACCGTAGGAAATAATATTACATTAAATTATTTAAATTAGTTAAAAATATAAATACATATAAACTAATGCAAAAAATATATACAAAACATATGCAAACTACTTAATCAAAATATTTGATAAACTTTTGAATGTAAAGAACAATGTAACAATACATCGTATGTTACATTATTTTATTAAATTGAACAATACATTGAAGTTACAGCAGGTGTTCTTGCATTTATGTGCCTTTGTACCAGCATCCTTTTGTTGGTGATAACTTGTAAGGGTACCTCTCTGTTTACTGTAGTATGACCCTATGCTTAACTATGGCAGAGAATGAAGGCTTAACTTTCACCAAGGAGGATGTTAATGAAATCCTCTCGGGCCCACCGTTACACAGACCTTAACATGGCTCATAAGATAACACAGACTAAAGTCTGGGACTCACTCACTTAACAAAAGAGAAACAGAAGAAGAACTATCCATCACAGAGTAATAATGACAGAGTATCTGAGGTCAAACACCGCCCCACAAGGACTACTAGTGACCAACGCAACCTGGATCTCTTTCAGGAGGGATAGGGCTCAAAAAGCGTGGCACTGCGCCAGGGACTCGTTATTCCTCATTATAAAACCAGCAAAACGACTCTATGAGGCAATGCTAGTGGGGATACAAGTCCCAGAAAACCATCCTAAAATGACCGTAACTTCATACAAGAAGAAACGGGATGAAATAAATTAAAAAAAAATGTCAGAATATAAGGATCATCTAACGCAATCCAAAATCCACAAGTTTCAGAAGGATTAAAAAAAATTCCCTTATGTAAAAATATACCCTTACTCGGTACCAGACTATACAAACACTGGCAACCAGAATAACACCACTCACACAAACTCGTTTGATGGAAAATCATCAGAAACAGATAGTTGTTCTAGTGGAGAGGAAAACAGAGGAAGACAGTGGGGTAGGAATAGAAACAGACCTTGGGTGCAACCATGGCAGACCTTTAAATCCTACAACAACCCAATGGGGATTCAGCGACAATATAATCCACCCGACCAATACTTTGGTTGGGGCAAACCATCCCCACAAGGGCCCCACCACGGTTCCTCCCGAACCAAAGGTTTCCATTTTTATTAAGGATTGAGGGGGAGAGCAAAGAGAAGAAAAGACAACCAAATACACTGGTAGGACCAGACAGGAGAAGTACACACCAGGAGCATGTTGAGGGAGACCCCTCAATAGAGGCCAACATGTAACTAAGCTGTCTATTCTAACATTAAGAGAAATACAACGAAGAGTCCTTAACAAAGGACAGGGGTTGTACCTACAGCCCACCTTGACAAGTTCTGACTACATTGCCAATTGGCAGAGTTCTTTAGGAAACTGAAGCTAAATGACTTTTTTTTTTAAACCGAAGGCCTCAGCAACAAGAACAGAGGAGTCACAGGCATGAAGATAAAATCTACATTCTGTCACCACACTACCACGATTCCCACTGAGGTATGAACATTTGAACAAGCAGTGTTCAATGAGACAGAGACATTACAAGAAGACAAGGACGGCTTCCACAATATGAGTAAGAAAGAAACCATGGCATTAAAAGATTTGAGAATGGATAAAAGAATTATCAAAAAACCTGCAGACAGAGAGGATGGAGTTGTAGTTCAGGACAAGCAAGACTATAACATTGAATGTCACCGTCTCCTGGGAGATAGAAAATAGAAAAAATTACAGAATTCTTTCCTCAGACCTGACACAACAACTTTGATCTGAAATAAAGAACCTTACTGAGACAGCGAAAGCAAACTGGTCAAAAAGAGGCACAGTTCCTTTAAACTAATAAAAAAACAGAATGCCCACTCCAAGGTTCCCAATAGTGTCAGGGATTGGTTCCCTTCTGGAACCTCTATCCCGCTTTTGTGACTCTTACCGGAGACTATTGGTACAGAGCACTTCTATACACGTGAAGAACACAAAAGACTTGCTATGTCTACTGAGGGACATAGGCTACGACACAGAAAAGAGCATGCTAATTAGCCGTCATGTGCAGTGTCTTTATACATGCCTACTACAGGAGGATACACTTTTAGTCATCCAGGAATCTCGGGAACAAGGGGAATGGCAATACAAAACTCCAAGGGCATTCTTCCTTGAAAGTGCATGCCTAGCACTTAAAAGAAACTATTTTGAATATGAGGGCACAGTGTACCTACAGCCATTTGGGACTTCCATGGGGAGCAAATTTGCCCCAAGCACGGCAGGATTACATGTGTATTACTTCAAAACCAAACATATCTTGCACACAAACAATTCGTATAAGCATACCCATTGAAATCTCAGGGGACATAGATAAGGAGGCAGAGGTATTTGCAGAGTGGCTGGAGATGGCAGCCAACAAGATAGCCCCCCTTAGTGTAGTCACGCAAAAAAGACTCTCCATCAGCTCCCTGGTACAATTACAGACTCAGGACGCTCAAGCAGCATATCGCTGACATAAGAGTAAAACCAGTAAGAGCAAGAAAAAATCATATATAGAAATCATATTAAGTAATATAAACTAGCTTTGACTGAGGAAAAATCTAAATACTGCACTCAAAAAATTGAAAATGTCACATCTGTCAGAGAACTCTTTAGGGTAGTGCAACAGATTGCCACCCAACCCCCCACTTCCCACCCCCCCCGGTCACTGGAGAGCCTGAGGGCTCAGAACTATTTTGCAACCAGTTAGCAAATATCTTCCAATCCAAGACTGTAGATATCTATAAAGGATTTGAAGCAGCTCTTAAAACATCCATGCAGCCAATCCCAACCTGAAGGCCTCAATTGACATCTCAAAGGACTGCTGTTCAAACAGACCAAGAGACCAAAGTACTGTCTGTCTTCCCATCTCACCTTCTCAACATGAAATCAGGGTCACCCCTTGAAGCCTGCCAGCCGTTCTTCACCTGGCAGCTAGTACCATAGCCCATTCTCATGCCAATTTATTATACTAATAGATCATCTCCGGATCTTACCCCCGGAGATGGAAGGAGGCAATTATTAGGCCCCTTCTAAAGAAATCTAACTTGGACGAATGGACTGTACGAACTATCATCCGATTTCTCTGCTTTTGCCCAGCAAAGATCCTAGAGAAACATCTTTATATCCATCTGATGGAAGTTGCAGAACAGCAGGGTTGTCTGGACAATTCTCAATTCGAAGTCAGGAAACATCATGGAACAGAACCGGAAACTGATCTCCGCCACAGACTGCATTAGGCGTCTAGTGGATGAAGGACAAGGTGTGGCACTGATAATTCTTGATCTATCAGCAGCATTTGATACCATCTCGCCTTTGCTGCCGATGGAAAGTCTCCAAGATCTGGGTATCACTCATCAAGCCCAGGCCCTCCTTCCTTATGGATCGTTCACAAAGGGTGAAGTTACAGCACTTTTTCCCTGCCATGTGGAGTGCCACAGGGCTCCTCGTTGAGCCCCACGCTCTTTAATCTTTATATGCAACCCCTGATTCCATAATTCAGGCATTTGGGCTAAAGATAGTGTCATATGAATGAATTATTTTTATTGTTTAGTTAATTAAAATCGTAACGATGTTAGCATAGTAAAAACATAATACTGAAAAATTAATAATTGAAAAAAGCATGATTAAAACGTTGATTTCTTGTATGAAAATAAACCAGACATTGTACAATAGCTGGGTACATTATTTGACTCGAGGCTTGCTGTAGCTATGAGTGCAAACTTCATTCTTAGGATAAAATATAATAAAAAGTTTGTCTAAAGTTAGTTAACTGTCATATGCTGACGATACACAGATTATTGGGTCAATCCCCCAGAAGCCATGCTCCATAGCAGACAATTTCTCGCTATATATGCCTGCAGTGGCAGACTCGATGGGTTGAAACTTTCTAAAACGTAATGGGGGGTGGGGGGGACACGAGGTGCTGTTCTTTGGTACAGGACCATCTAGCTGGAATAGCAGCTGGTGGCCTGATAAACTAGGAACCTGCCCCAAACCCGGGAAGAAGGCCAAATCAACTTTAATGCCCAGGCTAATCGCACTGTGGCAACTTGACATACAGGACACCTCAAATACGTATGGTGGCTATAAAAAAGCTCCTCATGTACATATGCATTCATAAATTGATGAGTTCCACAACATATGATGACAGTATATACTTTTTGAATATATTACCTCTTGTTGACTCACTTGCAGCAATGTGAGGAGTGAATTGTAGTTACTTTCTTAGACCGATTACGCAATGTAGTGGCTCTTAAATTCTAAGTGCATATATACTTACAAATACAAACTCTGGTAAGTATTTTGGGCAGGGTCATAGTGTTTGATGTTCATTTAGCTTCATGTGTAGCCCTAAATACCCTGCCCATGATTTCTAGAGATGCCACTTATCAAAAAAGATTTGGGTAGAGAATATAATGAGTGGGGTGCAATAAAAATGACACAAAAGATACAAGAGTAAGAGATGAAGGGAACAAGGGTACCAGGGAAAGAGGCCACGAAGTGTACAAGGAAATTAGATCACAATAGATAAAAGGAAGGAAATCACAAAGCTGCAAGGGATGGAGAACCTGAAGGATACAAGGGAAGGAGATCGTAAAGGGTACATGGAAGAAAATCCCAAAGGATGTACGTGAAGGAGAAAATAAAGAGTGCAAGAGATGGGATCACAAAAAATAAAAGGGTACAAGGGAAGGGTATCATGAATCGTGCAATGATCTCGAATATCACAAGGAAGCCCACAAACGCCACAAGGGGGAGAAGGAGATCACAAAAGATGTAAGGGGAGAATATCTGGAAAAATTAAAGAAGAAGAGGAAAGGTATGGTCCGAGAAAATGGAGATCACAATAGGGAAAAGGTAAAGATACCACATAGTACATGAAGAATGAATCATAAAAAAAGGAGGAGGAAAAAAACTAGAGTGAATTGACGGTTGGATACTACAAATGTTGAAAGGGAGGGATGAAGGCAACAAATGATGTGATAGTAGATGACTTACAGGCTGCAAGAGTGGAAAGGAAAAACTATACACTGTGACAGGAGGCTCTAAAGGGTCAATACGTGAATAAGGGACAGATGCTAATACTGAGAATGTGTGCGATAATAAGGGCACTCACTCTTCATAGTACTCCAATCCCATAACTCCTTTGTTCTTTACAACGTGAAACTCCTGAGGAATGAGGCTGTCCCGAGTGCTGAGAAACTGTGGAGAAAAAAGGTGATTATTAGGCAAGAGGGAGGAGCAGCACTAGTATTTAAAAGTACTAAACATGTCTCTGTAGGAGAGGCATAATGTGGCTCAAAGAAGTACTATACATCCTGCTGTTGGAGATGCTGTAGAAAGCTGGCTCTCTATATACTATACCAAAGTGAGGTATAGTGTGCACAGAGTCCAGTGGAACCCCAAAGGTAGGCAGAGGTAAAGTTAGATTGAACCTTACTCTCTATTTGTGGTAGTGTGGTTGAGAAGTAAGGCAGTATCAGAGGACAGTGTTAAGCATTTGTTGTATGCACTCAGTCAGCAAATGAATTCACACACTCAAAGACTGAACTTCAGACAAATTGTTTTTGTATAAAAATATTCTTTTAGTTATTTTATTTTCTAGAACCAAGCAAGCCTGGCACAGGTAAGCAATAAATACTTTACAGTAGTAATGCAAATGAAATACAGTTTGGATGATAATTGTATGTGCGATTTGATTCACAGTATGGATGCAGAGAAATGCAATACTTAGTAAATGCAGTACATAGACTTGAATAGGCTTTTCAGTAAAATAGCAGGTAAGTAACTTTTGAGATTACTAGACTTTCACAGAGTAGTATAGCTAGATAATACTCTGGGACATTTCCTGAAAACAGGTAAGTAAAATCATTTTCGTTAGATTATGCAATTTTAAAGAATTTCTTTAGTTTCTCAAACTCCACACTTAGAAACTTTCCACAGAAAAACATTCAATGTTATCCTATTGAGGAAAATAGTGTTATCGGTTTTGAGGTAAGTATTTGATAGTGGGAGTTGAGGTTCTGGGGGTGGACTCAGGGGTCCCCCAGAGTAAATGATGCACTCTAGTTACACCCTCAGCGGCTCTAGGGCAGCCGGGTGCAGAGTGCTGAGGTCCAATGTTATCGAATGGGGGATAGAGGGCCTCCGGTTGGTAGCTGCTGGCAAGCAGGCCACTGGGTTGTGTGAGCAAAGTTCCTGGACTTTAGCTCAGGGCAACTGGGGAAACAAAGTAGCACCAAAGGTGCACCCTCAGCGGCAATAGGGCGGCCGGGTGCAGGGTTTCGACGTGGGATGCCCTGTTGTTTTCCAATGGAGAATCTGGTTTGTAAACACACTGCAGGCTTGGGGACGAAGGTCTTCTGGGTGCGAGCACCACTTCAAGAGGTAAGTTGGGAAGTTAGGGGTTGGTTAGGCACCGTCGGTTTGGGCACACAAGGCCATGGGGCGTTGGGTGCAGGGGTGCCTTTTGGGGTCGGATGTTCTTACCAGCTCCTGGTCGCGGTTAGGGGGGCCTTTTGGATTTAGACTGCAGGCGTCAGCTGGAGGCTTGAGGCAGGGCAGGGGTTGTGGGATCTCGGGTCAGAATCACCGGGGTGACCTCCTCGTGGTGTTTGCCCACTCGAGCTTGGGCCGTGGACGTCAGGTGCAGAGTGGTGCAGATTTACGGTCTCCGAATGGAGTTGCCAGAGTCGGGCACACCTCTCTTCCCCAATTGTTTTTCCCGCCTGTTCTCCTGCCCAAAGTGGGGGTCAGAACCAGTGGGGACCAGGTGCTGAGAGCAGCAAGTGGCCTGGGGAAGCTCACAAAGGTGGCAAGCCTTTGAAGCTTCTCCTTCGTGAATCCTGCCCATCCTGGGGGAGGAGGCTTGGCACCCCATCCCAGGATGTGCATTGTTTCAGGCCCCAGAGAGCAGCAGGCTCTCGACCCAGGGGTCCAGAAACATGTCTGGTGGTGTCAGCTGAAAGCAGCCACTCAGCATGGACACTAGTGGTAGGTTCGTTTTCAGGGGGCATCTCTAAGACGCCCTCTGTGTGAATTTTTCATTAAATCCGACATTGGTATCAGTGTTGAAACTTCTCATTTTTCAGTGTAGCCATTATGATGCTGTGGAGTTTGTAATGACAAACTCCCAGCACCATATACTCTTAATGCACCACTGCACTTACAATGTCTAAGAATGGAATTAGACACTGTAGTGGTACAGGGCTCATACACCCATACCCTCACCACTGGTATAGTGCAGACAGCTCGAGGGGTAACTGATCTATGCCAGGGCAGTGGGTTGGAGGCACGGCCCACAGGGATGTGTGCCATGTCGACTCTTCAATTTGTTCTGCACCAAGACACGCAGCCTGCCAAGGCAGCGTGTGAGTATCAAGGTATAGGACCTCTAAGGGTGGCACAATAAGCTGCTGCCCTTAGAGGCCTTCTCTGGTCACAGTGCCCTGGGTACCTGTGGTACCATTTACCGGGGGTTGACCTGTGGCCAAAGATGCCAATTGAGTTTACGCTTCAATGCAGTTTTAGGGAAAGAACATAGGCCCTGGCTACCTGATTAGCAGGAGCCGAGGGCACACTCAGTCAAGTACATCAGCAATTCAGCAAAAAGTGGGGGCAACCATGCAGAAAGAGGGCACTTTCTCACCAAACCTTCCCCCCTAAACGAAAGAGGATGAGACTAACCTTTCCCTAGAGAGTCTTCATTTTCTAAGTGGAAGAACCTGGAAAGTCCATCTACATTGGTATGGGCAGTTCCACGTCTGTGTTCCACTACAAAGTCCATTCCCTGTAGGGAAATAGAACACCTCAACAGTTTAGGAGTTTCACCGTTCATTTGCATTAGCCATCTGAGAGGTCAGCGATCAGTTTGAACTAGGAAGTGAGTACCAAACAAGTATGGTCTCAGCTTCTTCAGGGACCAAACCACAGCAAAGGCCTCCCTCTCAATGCTACTCCAACGCTGCTCCCTGGGGAGAAGGTTTCAGCTGATAAAAGCAACAGGTTGGTCTTAAACGTCATCATTGGTCTGGGATAAGACCGCTCCTATCCCTAGCTCAGAGGCATCAGTCTGCACAATGAACTGCTTGGCATAGTCTGGAGCTTTCAGAATTGGTGCGGAGCACATAGCCTCTTTCAGGGTATCAACAGCCTTTTCACAACTAACTGTGAAAAGGCTGGTGTGAGGGGACGGGAAAGAAGTGAGACCCCTGGACAATGTTAGCTTATCCCAAATATTCAGCCCAGTTTTTCTTGGGATGGCCATATGGTTGAACCTCCCATGAGTCCCAGGCGAGATCTCATATGGGTCTGCAGGCCACTGCCCTAATTATATGGAACCAGACCTTCTTGCTCTCCCACGCAGTCCATTCCGAGATAAAAACGAAGGTGAGAGGCCCAATAGTACTCCATTAAATTGGGGAATGCCAGCCCCCCGGTCTTGTGGTAACATAAGTATTTTATTAGAAAAGAGTACCTGTTGCAGTCCCCAAATAAAGTTAGGAAGGTCGCACTGAAAGTTCTGAATCTGGTGCTGCAGGAAAGGCGTGGGCAAAGTTTGGAATAGATATAATATTTTCGGTAGCACCGAAATTTTAACTGCATTCAGGTGGCCCAGCCAGGAAAGAGAGAGATTTCCACGTCCGCAGTTCCTCTGAAATGGCCTTTTTACGTTCTTGCCAAATGGCTTGCGACCACGTGTTAGGGGTCAAATTGAGACCTAGGTACTGAATGGAATGGGAGGCCCATTGGTACGGGACAAGAGACTAATGCACGGGGATCTCAGATTCAGGAATTGTGAGATTCAAGGCCCACGATTTTGCATGGTTGATTTTGAGGCCCAAGACAAGTTCAAAAGACTGAAGCAATGTATGAAGGGCGGGTAGAGAGGATTGTGGGCCCGACAATGTGAGGAGGAGGTAATCCGCAAACAAAGCTATTTTATGGTCCACACCCCAAGAGCAATGCCAGTAATGACAAGAGACTGGCGTATCATGATGGCAGGAGGCTCTACGACAAGCACAAACAATAGGGGCATAAAGGGCATCCCTGTCGGATATAAATAGGACCCGTAAGAAGGCTGTTTACCCGAACCTGGGCTAGAGGTGATCCTGGCAATCAATCGGGGTACCAACCCTATTTTATGCAGGACGGCCCGAAGAAAGGCCCAATCCACACGGTCAAATGCATTTTCAGCATCGAGTAACAATAAGCACGCGGGTATGTTCCAGTGGTGAGCCTTCCCGACCAAATGAGCGATGCGCCGCACATTGTCCGCACCCTGCCGATGTCGGATGATGCCAACCTGATCTGGCTCAAGAAGCTCAGGTAGATGTGAGTCGAGCCGTTTCGCCAGAATTTTAGAATAGATTTTGAGATCCATGTTTAAAAGCTCGATGGGGCGAAAATAATAACATAACGTGGGATCCTTCCCTGGCTTGGGAAGCAATGTGATCTTGGCCAGCGCCATAGAGGAGGAGGGTCCTCCAGTAGCTGAGAAAGAGTTAAAAAGGCAAAGTAAATGCTCTTGAATCTACGGGAGAAAAGTGCGATAAAAAGAGACCGGGAGGTCATCCGGGACCGGGGATGTACCAAGGGGGAGGTCCTTTAGCACACCAGTAAATTCCTCCAGCGTAAGTGGGTCTTCAAGAAGTTGCTCATGTGTCTACCGATCGGAGACCAGTTACATTCCCCCAATACTGCCTGGATCTGATCCAGGTTAGGTTGCATTACAGACATCCACAAGAAGGTGCAGATGAGAGACATCTATGAATTCTGTACATAAACATGGGTTATGAGTTTGGCAATCTTCCCAGTGGTAGAGACGCGCACAGGTGCAAGATATGATAGACAATTATTACGAATGGTCAGCCTCACTGCAACTCACTGTGCCATGTTCTCCACGTCGTTGTGTTCCTGTGCAGGTACAGTCCCCATAACTCTTCTCCGCCACTGTTAACGCATCATACAGGAAGGAAATATCCCTAGAGCGCAGAACAAGATCCAACATTGAATGTCTTACAGTAGATAGCTGTACAGCATTAACTTTTTCTTGGGACAAACAATCAAAGTGCAAGGTTGGCACCTTCAAGCCTTGAAAAGAATTGGGGGACACCATTATGTACTGCTGGCATGAATCTAAGACATGAGTACCCACTACCCGGGGGAACTGTAGAACACTTGCACTTACACATCAGAGGATTTTTGACATGTGTACCAACACAAGAGAACTTCTGGACATCTGTACCTGAACAGGGATCATTTGATTACTAGTCTAAGCCATTTGTTCACTTAGATCTTAGTCAGTTTTAGGACATGAAAGCCAAGCGAGCAGGCGTAATTGGACGAGTTACTAGGTTTAAGAGGGGGTGATACACATACTATTATGAGATATGATGAAGGACAGTAGCTTACTGAGGTCAAACTAAGCAGGATCTGTACTGGGGATCAGGCTGAACTTTTTGTTTTAAGTTGAGCCAAAAGTATAATAGAGGTAATGATGAGCTAGCCCTCTAACAAAGGGCAGGCTGGGCTAGTTACAGCAATGGAGGTAATTGTAAATCAGCTGCATAGTGGAGGTGTGGCTGAGCAAGCTGTGTAATGAGGCCCACCTTACTAGTGGTGCAATGGAGGCCTGGCTAGGCTAGCATTGTAGTGCAGATTAGTTTGAGCTTGTGATGCAATTGAGGTTCTCCTGAGCTATCTGTTCAGTGGGCATCAGGGTGAAGAAGTGGTGCAATGGAGGTTTGGCTGAATCAGCTTGTAATGAAAGACAGGTTGCAACACTGGTGCAGCCTATATTGTGCTACGAAAGCACTGTAACAAAAAGAAGGCTTAACAAGTGACATAATGAAGGGTGATGAATGTTAAGACTCAGCAAAGTGAGTGAAAATATCCTGTAGGTAGCTGTGTAATGAGGTCCAGCTGAACTAGCTGTGCAATAAGGTTGAACGTAACTAGTTGTGGGATGGAGGAAAGGACAGTGTAATCAGGAATAACCAAAACTACCTGTATAACTGAGTTCAACTTGAATATGAGCTGCTTTCTCAAAGATATTGTAGGTATGTTGAACATTGTGAAGTTATATTTATTTTATATTTTAGCAACCGCATTGACATTATTTCATGTTCAACTGGATAAGAGTTTTGAAACGTTACCAAAATAAATTTGAAGTATGTGATTCATGCTCATACTACAGTGCAGTAAGCTTAGGCTGAATTTAGGGGGTAGTCTTTGGACAGAGGATTTCTGTGTTCTAGGGAAGACCTCAAGGCCTCTGGATTTTGTGTGTGGTGCTCAGTTGCAGAGGAAAACACTGCAGGACTGACAGATGGATGCAATGTCTCTAGATCTGGATGGTTAAGGGATTGACACATAGATACAGAGGAGCTTGCCTATATACTGGATGATCAGGTGACCCACACATGGACACAGAGCTCTCATCTCAAGACCAGGACAATTTAAGGGGGGCAACACAACAAGAGCATTTCCACGTGTAGCACAGAATGGTCTGAAGAAATCCATACTCTTGAACCACACCTTCATCATTACCTTTGTCCTCTGCCTCAATCTTTCACTGCAGATTCCGCTGGCACGCATACTGAACCTCCAAACCTGTACCACCACACATGCAGGCACACCTTTATTCCGTCACCCACATGGTGACTTCTGAAACTTAGCAAACACAACAAGATAATGGGTGGGGTGCTGAAACTTTTCAACCACTCACTGCCAGTCAAAAGATCTGGGTTCAGTCCATTGTTCCTTCACTCATTATGCCACCCCAGTTTGGATCCAGCCATATGCAAATCACTCTTGACCCTGCTCTTCATGGAAACAGTCCAGCCTGAACTGCCAGATCAGGTCCTCCCTGGACCAGAAACAAGCATCCTGGGACCGGTGTCGAGGTATCTCCCCCACAACAGTTAGGCTAGCTTGAATCCAGGTGTACAGCAAACAAGGGACTAACGTCTGGGCATACCCATGGCGATTTGGGGCAAACATAGCAAACACAAGAAAACAATGGACCGAGTGCTGAAACTTTTCAACCACTCGCCCTCAGTCAAAAGAACTGGGTTTAATCCATTGTTCTTTTGCTCCCTATGCCACTACAGTTTGGACCCAGCCATATGCAAATGAGTCTTGAACCTGCTCCTCATGGAAACAGTCCAGCCCGCACTGCCAGGCCAGATTCTCCCTGGACTGGAAACAAGCATCCTGGGACCAGTTTCGAGGTATCACCCCTCATCAGCCAGGTTAGCTTTAATCCAAGTGCACAGCAAACAAGGGACCAACGTCTGGGCATACCCTTGACCACTTAAGGCAAACAAAGCAAACACAACAAGCTAATGGACTGAGTGCTGAAACTTTTCAAACACTCACCCCTTCTGGAACTTACCTACCAGCCCCTGTAAGGCAGACAGGCTGCTCCATCAGGTGTTTGAATCTTCCTCTACGGCCTGGATGATGCCAGAGCTGGTCTGGGTTTCGAACCCCCACCTTTCAGCAGAAAAATAAACAGCAGTTGTTGTATTTCAAAGAACCTTGGTCATGGACCTAGCACAAAACCCCAAACAGTTGAGAGCATATCAGTGGAAGAAGGGGGAATAAAGAGTTGCTGGGGGAATTTATTGGATAAATCTCAGTGCAGAATTCGTTTTTACTCAAATTTTTGAGATTTGTTTCTGAGATTTGGTTCGCACTTACGATCTTAATAGAAAGCAGTAGGGACAAAGGAACTTCTCACAAAGGCACTGCCATATTTTTTACATCTCTAGGTGGCAATCGCCTTTGTACTAGTGCTTAAGGTCTATCTTCTCTACTTTGGTTACGCAGAAATGGAGAAACTCAGTACAAGGGAGAGGGAAAAATTTAAATGCCCCCTTAGCCAAGGGAAACTGACACAAGTAAATTCATCTTTTTTGGGTGAATGAAAAAGGTGGTAGACGTTTTGTGAATGGGAATGTACCAATACCCAGACAGGCACAGCACATGGACCATAAAAGCACAGGTGACCTTTAAACTAATACTTGTAGATAGAATAATTGGTGGCCGAAGAAGCCATGGAAACTAGCTACTCTAATGTTTGGAATATATTTTCCCACTTTATGTATTTTTTTATAATAACGCAATGAACACAGCCCAATCCATTTTGAACATGCATTTTTGTCTTTTTTTGTTCTTTTCATTCCTCCTATTAATCCTCGTTTGATTACTGGATGACTGCTTCAAGGAACCGCAAAGATTCCATAAAGTCTGACATTTGCAACTGCCTTGTTTTTTTGCAACTCCTGTTACTAATGTGGAAACTAAGATCTATGGGCCTGATGTAGGTGGCAAAATACCGATCGGTAATGCTGAAATTCGTTAAATATCTGCATTACCGACCCGTATTTAGCCATGTACGATGTAGGTGACTGTAAACATACATGCAAAATAAGGAATCGTAAAATAGTGATTCCTTATTTTGCTCTTGCATTTAAGGAATCGGAAATACCAATTCCTTAAATGCAATGTACGTAGCACTAAAAACAGTGCACCTCAGCCGTAAGGAATCGCTATTTACCACCAACTTCAAGTTGGTGGTAAGTAGCGATTTCCTTACAAAAAGCACTTTTTTGCTTTTTTTAATGTGCCATGTGGCACGCATCCATGCCCTTAGGGCATGTATGTGCGCCACATCTGCACAAATGCACATTTCGGGGTGCAACAGGGTGTCCTTCGGACACCCTGGCACCCTTGAAATCCCTCCCGCTATTAACGATTCGGTAATACCGAATCGCTAATAGTGAATCTCTTCCCATTCATTCCTATGGGCCTCCTAGCCCATGAATGGCTAGGTATTCCTTAATAACTAATCTGAATTACTAATTCGTTATTAAGGAATATTAAGGAATCGCTAATATTTTAGCGATTCCTACCTACATTCCATTTAGCGAGTCCTTAATAGCGATTTGGTAATAATCGCTAGGTAATAATCGATATTAAGGACTCGCTAAATGGAAGTTACCTACATCTGGCCCTATGTGTATAAATGAGAAACTGTTAGTTATTGATGTCTGATTATAGGAACTCTACGTCTCACTGTCAATAGCATTTAAGTGAATGCCCTGAAATATTCCAATAGCATATTCATTTGACGGTGTTCTATATAGTTTTCTAGTTACCGCAAACAAATACTTTTAGCTCCTCATTAGGAGTTGCATTGTACTAGTGACAGAGGGAGATAATTTCACTGCATAGTCACCTGTGTAGGCCCTGCTGCTTAGAAGTTATAGGCCTCAGTTACATTGGCCTGAGCACTGCCATTTTCTCTCAGCTTAAACAGAAGCAGAAAGCTGGTCTGACCCAGGCTTCTGCCAGCTCCTTCTGCAAGGCTCAGCCCTCCTGTTTCAAGGCCCCCACCCCACAGTACGTTAAGTTCACGAACATTAAAGTTCAAGTTCCTTCTTATTCTTGCAACACACCCCAGGCCCCCACTTGAAAGCTGTGAACAGAGAAAAGGGAAGTTCTCAGCTACTGTAAGCCATCCGATAAATGAGGATAAATGTATCAAATCAGTATCGCAGACTGGCACAATAACGCATGAATAGAATCCCTTGAAGCAATAATGGCACATTTCTAATTAATGATAGACTTCCAGCCAGAATGCCAGGAACTCAGTCTAGACTGGCGTACGTGCCACACAATTACGAGAAATAGCCACATTTAACACCATTTTAACTTAGGAGAAACGTTCACTAAACTCGTAATGGCTCTGTACGCCGGCCCCACTGCAAAAGTCAGAGCAGGTGGCTCCTTCTCATCCTCTTTCTGCCTGAAACAAGGGACGAGGCAAGGTTGCCCACTATCACCATCTTTGTTCTTACTGGCAATAGAACCCTTTTTGTGGCATATTAGACATAACAAAGCAATCGCTGGTATCCCATTTGATGACTGCACTGTAAAATTGACGGCCTACGCCGATGATGTGCTGATCTTAACGGAAAAAGCCGACGAGGCTATCCCGGCCTTGATGGACACAATCGAGGGGTTCTCTAGAGTTTCAGGATATAAACTGAATAAGGACAAAACAGAAGTCAAATTGTTAAACAATATCGGGAGTAAAGACATTCTAGGCTCCTCTGGCCTTACCTGGCAACCAAAAGCTTTTAAATATCTGGGCTTAGACTTTGAAAGGGATTTGATTACGACTCTGAAGTTAAATGAAGACTTAACATTAAAAAAGATATCCACATTGCTAGATAGCTGGTCACCAAAATATCTATCCTGGTGGGGTAGGGCTGAGACCCTTAAAATGATGTGCACGCCCCTAGTTAACTATCTAGCCTGCATGCTCCCTATGACTTTTTCAGAAGAATTCATCAAGAAGGTGGACAGGTTGTTCGGGGAGTTCCTGTGGCGAGGGAAAAAAGCCAGGATATCACTAAAAAAGCTGCAGTTAGCAAAAGACAAAGGCGGCCTGGGCCTGCCCTCGTTCAGGAACTACCAAACAGCCTTCCTCTGTAAACAAGGGGCCCTTTGGCTAGTTGATGATACATCCTACACTCCAGTGTGGCTGAATATCGAAAAATCGTTAATGGCGCGTGCACCCCTCTCGGCTCTCCTCACCATGGATTTGACCCATATACCTCACTCTAAATACATTCTACTAAATACTAGAAGAGCACTCCTCCGACTTGACCAATCCCATAAGACTGCTTCGGTGATTAAGAGATCTACTCTACTCTCATTATGGCATAACCCTATGCTCAGGATAGAGGGGAAGACCCTTTATTGGGAATTGTGGGCGACTAAGGGTATACATATAGTGAATGACCTCTATGAAAGTGGTAGGCCTCTACCCTTTTCGATATTGCAAGAGAGATTTGAATTGCCTCACATAGAATTTTACCAATTCCTGAAATTGAAAGCTGCTATCTCCAAACGTCCCCTTTCTACAGAGCCGCCTTGGCTGGTGAACCGCCTCCGGTTACTGTACCATGCTGGTCATTTGGTCTCTAGAATATATAAACTGCTCCTCCCCCTGCCCAAGAAGCCACATAAGTTATCCGAAATCAAGTGGGAATCAGAGCCTAACTCCACAGGAATAGTAATCGATTGGGAGGTCATACATAACACCGCACTAACAAACAAGGTTTCCCCGATCCTATGCCAAACGAAATATATGTTGTTGAACAGAGTGTTCTGGACCCCTCAGAAACTGTTTAAATGTAATCTGAGGGACACGCCTAATTGTTGGAACTGCCAAGAAGCGCCAGGTGACTTGGCACACATGCTTTTTAACTGTTCCCTACTGCGTCCATTCTGGAACAATGTATTTTCATATATCCAACAGATATTTGGAATAACTCCTACTCAAGAATTTATATATGTCATTCTGGGCCCTCTGGAGGAACAATTGCCAGAGACTCATGACAGACAATTGCTTGATATCATGTTAACATTGGCGTGCAAGGTCATACTTTACAAGTGGAAAAATTTTGCTGAAGTCAACTTTAAAATGTGGCTGGAATGGCTTTCCTTTCTAAGAGGGGCAGACAATCCTGCGCTACAGTCAGCCACTTGGAAGCCTTCGAACAACAAACTCTGGTCATCCCTGGATGCGTCATCCTGCCACTTTGAACCCCCATGAGGCACATCTCAATGGTCAACTTGTTCCATAGAATTGTTATTGAATTTTAGTGTGCTCAACCATATATGCTTACTGTATACTTCCTAATACATGCATGCCGAACCAGGTTTGGGTAAACTGGTTATGACCGCTCTATGGATACACCTGTCCTCTCTCTTCTCTACTCTCTTCTCTTCTCTTCTCTCTTTTTCCTCCTCTCCTTTTCTCTCCCACCTTTCTTCTATCTCCTCTTTGACTTGATTTGATTACTGTAAGTGTCTTGGTGCCATCATTCTGCTCATTTGTACCTTGGAAGAGTCATTGTATTGTCTTTATTTTCAGCTTTGTTCTTCAATAAAAAAGATTTGAATTAAAAAAAAAAAGAAATAGCCACATTTACACTTATGCTGGGAAGGTATTAGGCAGGGGCGTAAGAGGCGATACGAGATAGCGTGAAATGACGTGATTATAGTCTCACGCTTTGGACATTATAAAAAGGAGCCCCGCAAGAATATCGGCGGGCAACTCCTCGTCTGTATGTAGGTATTCAGGCAGAGAGTTGTCTCCAAGGGCCCTTGATCAAATGTTCATCTTTTGTATATATATATATATTCTACCTGCATTTTATCTGTGTAACTGCTTTCCAACAAGACGTTTTATTTCTGCATATGTTTACTGTAACTTGTAACTTTTTCTCATTTAAGCATTTATATTGTGGTGTAAGGACATCTCACTGAGTATAGAGTTGTGTGCGTACCTAATAATAATAATCTGTACTTTGCATTCAAATGTATTTTCAGGAATCTCACTTATAAGCAAATGTGAGTATACTTCTATGTAACTAGCACAACTGTGTTTATTCAAACTGCCTCAGAGCTCACAAATGCACTTGAATAGTCTCTCTCTCTCCTTAGCAGCTTAGCAGCTTCAGAACTGTACTTTGTGTAATCAAACTGCTATCATTGCATATTACTAGAAGCTGTGTCTTCTAATAAAACTTGTTCAACTTACAGAAACAGTCTCCAAGGCTCATATATCCATTTCTTCCTATTTTTAGAGCAAGCGTTCCAGGACTACCCCGGTGCAACTTAAGGTGTCCCATATCCCTTAGTTCTCTCTCACGGTCTCCCCAGCGCGGCTTCTGAGCTGCTGCACCGAGTCCCCTGGCCCCTCCTGACCACAATTAATTTTCCCTCCGACACTAGGGGCATGGAAAAATTGCATGTGATGTTAGTGTTACCATGGGGTAAAGCTACTCTAGTACAGTGTGATCACAAGTTAAACCCTAAGGAATGAGAAATTACCATGCTGGACCGATTTTTCCAGTTGTAAAATCACAAGGAATTCCAAATGTTGCGAAGTCTGCATATAATCAGGTGGTAAATCAGCCCTAGTACTGTGTGATCGCATGTTAAACCCTAAGGAATGGGAAATTACCATGCAGGGCCGACTTTTCCTGGCTCTAAAATCACATGGAATTCCCAAGTCCAGGGGGTTTAGCCTATAAGCAGGCGTGATAAGCAGGTGGTAAATGTGTGCAGGGACCTCTCATGGGGCATGAGGTAAAGGAGTGGGCTGGGGGAGTGGGCTATAGGCGAAATAAGGAAAAGGTGTTTTCTGTCAGAAATAAAAGCGAAAAGTGAAGTTTGGCAAAGGTTCATGCAATTTTACAGTAAAGAATTACCCTCATGGAAAACCGGGGGTGGAAAAACCGAGATTTGCTTTATTAATAATCCCCCTAAATTTACCCTACGGCCTGACCTTAGTAGACAGCATGCACATTCACATCCTTTGTTTTTCATATATTCTGCACATTTTTAACTGCTCAGTTCCAAACCTGTTTAAATATAAATTGAAAAAGCAAACATTAGACCCAAAGTCAAGAGCTCTGAAGCTATAAGGGAAATTTAAAAAAAATCTGACAGAATTAGAGCAAGGAGAGTGAACAGGCCTGTGATGGTGCAAGGGGAATTATTTTACACATGTAGAATAGCCAGGTTTCTTGAATCATTTCATAAAGCAGGTGGCATTTCTGATTGAGGAGGTGACATTTAATGGAGTTTGACACCATCCAAATCCAAATTCGACAATCGTCACAGCCAAGTCTGACTATCAATGGATGCAGGATTTAACAAGTACTTGATCAGTAATTTTCAAACTGAAGCATCTGGGTTGCAACCTTCAGTAGATAAGGGATTTGACTGTGGAACTTAAATTTGACAATCATAAAATGTAGACAATCATGTGTAGAATTAGACACCCAATGGATATGTGATCTGACAATCAGTGGATCTGAGCATGAACCAATAACAGACCTAGGATTTTACAACACGGAAATGTGAGTTAGGCAATAGCATTATGCAAACTTAAAGCCTTGCAGCAATTCTTAAAGCTGCAAATTCTAAAGGTCTATAGCAGATATTTAATCGATAAGCATGTGGCCAGTCAGATGACCACAGAAAAAGCCCATGAGAGCTAAGAAGCCGTTGCTGTTTGCCCCCATTATGTCGGATTTGCAAGACTGGAGTATGCCTGGACACCCAATTGAACTGTTGGAACTTTCGATCCTGCACCCTTCGGAACATTTATACGTCCCCACTGTGGTATTCTCTACTTTGAACTGTATGCGGTTTTGGACTTTGTTGATCCCCCTCCTCCACCGGTCGTTCAAGATGGCGGATGAGACGAAGCTTGGCCTCGGATATGGGGAAGGGCGATGGTGGTACCAGCAATCAACATCTCTGCGCTCCTGTTCTGCCGACTTATGGGACATTGTGTGTAAGGGACTTCCCTTAATTATAGATTTCAGTACATGTGATCGTAGGGGTCAGGGTTGAGATCCTTGTCTGGGCTTATCGAGGTGAAATTATGGTTGACGGGATAGCTTCACTGTCCTAACGGATTCGGGGGCAGGGTTGGCTAGGTTGGGGGAAGGAGACCGGGAGTCCGTAGTATTATGCCCTCCTCCGATTTCCCCTTTCGATTGGGGCTTTCTTACCTTTTTCTCTTTCCCTTTCTTCTATATTTCGGGCTTTGGTTGCTGGGCAACAGGCACGCTGCGTGGGGGGTGGCCGTAGTCATTTGCAGGGGTGCAGGGTGGGGGGGTGGGGGTATTTCGCTTTTGTCTTTGTTCTATGGCCTCTTTTTCTTCTTCTCTTCTCTTGCCTTTCTTTCCTTTCTTTTCCGGGTTAGTGTAGTGGGTTCGGCTTTCTCTGCAACCTCATCTCTACACCTGTGCCTAGACCTCTCCGGGGCCTGGGCGCTGGGGGGCGGACAACAATGACAGTGTTGATATTAATAATGTGCTGTTTATCCTGATGTTGCATGTTTAAACGCCGTTGATTGCTAGGGTAGCGAACTTGGTATGGACGCATCGTTTTCCTGTTCGCCCTCATTCCCATGGTCCGAGACACTATATGATATCTGATCCTTTCTATTTTATATTGAAAATGAAAACCTCCTATCCTGTTTCGCATCGAACTGCACTCTCAACCATTGTACTTGGCAATCTGAGCTACTATGATCCCCAGGGACAATTGCTTTGAAACTGAATGTGATACTATACTGAACTGCTTAGTGGCCAGCCCTGGGGGTTGTAGCCCCGGTTTTGTATATGTGTGCAAATGTTAAATAAAGGTTTTCAACAAAAAAAACAAAAAAAAAGAAGCCGTTGCTCATGAGCAGATTATGCTCCAAACCTCCTTGCATTTATACCTGCTCCAAGGTGAACCCAAAGTGCCAAACAGGGAAGTTACACTGTTTAAAAAGAATCTCAGAAAGAAACAGAAAGCTAGGGGATCCCCAAGGTCATCCATGTACTTTTGTAAACATGTATGCAGGAAACACTTCACAGTACTGTCTCAGGGATTCTGCTCCTACACAGAACTGTGCATAGAGACTTGGAACCTCAGTAGGTTAGGGTGTACCAAACTCACCTTAGTATCCAAAATCCCCTACCAGGCTAGCAATCGGTGTCTCCTTGGTTCTTCCATATCCCCAATGATTAGACAACCGAGAACATGAACTTAGAATACCTCAGGTAACGTGGAAGACACAAAGACGTTATACTATCATACCAGTCCAAAACGAGGAGTAAATGAAGACACGTGCAAGTTTGAAATATTTATTTCTAATGCCGTGTTCTCAGGCGCAGTATCTTAGCAAATACAAGCAGACATATTATAAGCAACAAGGTTATCAGCATAGTTACTATTCCATAAAATACAAAGGGTGAAAGCATGTTAAAATGCTAAAGGGAAGAAGGCTAAATTGCACCTCAGTCTTACCCTCCCTTGCTAGTATATTATATTATATCTACAGACGGTCTCTTTGGGTTTACAAGGGCGGCCCCATACCTCTGGTCCTAGTAGAAAGGTATCACACCATTTTCTACACCAGCTCTCTGCATGCGTATGTTCTCTAAGTGCCTGTGCATGCTCTGCGCAGTACATTATTAAACGCGCCAAAATCAGAGGTGGCCACAGCTGCATATGTGTTATGTCTAGGACGTGCGCTGATCAGACCGAACAACAACCACTGTGTTGAAATAACCTTGAAGGCCTCGGCACTCACTATTCAGACATAGCTTACCAAGCAAAGCTGATACTATAGGAAAACATATTATTCTCGAGTGAAGCAAACTATTCTGCGAGACTCTAAACAATTATAATATTGTATACCGTGTGCAAAAGCAGCAGAAAGTAAAAATGGCGTTTAAACTCCTAATAAGCTCATGCTAGCCTAACACAGTGTAAAGGCAAAGCCCATCTCCATGACAGTACAGGATTTTCAAGAAAGGATGGTTCAGACTGTTATAGGGGAGAATATTGGTTCTACCAATATTACCTCAGCTGAAAGCAAACTACCTCAGGAGATAAACCTTAGCTAAAACATGAAGTGCCCAAATGTATAAGCCAATTTTGTTGGACAGAGGCAATTGAGTAAGGACAATTAAAGGATGCTGTACTTTATAGCTAGGGATTCATTTTGCAGCCAATTAGTCACAGATGTGATCAACAAATTAACATCAAACAGAGAAGTGTACTATGCAAGTTTCAAACAAGAAAATTCTTAAGGAGCCTGCAAACTGTTGCATGTCTGAATATCATACACATAAATAATGGCTGATGTAAATATTGTGTCCTAAATATTATTTCCAAACTTATCATCCCACTGGGTGTAGATATTCTATTATTAATGTCATTATTTTTGTAAACGATATTTAGGACACAACATTTACATCAGATGTACAATATTCTTGTACAGGGAAATATATTTTATTGATTCCACTGAAGTCAAACAATATAACAAGCACTGGCAAACCAATGGGTTTGGGGTTGGCCACTAGCCTTTTGACAATCAGTTTTTTGTTTAGTCATGGTTTTTGCAAAACATTATGTTTGGAAAACTGCTGGGCCCTCATTAAATCTAAAAAAAATATTAGCTAAAAGCATAAGTGTTTTTCTAGTCTCAAATAAGGTACATATTACCATGGTACACCTGGCACTGACGGGAACTACCTTGTGTGGATGTGCTCCTTGTGAAAGGGCAAAACCAAATGGGAAAATGGACGGAGTGTTGAACATTGCAAGCACCCACCCCAGTCAACTGATCTGGGTTTAATCATCATCATACTTTAGCTCACTCCGCCACCCCAGTTCAGACATGGCCATATGCAAATTAGTCTGACCCAGTGCCTCGTGGGAAAAGTCCAGCCTGAACTGCCAAGCCATGTCTTCGCTGGACCGGAAACAAGCATCCTGGGACCGGTTTCGGGTTCATAACCCTCATCAGCAAGGATATCTTGAATCCTGTGGCAAAGTGAGCAGGGACCCACGTCTGGGCATACCCTGCCTACTTAGGGCGAACAAAGCAAAACCAAGGGGATGATGGACAGAGTGTAGAACATTGCAAGCACTGACACCCAGTCAACTGATCTGGGTTTAATCCATCATCATTCTTTAGCCCCAGTTCAGACATGGCCATATGCAAATCAGTCTGACCCTGTGCCTCATAGGAACAGTCCAGCCTGAACTGCCAAGCCATGCTGCCCTTTGTGAAAGGGTAGCATACCACAACTCAAGTCAGCTGATGTGGTCTAACATTGCCCCTTGATGCATGCTGGAGTGAAAGAAATATGTGACTGATACAATCACAGACTAATGGATGAAGTCTGTCTGAAACCCCTATATGTAACTATGCTATACATACTTTTAGTAAAATCAAAATGTCTTGGCTAACACAGACCTAAACAAAAAGCCATCGATCTGGCATTGGCTGCTAGCCTCGCCTTTGAGAAACAAGTCAAGACAAAAGGGAAAGAAGGGAAAAAAAGAAAGGGATGAAGGCAAACAAAGAAGAAAGATAGACAAAAAAGAAGGTAGCAGGAGAAAAAGGAAGGCAAAAGGAAGGAAGGGAGCGAGGTAAAAGGGGAAGGAAGGCAAAAAGGAGGAAATGAGGGGAGGCAAAAAGAAAGAAGAAAAAATAAAAATGAAAGAAAGTAAGAAAGAATGTAGAAAGAAAAAAGGTAAGAAAGAAAAATGGAAAGACAGAAAAAAGGAAGAAAGAAGGAAAGAGGGCTAAAAGGAACGAAGGAAAGGCAAAAGGAAAGAAGGCAAAAAAAAGCAAAAAGGAAAGAAGGAAAGACGGTAAGGATAAAGGAAGAAAGACAAGAGAAAAGGAAAGAAGGCAAGAAAGAAAGAGGGCCCGAAAGAATGAAAAAATAAAGGCAACGAAAGAAAGAAGAAAAGAAGCCAACAAAGAAAGAATGAAAAAATAAAGAATGAAAGCAAAAAGGCAAACAAGAAAATAACATGATAAGAAGACAAAAAGAAAGAACAAAAGAAAGAAGGCCAAAGGAAAAGGAAGTAAAAAGGCAAAATAGAAGGAATTAAGGTAAAAAAGAAAGAAAGGCAAAAAGAAGAAGTAAGAAGGGAAGAAGGCACAAAGAAAGAAAAAGAAAATACGGCAAGAAATAAAGATGCAAGAAAGGAAAGACAAAAGGAAAGAAAAAAGAAAAAAGCACAGAAAGCGCAAAAAAAGGAAAGAACAAAAGGCAAAAATGAAGAAAAGAAAGAATGAAAGAAAGAAAAATGAAAAGGAAAGAAGAAATAAAGGGGAAAAAAGTATGAGAG
Source organism: Lissotriton vulgaris (assembly GCF_964263255.1). Taxonomy (NCBI): domain Eukaryota; kingdom Metazoa; phylum Chordata; class Amphibia; order Caudata; family Salamandridae; genus Lissotriton; species Lissotriton vulgaris. The sequence goes on from NW_028241331.1 coordinate 353,825, forward strand.
AAAGAAAGAAGGGAAGAAAAAAGAAAAGGGAAAGAATGCAAAAAAGAAAAGAAAAAAGAAAGAGAAAATAATGTAAGAAGGCAAAAAATAAAAGAAGAAAGAAAAATAAGGGAAAAATAAAGAAAGGAGGAACGAAAGAAAGAAAAAAGAAAAAAGAAGGAATGAGAGAAGGAAAAATAAGAAAAGAAGGAAAGAAAGACAGAAAAGGGGGAAATAGAAGGCAGAATAGAAAAAAAGGAAACTGGGGGAAAGGAAGTAGAAAAAAAGGAAAGAAAGACAGAAGGAAGGGTGTTGACAGTATAAAATATTGGATACTAGTTCGAAATTACACCCTACCTATGTTCAAATGAAACTGTTACAAGTGTGCTGCAAGATTTCGAAAGCGTCATTGGCGAAACCGAGTTAGGAACACAATATGGCATGATGAGAAATAGCAGTAGTCCACTTCAAAACAAATTTACAACAGTATTGGAAGGAGACAGGAACTAATAAAGCTGGACTGTGCCCCGTGCTCACTTCAAATGTGTCCGAATGTCACATCTAGCATTACTGTCACTAAAAGGAATTAAATGACGCTGTTTGTAGATGTGCTCATTGGTAAAGAGCAAAATGCAGTCACCCAGAGTGGCGTTAACCAGAGACATAAGAAGGCTGACCCATTGCTCTTTGCTGTATACTTTAGTGGGAGGAAGCAAAAGGGGACTGACACAGCAACAGACCAATGAGTGAAGAGAGTTGGCTGAAAGTAAGTATATTATTCATATAATGTTAGTAAAATTAAAAGGTCTGGGCTAACGCCAGACCCAAAAAGACAGTAAATAAACATATACAATTTCAACAATGCTCATGAAACAACAGTTAATGCATAAAACACAAGATTAAGAAAGTAATTAATAATAAAAAAAGTTAACACATGCTTTGCTGTCTTCCAGGCAGTGCCTCGGCACAATATATTGTTGGTAAGTCTGTACGATATGAAAATGTCATGGCATGATGCAATACCCTAAACAGCAATTGCTAATCCTTTAATGGCTGCAGGACCAGTAAGGATTAATTACTTACCTGTCTCTTCCAGGGGTATCATCATCAAAGTCATAACCACTAGAATATTTCCGCCCATGCGCGGGCCCCGGAAACACAATCATATATGAGAAAACATATGTTCATCTCCATATATATATATATACATTAAAAAGTAAATGCAGCCTTCCATACACTAAGAGCTGAATAATGCTGTAAGGACTTCCCTTGTATACTATAAACAAGACATAAATAATCAGGGAAAAAACAAACAGCAAAGTATGTTACAAACCTGTTTTAATGCTTAGCACTTAGCATAATCCTGCAAAGAGGACTGAAAGCATTGAAAGCTCACAGGCTGCATTGTAGAAACATAGCATAGAATAGCTGAAAAGCTAACCCTTAGCCACATAGGAATAAACTGGCACCTGCCTTTAAGGCAGCCATAACCCCTGGCTTATCATCATGCCTCAGGGGTGACAGTTAGGTCAGTTGTTCTTTGCGGTGACTCAACGGCCATGGCATAAAGAGTTGACATTTGAAGCGTTCCTTTGCCCGGGGAGGCGGGTGGGTTGCTTATGACTTTGATGAGGATACCCCTGGAAGAGAACTAGGATTACAGGTACGTAACTATTCCTTCTCTTCCAGGGGATCCTCATCAATAGTCATAAGCACTAGAATAAAATAGCAAGCCTCATCCCTACCACCTGCGGGCAAACAGAAAAGGAACTACTAATAAAGCTTAGATGAACAAACTTAAAAACATAGATATCTTATTATCTGAACAGATTCCTCAAGGAGGCTTGACCTACTTGGGTATCCGCTCTGGAGTCGGAGTCGAGACAGTAATGTCTTGTGAAAGTATGTACCGATCTCCCGGTTGCTGCCTTGCAAATCTCCACCATTGGCACGTCATGCAAGAAAGCCACTGTAGCCGCTTTCCCCCTAGTGGAATGCACTCTAGGAGACAACAATAGGGGTTTGTTTGCCAACTGGTATACCAATCTAATGCAGGACACTATCCATCTCGAAAAGGATCGTTTGGAAGGTGGAAAGCCCATCCTCATGGCACCATAATTTAAAAACAACTGGTCTGATTTCCTTATGGCCCACGTTCCCTCCAAATAGAACTTGAGCACCCTTTTAAGGTCTAAGGAGTGGAGTGACCTTTCCGCAGGAGTGGCAGTATTGGGAAAGAAGGAAGGGAGAGAAATCGCTTGGTTAAAAAGAAAATCAGAACAATATTTATATACGGATACCATGGCACTCGGAAGTGATTTATATTCTCTATATTTAATCAAAACAAGATATTCTGTGTGTTTACCCAAATATCACTAGCAACAGACAAGTTTATGTTCTCAAAAATCGAATGAGTTTTAATTCAAAAATATTTTTGAAACATAGTAATTCACAAAGAAAAGATTTTTTTAAAACACACATGTACAATTTCAAAAAGAATTCAGAAACATGGACCAAAAGAGAGCATGTATCCCCTAATTAGAGAACTGGTCATAAGACTAAGAATAGTAGTTATGTCCTCTTCATCCTGGTCCACGATAGACAACAGCCGACACGAGTTTCGTCACGTCAAGTGACTTTCTCAAAGCTTTCTCCCCAATTACAAGGGGTATTGGATACGATAGCGATGCTTAGAGTTTTGCAAGAAAATCAAACGGCTTAAGTAGTAACCAAGAATTTTATAATAATATGTTGGGATCCTCCCAATATATCAAGAAGATGCCTGCATTACACGATCCAGTATGTTTCACACCAGAAAATTATTTTAGTTAGCACATTGATCGTAAGGTAAATGGATACGAAGTAGACCCAAAATTCAAAGGATATTCCAGTGTGTCGTCATGTTTACTGTTTTATGTGGGTTTTCCATACATGTGGAGAAGGTAATTTTTTATAAAACAATTTCCGACGTGTGGAGAGACAAAAAATGGCTATGATAGGCCTTGTGTGTTTCCGTTCGGCGTAAGAACAGCATGGACTCCCCAATCAACGTCCAACGAGAAAATCAGAAACAACCTTTGGCAAAAAAGAAGGGTGAGTTCTCAATACCACCCTGTTGTGGTGAAATAAAGTATATGGTTCCTTGGCACATAGCGCTTGGATCTCACTTACTCTGCGCACTGATGTTATTGCCACAAGAAAAGCAGCCTTTCATTTTACGTTTTGCAGAGTGTCTTTGTGAATGGGCTCAAAGGGGGGGCCATCAATCTGAAAAGGACTAAATTCAACTCCCAAGGAGAAGAAGGAGGTCGAACAGGGGGGATTCATTTTCTTCAAACCCTGTAGGAAATCCTTGACCACCTGCAGTTGGAAAAAGGAAGGCTGGTGGGGAGACCTTCTGTAGGCTGTGATGGCCGCCAAGTGCACCCTGATCGATGAGTACTTCAAACCTGACTTGGCCAAGTAAAGTAAGTAAGGAAGAATCACCTCTTCCTGCCCAGTTGTAGGGTTAAAATGGTTACGTGCACACCACAAGTAGAATCGCTTCCACTTAAAAGCGTACAACGCCCTCATGGAGGGTCTCTTTGCCTCTTTTAAGATGTGCATACAGTCCTGAGGCAGATTCAAGTGTCCGTATTGCATGACCTCAGAAGCCAAGCTGCCAAGTTCAGTGGGGGAAGGCTGGGATGGAGAATCTTCCCGTCCATCTTGGTCAGAAGGTCCGATCTGTAAGGCAGCCTCTTGTGGGGGCATACTGACATCTTAGGTCTGGATACCACCACTGGCGAGGCCAGTCTGGAGCTATCAAGATCATGGTCATGTTGGATCGGATGAGCTTGGATACCACCTTCGGGATGAGAGGCAGGGGAGGAAAGGGTTATGCAAATTGTCCGGACCAGTCCATCAAAAGCGCATTCCCTCTCGTCCCTGGCTGGTAGAACCAGGACGCGAAGGCGTGGCATTTTTTGTTTTGGTCGTCTGCAAACAAATCTATTGAAGGTTGACCCCACTGATGAAAAATGTCTGCCACCACCTCGTCGTTTAGCACCCAGTCTGGCTGATTGCGTCTGCTTGCACATTTTGCTCCCCTGGGAGGTGCACTGCTGTGATGGAGAGACCTCGGGCTAGAAGCCAGTGCCAAATCGCTTGGGATTCCAGGGAGAGTGGGCGAGAGCGTGTACCACCCTGTTTGTTGAGGTAATACATGGTGGTCGTGTTGTCTGTTGAATCAGAATGGAGTTGGATTTGATCGAAGGCTGAAAAGCTTTTAGAGCTAGATTAACTGCTCGTAACTCTAAAACAATTTTATGACTGGACCACTTCTTGTTGGACCACCGGCCCTGCATCTGTAGGCAATGCATGTGCGCCCCCCATCCTTGCAGGGATGCATCCGTGATCAAAGACTGTGCGGAACTGGTTGATGGAAGGGGACCCCCACCAAGAGGTTCTTCGGTCGAGTCCACCAAAGAATGGATGACTTTGCTGCTTGGCAGAACACAATCTGGTCTTCCCAGTGGCCTGACGCCAGATCCCATTGGTCCTCCAGGTCCTGTTGCAGAGGCCTCATCCTCAACCTGCACTGGGAATGAGAAAGATGCAAGAAGCCATCGACCCCACTAGAGTTGCTACCTGCCGGACCGTTGGCTGTGCGGCATGGAGGGGAGAATCGCATTTCTGCTTCATTGATAAAAGTCTCTCCTCCATAGGAAACGCTCTTTCTATGTTTGAATTCAGAGTGGTGTCCAAATAATGGATCATCTGAGTAGGCTGGTGAACTGATTTTTTTCATGTTCACATGAAGGCCCACCCGGCGAAGCAGGCTCAAACAAACTTGAAAGTCGTTCCTTACCACAGCCAATCGTCTAAGTATGGGTAAACAAATAGACCCTTTTGATGCAGAGCTGCCACCTCCACTGCCATTCACTTGGTAAAGACTCGTGGAGCAGATTTCAGCCCGAAGGGCAAGACCTTGAACTGGTAATGTTTCTTGCCGATCACGAATCGCAGGTACTTGTGATGACGTGGAACGATTGGTATGTGGAAGTACACTTCTTGGAGATCCATCGAACACATCTAATCTCCTAATGTAGATGTGGACATATTTGATGAAGCGCCAACATGCAAAACTTCTCTTTCAAGTTGACTTTGTTCAGTAATCGAAGGTCCAGGATAGGTCTGAATTTGTGCTCTTGATCTCTTTTCGGCACCAGGAAGTACCTAGAATATACTCCCTTCCCTCGCTGAGCAGGAGGTACCTCTTCTATGGCCTATTTTTGCAGAAGGGTTGACACTTCCTGACGAAGCAACTTTAGCTGGTGAGGACGAGATCTTTTTGGAGGAATGACCTTTGGAGGAACATGAAAACATAGCACGTATCCATTGCACAGTATACTGAGCACCCACCGATCTTTTGTTATGTTGCACCACTCTTTCAGATGATTTGAAACACTTCCTCCCACTGGAGTGGGCAACGATGCTAGAGGGAGCTTGTGTTCATTGCTTCCCTGCTGATCTGGCCGTGTTGGAGGATTGTTGCTGATGACCTCCTCTACCCTTGTTTGATTTTCGGCCTTGGAACTGCGACTTGCTTTGGTACTTGTTTTGAGACCACTGAGGGGTTTAAACCCTCTGTTGGTAGCCCTTGCGCTGGTTGGGCCTGTATTGCAGCTTGAATTATTTTTTCTTTTCCAATGCCACAGCCTTGAGGGTGTCTAACTCAGACTTCATCTTCGCCATCTCCTCATCAGTGTGGGCACCAAACAGAGAGGAGCAAGAGAAGTATAGATTAAGGATCCACTGTTGTGCATCTGGTTAGTGCTGTTAACCTCAACCAGGCAGATCTTCTAGCACAAATCCCATGCGCATAGGAATGTGCCGACAACGTAGCCCCATCCGCTGCTGTGCTAATCACCTGGTTAGCTACCAAGGATCCTTCTTTGATAACTTCCTCAAAGTCTCTTTGGTCCTCTTTCGGAAGCTTTTCCTTGAAATGGTCCAATGAGTCCCATAAGGCCCTGCCATAGCGGCCTAATAAAGCTGCTGCGCTAGACACCTGCAGAGAAGATGCTGCCGATCCGCAAACCTTCCGTCCCCAGGAATCTTGGGATCTACTTTCCTTGTCCGGTGGGACTGATGAAGATGCAGTTACTGCATGCGTTTTTCTTGCCGCCGCAATGATCACATAGTCCGCAGGCGTATCTGATTTCAAGAAAGGAGGGTCTTTCTCTGCTGGCTTATATTTCTTTTGGATTCTCGCCGGCGTAGCCTTAATTAAAGATGGAGTAAGAAAAATTTCCATCACTGGTTCCAAAAGACCAGGTACTAGAGGGAGCAAAGGTCGAGACGCTGATCTCTGATGGAGTGTCTCAAAAATAAGCGTTGTAGTTACTTAAGGAGTCGACATTTCGATGTATTGATGTCGTCAATTGGAGATACCCTTGATTTAGGGCTATCCGAAAGAGTGGGAGAGTAGTCTCTCTTATAAGAACAGGTAGAGGAGGAAGATCATGTAGGGGATCTTCTTCTCTTGTGTCGAGAACCAGAAGGTTTGCGCTCCCGCGACCTGCCTGCGCGCTCCCTACGTCTGGCCGATGGAGACTTATCCACCTCTTGCACCAATCTTTGTAGAGGTGACCTGTGGAGTGAACTGGTGTACTCTTCCCCTCGCCTTGCCATTCCCATAGGGTTTTTACTCCAGTCATGGACTGGAAGAAGCCATCTCGGAGATAAATAAACAGAAGGGGAAACTCCACTATGCTGCGAAGGAGACCTTCGTTGCGACCTATCTGAATGTCGCTCTGGAGATGCCCAGAGTGAGTGCTCTGATGACTGACGCCTCAAAGAGTGATAGGACGAGTGTTGCGACGCTGACTCCATCACTATCCCCACAGAGCCTTCTCCAGACCTCACTGATGCAGGTCTTGACGTCGAGCGTATGACCTGCACCGACAGAGCTCCCCTCGATGCCGAATGTGATCTCCTTCTCAACGTCGACCTTTGGCCAACTGCTAGAGGGTCTGGTCTTGACGTCGGTTGATTCTGAGTCAGCGACGCAGATTCTCTATTCTTTGACGTCGACCGCCTTGTGGACGACGTCGCAGTGCCTCGATGCTGGCGGAAGGCTTCCACTCCTTGACGCCGATCGTTTTCGAGATGACGATGGCGGAGGGCTGCTGTACCTCGACGCCGGACGTCGCCGGGTGGACAACGGCGGAGGGCTTCTGTTAATTGACGCGATCGTCACCGAAACGACGACGGCAGAGGACTTCTGTTCCTCGACGCCGATCCTTGCCGGGTTGACGACGGCGGAGGGCTCCTGCTCCTTAACGCCGATCGATGCCGGGTTGACGATGGCAGTTGGCTTGTAATTCTTGACGCCGATTGTTGCCGGGTTGACGATGGCGGGCATCACGATTCCTCGACGACGATCGTCGCCGGCTTGGTGATGGCGAATGAAGTGATGCACCTGAATATTTCGACGTTCAGTGTTTTTTTTTACGGCGAGCCTGCCGTCGATGGTCTTCTCAAGGACGTATGTCCTACCGGTAGAAGTTTTTTTCAGCGCCGAGCCCGACGCTGAAGAAGAGCCGAGTTGAATCTTGCTTCTGAAAGAAGATCTGACCCCTTGCTCACCGGTGACCTGCCTCTTTAAGATGCTCTATCCCTTTCAGCTAGCCCATAGAGCCGGATTCTTTCTGTCTTTCAAAGTTCTTTGAGACAAAGACTGGCAATGTGGGCAAGTTTTGGGAGCATGATCCTTAGGAAGACAAAGTATACAGACTGCATGAGAGTCTGACCTGGCCTCCTCTTTTCCACAGGAAGGGCAGGGGTCAAAAAGAGATGGCATTTCTCAGTGGAAAAATTGCCAAAATCTGTCAAAAAAAGACAGCACCTTACTTCTAAAGCTGTTAGACGTTTAAGTAAGAAGACATTTTCCAAAAAGCTGGAGATTATTTCTGACTAAAAGTCAGAAAAAGCAGAGCTGTGTAACCAGGGTCCTGACTGAAGGAGCCAGAAAGAACAACTGACCTAACTGTCCCCCCTGAGGCATGATGGGAAGCTAGGGGTCATGGCTTCCTTAAAGCCACGGTGCCAGTTTATTCCTATGTTACTAAGGGTTAGCTTTTCAGCTTTTCTATGCTATGTTTCTACAATGCAGCCTGTGAGCTGTCAACGCTTTCAGTCCTCTTTGCAGGATTATGCTAAGTGCTAAGCATTAAAACAGGTTTCAAACATACTGTGCTGTGTGTTTTTCCCTGACTTTTTGTCTTGTTTATAGTATACAAGGGAAATCCTTACATCATTATTCAGCTCTTAGTGTATGGAAGGTTGCATTTACTTTTTATTGTATAGAAATATATAGTGATCAAGGGACTTTCACGCCCGAAACGCGTCATCTGTTAAGACTTGGCAACAAAGAAATAAAAGGAACATCTTGCTGAATTTGAGTGGTCTGTTCTCCTTCTTCGCCGGCGTTTCCAGGCTGGAGGTGGTTTGGAGAGTTGTTAATTGATATATATATATATATATATATATATATATATATATATATATATATATATATTTTGAGATGTATATATGTTTTCACATATATGATTGCGTTTCCGGGGTCCCGCGCATGGGCGGAAATATTCTAGTGCTTATGACTATTGATGAGGATCTCCTGGAAGAGAAACAGAAGAAATTCATTGCTCATTATTGTGATCCTTCGTAGAAAAGGAAAAAAAGAAAGTTGAAGTTGCTAACACTGAGAGCTGAAAAAGGATTTAACTCCTACTCCAAGAACCAAAACAACCTGCACTTCCAAACAAATCGATAGTTTCGAACTGTTTCAAAGGTCAAGGTATATTTAAAGAAGTTTGTAGTTTGTTACTCCCATCTGAAGGCCGTGGCACAGCACATCAGCTTAGTTAAGTTTAAATACTAACAGAGTATAACCCAGAGTGGAGGCAGTTAAGTAGCAATTTTTAGGTCTCGCCTGAGGCTGCACATGAGCTGTTGTTTTCGAGACATTCAATTTACATATAGGGGGGCTGGGAGTCTGATAATTGCTTACCATTGGCTGGATTCATCGCCACTCTCATTTCCTTGCTTCTCTTCATCAGAACATTCTGGCTTCACTTCCTCTTTGGGTGTTTGTTCCTTCTCTGGAGCACGGCTGAAGTACTACTTCTTTGCCTATTATTTGCCCTTCCACTGGTTGTGCTTTCGGAGTTACTTTTTCTTTTCCCTGCACCCGCACTTCCCGGGTCGTTGTTTTAGAGTAAAACTCATCCACCATTAAATAAGAACACAGTGTACCTTTAAGCAATGGCCTCATTAAAAACACAAGGGGAACTGTAGGCCATTATTTTGGAAAACGAAACACTCTAAATACCAATATTCGCACGCTACACAGACTGACACACACACCTCCCAGTGTGCCAAAAACTCCCGCCTAGCAGTCATGCTCTACAGAGATCACTCCCAAAGACATCAGAGTAGCAGTCTTACACTACTTTAAAACCTGACACAACCCTTACAGAATAGTAGTCTCACGGTACAGTACCCTAAACCACTCAGAGTAGCAGTCCCACACTACTAGCAGCACTCTGATATCCCTCACAGACTAGCACTCAGACACTACCAGAAACACTTGCACACATTTCACAAGTTACAAGTGTGCCTTTATTGATTGCTTGTGGTTGTGTATATGGTATCTTGGATGGTCGAGTGGGTGAAGACGAGAAGTAGACGGGGATAGAAGATGGACAGATGGATATGTGAGTGCATGGATGGAAGCATGTAGACATTACTCAGTCTTACAATAAACCTATTTGCTTTGCCACTGCCTGTTTTTACAAGCTAAGCACATGTCTCATATCAAAGTGCTTTGGCCTCTACTACCACAAGGCGAGGCTAATCTATAGTGGGTGCGCAAAGGAACGCCTTTGAGTCACGGACCAGATCACACGACGTCACTATAAACAATCCAGGACACTATAGCAGAGCTCAGACCATTATCATGAGCAGCAGCGCTCGGAGAGAGACAAAGGAGAGTTGTCCACCACAAGAGCTGCTCCAGCCTCGCCTTCTGTTCACAGTGAAGTAAGCAATGTGACCAAATACTTATAGGCCTTTATCAAAACACCAGAAGGAGGATTTCTTTTGGGGTGGGGAGGCATCAGCAGACCACGGGTCGGTCTACCCCCTGGGCATAGAGGTTGGTGCAGCCATGAGCTGCCATTTTGTGTTCGGGCTACCAATGCAGCCCAAAGTACAATTACTTACCCGTTGGGCTCTCTGTCACCATTTTAGGTTCAGGTGACCTGGTGGCTGGTGACAGGGAACTTTTATGTGTTTTTGTCCTGTGAGGTAGTTTGAGTGGTTGATTGGCTTTATCGTGAATCATTAGGTATACTCACTGTGCAATCATGTCTGGCATTGAGGAAAAAGGTGAGCCGGTGCTGTAGTTGTTGAAGGAAGCCGGCCTCCTTGACCTGGTGGTCAGAGATGAAGCAGCAGTGTCAGCCGCCCACCCAGCACGGCAGGCATCGGATCGTGTGGCCACGGTGGTGGTGTTCCCCACCATGAAAATGGAGGGCGGAGGTGGCGTCTCCGGTGCAGGTTGGTTCGAGGGGTCGCTGTGTGTCCAGATGAGCAGCCTCTTGTTGAGCGGTACGGGGTAGGGGGCAGCAATGCCCATTAAGGCTGTAGTGCTGTTGGGGGTGGGCAAGGGCGAGGCGAAGGGCAGGGCAGAAGCGTGACGCGGCGTGAATGCTGCACTGCAGCAGAAGCAAAATGCCCCACAATATATGGACATTATGGCCACTTCAGCCATTTCACAGGTGTATGGGGCCGCAGGATTAAGTCATTCAGGGAAGCTGACAATGGTCTTATGAGCTGCGTGCACGGGGCAATCAGATTGATGGGAGAGGCCAGACATGAAGCGCTCATCATTTTTGGCGTTGCTCCTGGAGGTAGAATGGAAAAAGGAGGCAACAGGGGAACCACAAAAGGGGAAAGGGTACCCATCACTGTGGTTGATGTCGACAGGGGCTTGGAACATGTGGAGAGCGGAGGGGAGATAGAGGAGTTGGGTGGGAGGGAGGACATGCTGGGGAGTGCAGAAATGAGGCAGATTCTTAAGCAAGATTTATATGGAGAGGCCTCCAACAAAGTGGGGCTATCACGGGAGAGGTTAGGCAATGAGGGGAGAGTTATGGTGTTTCAGCTAAACAAGTACATAAGACAAGGAGGGGATGTGCGGAGGGCCTAGCTGGAGGCGCAGATAGGTGGGGAGACAGAGGGTTCTGGGGGGTGGGAAGACAGGGAGATATTGCGGGCTTGGTTTAGCAGAAGGAATTGGATCAGGATGGACTGCACGGAGGGACAAGGCAGGTGGGGGAGGACTACGATGGGACATCTGCCCTGATTGTGGCAATGTTAAAATGGAGTGGGGAGGAGGATGAAGCTGTTGAGGAGGCTATGGGAGGGGAGTACCCCAGGTGTGAGGGCTTTGCAGAGGAGTGGGAGGTGTCATAAGGGATCTCTGAGACGGGGTTGTGGAGGGTTAGGGGACTGGTAAAGGTGGAGGCGCGTCCGTGGCAGGCTAAGGACCACAGCACACTAGTCCTGTCTTCTTTATTACAGGGTCAGCAGCAACGCAACTATCTGGACACGGCAGAGCTGGGTGCGACTCACATACACCGCGGAGAAGAGATGGTTGGGCCCGCGTGATTCGCCGGACGTTGTCGAGGGATCTCTACAAGGTAGACGCAAGGAGGTCTAGGACAACCCTGGTCTGTCCCCCCTCCCCTCCCCAGTTGGTAAGTCTAGAACGGCCTCTGGCGATCATAGAGTGGCAGTCAAGGGTGTATCGCTAGTACAGTGGCATGGTGTTGTTATTTCAGCCCTCCTGGAAGTTGTACGTCAGCCTACTAAGCCCAGGGCACTATTGGTTTGCCAGCAGGATGCAGGTGCGGGCCCCAGTTGGACAATTTGGTGGTCCCGATAGGGGCCACATCATTGGATTACTGTGCTGAAAGCCTTGAGGAAGGTGAGGTGCGGGATGAGGATCCCAGAAGCAGGGAAGGGGGGTTACACTAATGCTATGTCCAGTGTGTTTTAGGCACAAGCAGAGCAGACAACTGGGACTTTGGAGGTGCAGAGGCCCCTGTCGAGGTGGCAAGCACCATTCGGGGCACCGTTCTTCGAGGCAGGAAAAGCCCTTGCCATTTCTATGTGGTCTATAATGGTATCCACAGGAGAGGATGCCAGGGGGACGCAGGGTGGGGCAGGGTTGCACCTGCGTTAGGGTAAATATGTCACAGATATGTGTGTGGGCACTGATGAAAAGCAGATGGTTCGCAAGAGACACAAAGAGGGTGGAAGGGAAGGGAGCGGTGAGCCAGAGAAGAAAGAATCCCTGGATAGCAGAGACCTTACGTTAAAGAGGTTAGCTTACAAGGAAAGTACTAAGCCTCTGGGAGCGCATTTAATGTTAGCCACAAACAAACGGATATGGGAAGGAGAGTATGTTCAAATGCTCAAATTGCTGCATAGGGAGGTGCACTCCCAGGAAGATTCAAAGTAGGAGGAATACAAGCTAGCCAAGTGCCCTAAAGTACCCCAGACAGCTGAAAATTGCAGGTGTCCGGATTTCTTGATCATACGCTTGGGTAAAAACGACCTGGTACAGAAGAAGGTTGTTTTAATGAGGACCATGAAAAAGGATTTGATGGAAATGAAGTAGTATTGGTCCAGTTGCTTTGTCTTTTAAACATAGATCATCCCGAGGAGATCTTGGAGGGGGACAAAACCCACTGCCATTGACAGAGCAGGCAGAAAAGTAAATTGGGAAATGGCTTGTTTCTGCAGAGAGGCTGGCCTGGGTAGAACTTGCCATTCTGATGTCGATTTTTTTCGAGGTGAAGGGGTGCACTTGTAGCGTGCTGGCATAGATTTGTATTTGTTGAAATTGAGGAAAGTTTTGTCTGGAATTCTGAATATCGGAAGATGAAGCTTCTACACAGGGGCCAGTGAGGGGGAGGGAGAGAAAAAATTAGGGGACTCCCTTTTTTCTGGGTGGCGTTGTCTCAGAAGTTTTTCAGGACTTGTCAGTAGTTTGGTTGGCGTTACCAGTTGGGGAACCAGGTCCAAAGGGAGGGTAGGCCGGTAGTTCAAGGTTCATTTTAGTGTGTTTGGTTGTTTAAGGGTTCAGACATGCAGTCATAGGCTGTGAAGGGAAATATAACGTTTTAAATGTTAAGATGCACTACAGTTAAAGGCGATATCTGCAGGGTGGGCTTGTATTGGGGGGGCTGTAGGGGACATTGGTTAGTTACATTAGATGTCTAGCGAGATTACGTTTTGTAAGGCGGTCTGCTAGGAAAAATGTGTGATGTCCACCTGTTTCACTAAAGCAGCCTATTCCACACAACAAAGAAAGTGGTCATTCATATGTGCTGCACCCCTATCTCCCAACTAAGAACTAGAGCACAAACAGGTCACCGATGACCAGATCTAGGTGGGAAGATGGGATTATAACAGAAGCTCTAAGGTCCAAAGTAGGCAGCCTAGCCACAAAAACACATCTTCTCGCGGATAAAAGCAGCTGTAATCCCTGTAGTGGTAACAAGGGCCACGTCCAAGAGGCAGAAAATGGTGGCCCAAATGTGCAACTGAAAGTATAAGACATTCCACATGGTCTTCTTGGATGAAAAGCCGATATCTGGAGAAGAGATTATCTCAGGGCATTACATCTTGGATTTGGACGACAGAGAGTACCAAAGGGGATAGAGTACCAACTGGGTATGGAAGAATAGCATACTTATTGGGGGGACAAGTAAAGGTAGCAGGAAGGATAGAGTATCTGGGGGAGAGGGGAGACAGAGTATATCTAAGGGTAAAGAAGAAGACAAAGTACATGTGGAGTGTAGGGAAGGAAAAGAGTACCTAATAACATGGAGCCTGTATTACCTATGGGGAGGATAGCATACGTATAGTACCTATGAGAGACAGAGAGTATTCAATGCTAAAAAGGACAAGTTACCTATGGGGTACGGATAATGGAAAGAATAGAGCAACTTTGGGGGTTTGAGAGTACTTAACAGTAATTTGAGTGATAGCGTGCTTTTAGGGTTGGGTAAAGAGAGAGTCTAAGGTAAGAGGATAGAGGATGTTGAAAGGCAATTGGAAGGCCTGGATGCCAGTGGGGTATAGGAAGGACAGAGATTGTGGAAGGGTTATGAGGAAATAGATTACTTATGGGGTGTAGGGAGAACAGACAGTGTCTACGTCTAACAATTGTGTAGAATAGAGACTGGGAGGAGTATGAGAAGTTGAGTAAATGCACAGAGAACACAAGCATTGGAAATGCAATAGGTCTCGCATCAATAGAGTTAGTGCTTTTAGAATTGTTTATGGTTTTTTTTGTAAATCTTTACCATTTTTGTTTCCTGTAGCCAATGCTAAAGAATTACAAATAAAAAAAGCCATAAACATTTCTAAAAGCTCTAACTGAAATGGTCTGAGACCTATTGCACTGTGTGAGGGTGAGGGTTGAGGGTGAGTGAGGGTGAGGGTGAGGGTGGGTGAGGGTGAGTGAGGGTGAGGGGTTGAGGGTGAGTGAGGGTGAGTGAGGGTGAGGGGTTGAGGGTGAGTGAGAGTGAGGGTGAGTGAGGGTGAGGGTGAGTGAGGGTGAGGGGTTGAGGTTGAGGGTGAGGGGTTGAGGGTGAGTGAGGGTGAGGGTGAGTGAGGGGTTGAGGGTGAGTGAGGGTGAGGGTGAGTTAGGGTGAGGGGTTGAGGGTGAGTGAGGGTGAGAGTGAGGGGTTGAGGGTGAGTGAGGGTGAGTGAGGGTGAGGGGTTGAGGGTGAGTGAGGGTGAGGGGTTGAGGGTGAGTGAGGGTGAGTGAGGGTGAGGGTGAGTGATGGTGAGGGTGAGTGAGGGTGAGGGTGAGTGAGGGGTTGAGGGTGAGTGAGGGTGATTGAGGGTGAGGGGTTGAGGGTGAGTGAGGGTGAGGGTGAGTGAGGGTGAGGTGTTGAGGGTGAGGGGCTGAGGGTGAGTGAGGGTGAGGTGTTGAGGGTGAGTGAGGGTGAGGTGTTGAGGATGAGTGAGGGTGAGGGGTTGAGGGTGAGTGAGGATGAGTGAGAGTGAGGGTGAGTGAGGGTTGAGGGTGAGGTGTTGAGGGTGAGTGAGGGTGAAGGGTTGAGGGTGAGTGAGGGTGAGGTGTTGAGGGTGAGTGAGGGTGAGGGTGGGTGAGCATTAGTGAGTGAGGGTGAGTGAGTTGTTGAGGGTGAGGTGTTGAGGGTGAGTGAGGTTGAGGGTGAGTGAGGGTGAGGGGATGAGGGTGTGAGGGTGACGGTGTGAGGGTGAGGGTGAGTGAGGGTGGGCGAGGGTGAGGGTGTGAGGCTTATTGAGAATGTGTGTGGGTGTGTGAGGATGTGTGAGAGTGTGTGAGGGCGGGTGTGTGTGACGGTGGGGGTGTGTGAGGGTGGGGGCATGTGAGGGTGTGTGGTTGAGGTCATGAGGGTGAGTGAGGGTGTGTGAGGGTGTGAGGGTGAGTGAGGATGTGTGAGGTTGAGGGTGTGAAGGTGTGTGAGGGAGGGTGGGGGTGGGTGAGGGTGTGTGAGTGTGAGGGTGAGTGAGGGTGAAGGGTTGAGGGTGAGTGAGGGTGAGGTGTTGAGGGTGAGTGAGGGTGAGGGTGGGTGAGCGTTAGTGAGTGAGGGTGAGTGAGTTGTTGAGGGTGAGGGGTTGAGGTGAGTGAGGGTGAGGGGTTGAGGGTGAGTGAGGGTGAGGGGTTGAGGGTGAGGTGAGTGAGGGTGATTGAGAGGTGTTGAGGGTGAGTGAGGGTGAGGGTATGTGTGAGTGAGGGTGAAGGATTGAGGGTGAGGTGTTGAGGGTGAGTGAGGGTGAGGTGAGTGAGGGTGATTGAGAGGTGTTGAGGGTGAGTGAGGGTGAGGGTATGTGTGAGTGAGGTGAGGGATTGAGGGTGAGGTGTTGAGGGTGAGTGAGGGTGAGGGTGAGAGGGTGAGGGTGAGATGTTGATTGTGTGTGAGGGTTAGGCGTTGAGGGTGAGTGGGGGTGAGGGTGAGTGAGGATGAGGTGTTGAGGGTGGCTGAGGGTGAGTGTTGTTGAGGGTGAGTGAGGGTGAGGGTGAGTGAGGATGAGGGTGAGTGAGGATGAGGGTGAGTGAGGGTGAGGGTGAGTGAGGGTGAGTGTGAGTGAGTGTGAGTGAGGGTGAGGGTGAGGTGTTGTGGGTGAGTGAGGTGAGGGGTTGAGGGTGAGTGAGGGTGAGTGATGGTGAGGTGTTGAGGGTGAGTGAGGGGTGAGGGTGGTTGAGGGTGAGTGAGGGGAGTGAGGGTGAGGGTGAGTGAGGATGAGGTGAGTGAGGGTGAGGGTGAGTGAGGGTGAGTGAGGGTGAGGGTGAGTGTGAGTGAGTGTGAGTGAGGGTGAGTGAGGGTGAGGGTGAGGTGTGTGGTGAGTGAGGTGAGGGGTTGAGGGTGAGTGATGGTGAGGTGTTGAGGGTGAGTGAGGGTGAGGGTGAGTGAGGGTGAGGTGAGTGAGGGTGAGGGTTTGAGGGTGAGTGCGGATGTGTGAGGGTGAGTGAGGGTGAGGGTGAGTGGGATGAGGAGTTGAAGGTGAGTGAGGGAGGGAGAGTGGTAGGGTGAGGGTGAGGGTGAGGGTGAGTGAGGTGAGGGTGGGGTGAGGTGTGAGGGTGAGTGAGGGTGAGTGAGGTGAGGTGAGTGAGGTGATGAGGGTGAGGGGTGAGGGTGAGTGAGGGTGAGAGTGGGTTGAGGGTGAGGGGCCTGAGGGTGAGTGAGGGTGAGGTGTTGAGGCGTGAGTGAGGGTGAGGGGTTGAGGGTGAGTGAGGTGAGGTGTTGAGGGTGAGTGAGGATGAGTGAAGGGTGAGTGAGGGTGAGGGTGAGTGAGGGT